>NC_054480.1:134426489-134740934 GCF_017639515.1 Carcharodon carcharias | reverse complement strand
AATTGTCCTGCGGCACCATCTCTATATCTAAGGAGGATTGGAATATTGTGACCAATGCCTCCATAATTTCCCCCCTTGCTTCCTTCAGTATCCATGAATGCATCTCATCTGGTCTTGGTGACTTATCAATTTTAAGCACAGCCAGCCTATGTAATACCTCATTTTTATCAATTTTTAGCCCATCCAATGTCTCAACTATCTCTTCTTTCACAATGACTTGGGCAGCAGCTTCTTCCTTGGTAAAGACAGAAATGCTAAGTACTTATTTAGTACCTCTGCAATGTTCCCTGCCTCCATATATAACTCCACCTTTTGGTCCATGATTCATCCCATTCCTCCTTTTTCAACCTTTTATTATTTATATACCAATAGAAGACTTTTGGATTCCCTTTTTTGTTCGCTGCCAGTCTCTTCTTATACTCTCTCTTTGCTTCTAATTTTTCTCACTTCCCCTCCCCCACCCAACAAACTTTCTCAATGGTATTATCCACCTGACATTTATCATATGCAGCCTTTTTCTGCTTTATTTTATTATTTATCACTTTTGTCATTCGGGGTCTCTGGATTTGTTTGTCCTACCCTTTCCCCTTCTGGCAATGGACCTTGACAGTATCCAAACTGTCTCCTCTTTCCAGCCCCTTATGCTGTTACAGTTTTGCCTCCCAATCTTTGATTCTAATTTACTGGGGCCAGATCTATTCTCACCCTATTGAAGTTGGCCCACCCCAAATTAATTATTTCTTTATGCTGGTTTGCACATTATCCTTTTCCATGGTTAGCCTAAATTTATAATGACATGATACTGTCCCCTAAATGTTCCTCTACTGACAATAGAAACTAGATCCACTTGACCCACCTTATTCCCCAGAACCAGATCTAGCAGTGCCTCCCTCCTTGTTGGGCCAGAAAGGTTTCCTGAACACACTTCATAAACTCTTCTTCCTCTCTGCCCCTTACGCGATTCCCATCCTAATCTGTAGATGAACCACTACAGCCTACATCACCAGCTTCCAAAGTTTGAAAAATATTATGCACTATTGCATCTATCACACCCCTCAACTGTATGTACTGCCAACTACCTAGCCAGTTCCTTCCCAAATCTGCCAACATTAGAATTGTTATTTTAGCCTTAGCCTCAATTTTCAATAATTCGGAGTTAGACTTGCTTGCATTAATAGAAACCTATTAATGCAATATTAAAATTTCAACAGCCCCTACTTACCTAATCATTCATCAAACAATACTAGCAGATATTCCAGCCTCATATTATCAATGGGTGAAAAATCTAGCCTCTATTGTTTTTCTAAAGATCCAGTGAAGGGAGCGTTGAAGACAAGGACTCGAAGAAGATAACTTTGCAATTACAATGTAAAAGAAAATTAGTAAAATTCATTAAATAGGGCTCAATGTAACATTATTACATTCCCTTTCTTATGATATTTCTGTTAGATTGTCATATCAACAGGCGTATTTAGGATATTGGTTGTGGAGTTGGTGATGCGGAGTCAGTAATTTAAAATTATAGCAAAGAATCTCTCTGCTCAGGGTGTGATTGAGGCAACAACTATTGCACCTTTATAAGAGAAAACTGGATAAATAATCTGCCTTGCTTTATAATAGCACTAGATGTCTCTAGAGATCTTGGTAAATATTCTTATTTACATTTACTTTTTACATTTCTTCTCTCTTTTGCATTTTACATAAAAATTATGTTCCCTCAAACAAACCTTACCTTTATTTCAAATGGATTGTGACTGTGCTCTACCGTAAGAAGGAATGTGTAGGTACAAATGTATGAGTCTTGCTTCTTGTTGTTTTTCTCCTATCCCATTTCTTTAATTCATGGAATGTGGACATTGCCATCAAGGCCAGAATTTATTGTCTATCCCCACTGCCCTTGAGAAGGTGATGGTGAACCGCCTTCTTGAACCGCTGCAGTCCATGTCCATGTCACAGTGCTGTTGGGGACGGAGTTCCAGGATTTTGACTCAGTGGCAGCGAAGGAACAACGATGCAGATCCAAGTCAGGATGGTGTATGGCTTGGAGGGGAGCTTTCAGCTGGTAGTGTTTCCATGCACCTGCTGCCCTTGTCCTTCTAGGTGGTAGAGGGTCAGGAAGATGCTGTCAAAGGTGCCTTGGCGAATTTTCAGATGACACAATGATGGGTAGGAAAGTAAGTTGTGAAGACGACATAAGGAGTCAGCAAAGGGACATAGACAGGTTAAGTGAGCGGACCAAAAATTTGGCAGATGGAGTATAATGTTGGAAAATGTAAACTTGTCCATTTTGGCAGGAAGAATAGGAAAGCAGCACATTATTTAAATGGAGAGAGATTGAGGAACTCTGAAGTACAGAGGGATCTGGGTGTCCTGGTACATGAATCACAAAAAGTTAGTATGCAGGTACAGTAAGTGATTAGGCAGACAAATGGAAAGTTGTATTTTATTGCAAAGGGAATGGAATATCAAAACAGGAATGTTTTGCTACAGTTGTACAGGGCATTGGTGAGATCACATCTAGCGTACTGTGTACAGTTTTGGTCTCCTTTTTTAAGAAATAATATAAATGCATTAGAAGCAGTTCAAAGAAGGTTCATGGTGGAGCAGGCTCAAAGGGCTTAATGGCCTACTCCTGCTCCTAATTTGTATGTCTGAATTGCTGCAGTGCATCTTGTCGATGGTACACACTACAGCCATGAGTTTTTAAAATTCATTCATGGGATGTGGGCATCGCTGGCTAAGCCAGCATTTATTGCTCATCCCTAATTTCCCTTGAGAAGGTGGTGGTGAGCTGCCTTCTTGAACTGCTGAAATCCATGTGGTGTAGGTACACCCACAGTGCTGTTAGGGAGGGAGTTCCAGGATTAATACTTGGGATAGGGGGGGGTTACCTTATGAAGGAAGGTTGGACAGGCTGGGCCTGTATCCATTGGAGTTTAGAAGAATGAGGGGTGACCTTATTGAAGCATATGAGATCCGAGGGGGCTTGACAGGGTGGATGCTGAAAGAACCTTGTGGGAGAGACTAGAACTAGGGTACACAGTTTAAAATCAGCAGTCTCACATTTCAGATGGAAATGAGAAGAAATTTTTTCTCTCAGAGGGTTGTGAATCTTTGGAACTCTCTTCCCCAGAGGGTGGTGGAGGCAGATCACTGAACATTTTTAGGGCAGAGGCGGATAGATTCTTGACTAACAAGGGAATCACAGGTTATCGGGGGTAGGTGGAAGGTGCAGTTGAAGCCACTATCGGTTCAACCATGATCTTATTGAATGATGGAGCAGGCTCAAGGGGCTTAATGGCCTACTCCTGCTCCTAATTTGTATGTCTGAATTGCTGCAGTGCATCTTGTCGATGGTACACACTACAGCCATGGGTTTTTAAAGTTCATTCATGGGATGTGGGCATCGCTGGCTACGCCAGCAATTATTGCTCATCCCTAATTTCCCTTGAGCTGCCTTCTTGAACTGCTGAAGTTCATGTGGTGTAGGTACACCCACAGTGCTGTTAGGGAGGGAGTTCCAGGATTTTGACAGTGAAGGAACGGCGATATATTTCCAAGTCAGGATGGTGCACTTGGCCTCAGGGGGATCTTGTACGTGGTGGTGTTCCCATATGTCTGCTGTCCTTGTCCTTCTTGATGGTGGTGGTCGTGGATTTGGAAGGTGCTGCCTAAGGAGCCTTGGTAACTTCCAGCAGTGCATCTTGTAGACGGTACACACTATTGCCACTGTTCGTACGTGGTGGAGGGAGTGAATGTTTGTGGATGTGGTGCCAACCTAGTGGGCTGCTTTGTCCTGGATGGTGTCAAGCTTCTTGAGTATTATTGGAGCTGAACTCATCCAGGCAAGTGGAGAGTATTCCATCACACTCCTGACTTGTGCCTTGTAGATGGTGGACAGGCTTTGGGGAGTCAGGAGGTGAGTTACTCACCACAGAATTCCTAGTCTCTGATCTGCTCTTGTACCCATAGTATTTATGTGCCTTGTCCAGTTCAGTTTCTGGTCAATGGTAACTCCCAGAATGTTGATGGTGTGGGATCCAGTGATGGTAATGCCATTGAATATTGAAGGAGATTAGATGATTAGCTTCTCTCTTGTTGCACACGGTCATTGTCTGGCACTTCTGTGGCATGAATGTTACTTTCCACTTGCCAGCCCAAGCCTGGATATTGTCCAGGTCTTGCTGCATTTGGACATGGACTGCTTCAGTATCTTCTGAATTGTGTAATCATCGGCAAACATCCCCACTTCTGACCTTATGATGGAAGGAAGGTCATTGATGAAGAAGCTGAAGATGGTTGGGCCGAGGACAGTGAGTTTTGGAGGGAGTGAATGCTTAATGTGGTGGATGGGCTGCTTTGTCCTGAATGGTACTGAGTTTCTTCAGTGTTGTTGGAGCTGCACGCATCCAGACAAATGTGGGGTACTCCATCACACTCCTGACTTGTTGTGATGGTTGTGACCTGGCACTTGTGTGACGTGTATGTTACTTGCCATTTAGAAGTCAAAATCTGTATGTTGTCTTCTTAGGATTACATAGGATATAGTGCATAGAAACAGGCCATTCAGCCCAATCACTCCAGGCTGGTGTTTATGCTCCATTTGATCCTCCTCACATCTTTCTTCATCTAAATCTACCATTGTAACACTCTATTCCCTCCCTCATAAACTTGTCAAGTTTCTCCTTAAATGCATCTTATGCTATTTGTTTCAACCACTCCCTGTGGTAGCGAGTTCCACATATACCACTGCTCTTTGGGTGACGAAGCTTCTTCTGAATTCCCTGTTGGATTCCCTGGTGACTATCTTGCTGTATGCGAGCACGGACTGCTTCATTATTGAGGAGTTGTGAATGGAACCGAACCCTGTGCAATCATCAGGAAACTTCCCTACTTCTGAGCTTATGATGAAGGAAAAGTATTCGTGAAAATTGTTGGACCTAGAACACTGCCCTGAGGAGCTCTTGCAACGACATCCTGGGACTAAGTTGATTGGACACCAGCAACCACAATCACCTTTGTGCTAGGTATGACACCAGCCAAGGCAGACTTTTCCTCCTCATTCCTATTGACTTCAATTCTACCCATGCTCCTTGATGCCACACTCAGTCAACTGTTGCTTTCATGTCAAGGGCAGTGACAATTACTCCTCCTGATAGTTCAAAACTGTTTTCTTCGTATGTTCAACTTTTCCTTGATAAAATCCAATATTTAATAATTCAGGAATAGATTCATTAACGTTTAAAACAACTTCAGCAGCAAAAGCAATTAATGGCTCCTCCTGCTTTACAAATTCAATCTTGCTGATTGCCGGACTAGGGTGCCCCAGATCTAGTCAGTTGCTTAAGTTGTGACATTAGTACCTCACTGGTGTTAAAAGGGCATCTCTAAATTCTCAAACTCTAACATAACATTACAGGATAAAAACAACCTCCATTCAGAACAAAGTTCTGAGTAAATGGAGAAACAACCCTTGTTCTGGCATCAATGAATTCTACCTGTGACTTTGCCACAAGCCACGATTCTCATTGCTTTCTTCTTATGAGAGGTTTTTTTTATGTACCCAACCACAAAAATTGGTCTCCTGTTACAATACAAGCCTCCAGCTTTACAGTTAAATCAAACCTCCAATTGGGAAAATTATTCAGACGAAGCACAATCACATGCACAATCACATGTGGAAATGTTTTTAGGCCAAAGCAATGAGAAGATGCAATCAGATATACAGTTCTATTTAATTTTGTGCTTTGTTTAGCATTCAACAAAATAAATCAAAAAGGTTTTTTAGATGCCAAGAGCTCTTCTGATATCATCAACAAGGAACAAAGACACATCACGACACCAAAAATACATCATGGGCAAAATTTGATTCAGTGTATATCAAAGCAAAACTGAATTTACCTTACTTTAGCTAACCCAAATGTAACACAAAAAAATGCTCTAATTCCAACACACAGTCACTAAAAGGAGAATCCCATCAATTCTAGATGCCAGAATAATGAGGCACAGAATCGTTGAATGGTGGTTTTATTTTAATTTATTATTTAGTTTTTTAAAATCATTCAATCTCATTACATGGGCTCATTATACTCAAAGGGCTATATGTTTTTTTAATCATTTTGCTTAATAAATATAGTCCCTTGGGTTTGCATCTTGGTGTAAAAATGGCCTTAGGTTTTTCTTCAGTTTGCAATGAGAGGCATTTCTTTTTTGTCATCTCCCCCCTCCAGCGAAGGACAAACATGGATGCAAATTGCCTAATTACTGTTTATCCAGCAGCACAGAACAGTCCACTGTTAATTATGAGGGATTTAATTGGTGTTACCTTGTTAATATGAGTCTTTCTGTAATCATCAGTGAAGTGGCTGTCACTTAGTGCCAGACTGGAAGACAGTGTACATTGGAAATGTCCCTAATATGAAGATTTTATGAATTACGAGGTGGTGTTGGCTGTATGTTTCACATGTCTTTTCAAAAGGCCTTCAGTAATAAGGGGTTACGCTTTTTCGAACCATATCTCTTAAAGCCCACATAGGCATAATCCGACTCTGACATGCTGACATAAGATTTAACAATATCAGATCATATTGGGATAAATGCAACGTAATACAGTTTAACAGGAAGAATAAGGAGGTCACAAATACTCCTTGGAAATTAAGCATCTAAATGGGGTGGACAAACAGAGGGACCTGGGGTACAGTTAAACGGATCATTACAAGTAGCAACGGAGTTTAATAAGACCATTTAAAACAAAGCAAATGAAGCACTGGGGTTCATTTCTGGAGATGTGGAATTAAAAAGCAACTTGTATAGAACCTTAGTTAGACTACATTTGGAGCACTGAGGTTTCCATATTATACAGAGGATATAGAGGCACTGGAGAAGGTACAAAAGAGATTTACCAGAATCATGCCAGAACTGAGAGGTTATACCTATCAGAAAGATTGAACAGGCAGGGGCTTTTCTCTTTAGAAAAGAGAAGGCTGAGGGGTGGACTGATAGAGCCTTCAAGATCAAGAAAGGGATTAATAGGATAGATAAAGAGAAGATATTTCCACTTGCGGGTGAGACCAGAACTAGGGCCATAAATATAAGGTAGTCACTTATAAATCCAGTATGGAATTCAGGAGAAAATTCTTTACCCAGGGAGTGGTCAGAACGTGGAGCTCACCTTACAACAGGGAGTAGTTGAGGTGACTAGCACAGTTGCATTTAAGGGCAAGCTAGATAAATAAGAGGGATAAAGGAATGGAAGGATATGTTAATAGGATTAGATGAAGTAGGGTGGAAGGAGGCTTGTGTCAAGCGTAAACACCTGCATGGACCTGTTGGGCTAAATGGCCTGTTTCAGTGCTATACGAACTTTGTAACTTTAAAAGGAGTAGCTTTGATTAAGGGTGTATAGTAACTGCCTCAGCTAGGGCACCCATTAGTGCTGAACAAGTCACAGAGTATTTTCTGGGTGAAGCAAGCAACACTGATTGTTATGTAATATTGCATGGAGTGCCCAGCACAGAAACAGATCAATTGCCCAGCAGATCCATGCCATGTTTACACTCTACACATGCCTCGATCCTCCCATCCTACTTCATCTAACCTTATCAGCATATCTTTCTATTCCTTTCTCTCTTATGTGCATATCTAGCAGCAGCCGGGGAGCTGTGGAGCTGGGCAGCCAGATTTTGGGCCCTACCCCCAGTCCAGTGTCTGAGCCTCATTGCCCAGCCTATAGATGGGCTTTTCCTAGGCCTTCCAGAATCAGATCCCCAGTGCCTACAACAAGGCAGCCCTGGCTCTAGAAGTTGGTGATCTGGTGAAGATAACCAAGATCAATGTGAATGGCCAGTGGTAAGGAGAGTGCAATGGTAAGCATGGTCAATCCCATTTCACCCAAGTTCGGCTCCTGGATCAACCGAACCCTGAGGAGGACCTAAGCTGAGTGCGTTTGGTTTTTTTTGAAGAGTGATTTGAATTACGAATGGGAACAGGCTTTCTGTAGTTCTTTTTCAGTTCCTTAAATACACCTATGCTGTTCATCTCAACTGCTCCACATGGTAGCAAGCTCCACAGTCCAACCACGAGCAGAGTCTGGTGAGCTACGTCATCAGGATCAACTGGTTATGAGTCTGATCTTGTGGCTCAGAACATAGTCAACATCAGCCTGAATTTTTTTTCACTGCAATGGCAGTTTTGGGCAAGTACTACTTACGTAATTCTCCCGCACTCACATTTCACCCCATGATCATTCTCTAACAGGGATTGCTGCATTTGTCTGTAAAACCCACAGAAGGTTGGGTCTCTGATGCCACTGGGAAGTTCACACTTCCACCAACGGTGAGTGAACTGTGTGTTTGCATAAAAGCATCTATGGCCACTTTTCAAGGAAACCTGCCATTGCCAACCAGGGCCTGCAGCTTCTGTCCACGGATGAAATCAGCGTTACTAAGGGTTAGAACTCTCTGTTAAGACATCAAAGCACATCTGTGTACATAGCTGTCAGGCAGAAGGCCTTCTTTCCTTCTAACTTTGGATTTCTACATTTATAATTACCATATTAAAATTCACTGTACTCAGAAAGATTTATTCCAGTCACACTTAACTCCACAATCAATGCAAACATTTTGTCTGGCAAAAAACATTCATATTGTCAGGCATTAAACATGGTGCTCCAATCCTGGACCTTTTAAAAGGATGCCACCTAAAAACCCATGCAATTCATGCTTTTACTGCCTGACACACAAGAGTAAACACTGAATTTGAGATCAGAGTCAATCAATTTAGATGTATTTGGATAAGTCCAAATGTTGTCTCAATTCAAATCATCTGGATTTGTCCCTTCAAAAAAGGTCTTTGTTTTCCCAGTCAGCTAATGTTGGTTGGGGCGAACGCACAGGGAGTAAAGTTACTTATTTAACGACTTTTAAAATATTATTTTCTGTTGTTGTTGAAAATACATATTCCTTTCTCATGTTTTTAGTCATTCTTTGGATGTGGGTATTGCTGGCAAGGTCAATATTTGTTGACATTGGCTAACTTGATAGGCTGCTTCAGAAGCAACCATATTGGTGTGGGACAGATAAAGACAGTAGGTTTCCTCCATTCAAGGACATTATTGAACCAGTTGGGATTTTTAATGAAAGTCCAACAGCTCCATGGTTACTTTAACTACCGTGGTGGGAATTGAACTCTTGTTTTCTGGAGCATTAGTCCAGGAACATAGCCACTAACCCACTGTACACCTATTCATCAGCTGCTGCACTCCCTTGTTATCCATTTTGCTGGAGGCATAGGAACTGTTTATCTACTGACCTTGTACAATATGATTTTCTATAGAAGGGGAAACCTTGAATTTAAACTTGAATTTATGTGAAGGCATTGGAGAGGGTAGAGACAATATCTAGGGAATGATTTTGTGGATGAGAGAATTCAGTTACATGAATAGATTGGCGAAGCAGGGGCTGTTCTCTTTAGAGAAGAGAAGGTTGAGAGAAAATTTGATAGAAATGTTCAAAATCATGGGGGGTCTGGGTGGACTAGATAGAGAAACTGTTCCCATTGGTGGAAGCATCAAGCACCAGACAGCACAGATTTAAGGTGATTGGCAAAAGAACCACAGGCGACATGAGGAAAGACATTTTACACAGCGAGCCGTTAGGATCTGGAATGCACTGCCTGAGAGCGTGGTGGAGGCTGATTTAATTGTGCCTTTCAAAGGAAATTGGATAATTATCTGAAGAGGAAAAGAATTTGTTCAGCTATGGCAAAAAGGTGAGGAGTTGGACTAACTGAATAGCTCATACAGAGAGTTGGCACAGACATAACAGGATAAATGGTGACCTTCTGTGCTGTACCCATTCTAAGCTTCTATGATTTTCACTTTGGAAGATTCTAATTTTAATGCAAGACGACTTAGCCAAAGATTCGTACTTTGGAACAATTCAGGAAGTGAGAGGGAACAAAGAAGAACAAAGAAAAGTACAGCACAGGAACAGGCCCTTTGGCCCTCCAAGCCTGTGCTGATTATATTGCCTGTCAAAGTAAAACATTTTGCACTTCCGGGGTCCATATCCCTCTATTCCCATCCTATTCATGTATTTGTCAAGCTGCCTCTTAAACACCACTATCGTACCTGCTTCCACCACCTCCTCTGGCAGCGAATTCCAGACACTCACTTCCAGAACGTAGAACTGCTTCTCTCGTTTCTTCAATTACACGATGAAGGCACCATGCAGCATAGCAATGAGCCACGGAGGTCAGAAAGAACCAGGATATTACCTGGTTTGTGCTGGACTAGCTGATCTCAGCAAGTGTACTGGACTCTCAATGGGCCTGCGTCAGGAAAATCCACCAAAGTTCCTCCTCCCAATTACTAATCAGGGACCATTGTGCAGATTTGTGGCTTGTACAGAATTGGGAGTTTGCTGTGAAGTTGCTTTGCAGCCACAAAGTTAGCCATCCAAGGCTGCAAACTGGCCGATTTTTAATTAGCCCATCTAGGCATTCTGAAATTCCTGATTAACAGTTTAGAGTGGCCACATTTCTTTAATTAACCTTGTAGGCAGTGTCCAATTTTGAAAAAAAAATTGCTGCTTAAAATTGGTCAACTGGTGACGGGCAACAATTTCAAAAGCCCATCTGTGGCTGAGAAAACACGCAGTGACCACTCGACTGCCGAGCCTGGATGACTCGATTCACACATGAGCCCCTTCATGAGAGGACAGGAAAAAGTTAGACTTCTGCTGCAAAAGATTCTGCATGTCTAAAGCCATAAGGGGAAGGCTGCACGTTATGGTGGGCAGAATCTTAACTTCCAAAAATGAGCATGGAGGGGTTGTGCCAGAGATTAAAATGCAAATAATCTGAAGCAGCAACGCACCCTGGCTCAAATCCACCCACTCTCAGTTTTAATGGAGAGCAGACAAGGGGCAGAGGATCAATGCATTTCCATTTTTAACTCAGGTTGGCTGGATCTCCCAGGCCTCAGGAAGGTTGGCAGGTAAATGGAGGCAAGAAGAAAGAAGGACTTGCATTTATATAGTGTCCTTCACAACCATTGGAGGTCGCTAAGCGCTTTACAGCCAATGAAGCTTATTAATGTGTAGTCACTATTGTAATGTAGGAAATGCAGCAGCCAATGTGTGCTCAGCAAACTCTCAAAAACAACAATGTGATAATGACCAGATAATCTGTGTTTTTTATGATATTGATTTGAGGGATAAATATTGAACAAAACACCAGTGATAACCCCTCTGTTCTTCTTTGAAATGCTGCAATAGGATCTTTTACAGCCACCCATACAGGCAGATGGGATCTCAGTTTAACACTACATCTGAAAGACAATGCAGCTCTCCCTCAGTACTGCACTGAACAGTTAGCCTTGAATTTTGCACTTAAGTCCTAGGAGTGGGAGTTGAATCTGGAACCTTATAACTTAGAGGTAAGAGTGCTACCAACTGAGCCACAGCAGACATACAGTTTGAATCCATGAGGTAAGTGCCATTAAAGCCCTGCTTGTGGGCCAGGGGTTGCAGGAGTATTTCCTCTAGGCTCAACAAGTTCAACAAGTAACCCCCACCTCCCCGACAATGACAACCAGTCTGTTCATCTCCCCCTCATCGGATGGTGTAGCACACCCACACACTGTCAGGAGAATGGTGGAGCAGTACACTGTTAGTGCTGTACTGAGTCATACCAATCAGGGACATTTCAGCTCCACTTTCCAGTCTGTGATGATCAGGCCGTGATAAGATCTAAACAATTTGTCTCCTGGGATCGAAAAAAGGGGGGCAAAAATTAAGCCTGCTCCTGATCACAGGAATGGAGGTTGGGTGAGAAAGGGATTATGTTTGCCTGTGATGCCTCCATTTTCAAGTAGTCTACTGATACTCAGTACCTCATCTCTCAAGATTAGCCCTTTGTGCAAAGTATTGAATAACCAATAGCAGCCTTGGAAAAAGCAAAGACAAGAGAAACAATTGGATGGAAAACAGTGAACAGTTCTCCAAACAGTGACTTCCCAATCTGTGCTCTCTGTTCTGGGAAGTTACTGTTTGCCTTGAAGGCACTTCCCTTGATAAACAGGATGGTGGGCATATCCTTGTCACCAGACACACCTGTCAAAGGCAGGCTCAAGCTCTATCTGGGTAGAGGCCTGTGGTTTACCTGCTCTCCCTCCTGAACAGTGCTCACAAGCTGTGGAGGGGCAAGCAGAAAAAAATAGCTTTAATCATGGGGAAGGGAGACGATCAAAAGTCATCGCTTTTTGAGGGGACATGACATTTGAAAATAAGACATTTAAAATGGCACTTGAAAGAGGGCATTGAAAAAGCAATATTTGATTTAAAAAAAGGGCTTTTAAACGAGGGGAATTTTAAAAATCTGGATTTGGATCAGATCTGAATCAAAATTTTTGCAGCCATGCAAGTCAAAAATTGGTTCTTTTCATTATGTATGAGGAAGTGTCAAGCAGTGTACAGGGACGGTGTAAAATACATTGCTCCATTCTTCAAGATGGTGTTAATGTGCAGAAGACAAGAGCATGCTGTAGTCTCTAGGTTTACTAGACAATAGACAAGAATGAAAGCATGGAAAGCAGAACAAGAACAGAATGGGAAAATGGGCAGCATTATGCAGCGCAGCTAATGTCTGCATCATGAATTCGATTTAATGGGGACAAACGAAATTTGATCTGTCATACTGACTGCATCCACATGCAGGCCAAGTATGTGAGCCTCTGCTGTCGAGCATCGTAGCAATTTTATTTTCAAAAAACAGAAGAAAAGGGGAAAGGAAGACAGGCGAGGAGAAAAATATGTGATTAAATGCAAAATTCTTAAATATTAACAACAGAGGGACTCATGCTCCCTCTTCATCCATCATTTCATGAATCCTTTGCATTTGACAAGATCTTAATAAAAAATAACATTATGCAGACAATGTTTCCTCAGGGTTATGCTAATTTTGCAGGGGCTGTCTAGATTGCAAGGCAAATAATGCCGATAATAATAATTGTTGACAGCCATAATATTTAGCTGGAAATTTGGCCAGGAATATAGAACCATGTGAAGCATCATGGAAAGAGGTCTGGACAAAACGTTTGTTGATGTTTAACAAAGAAAACGTAAAAATGAAAAGGCAGACACCAACAAGCAGAGCAGCTAACAGCCCCAGTCAGCCACTGCTTATTAGTATGCGGCTAAAGCTGCATGTTTGGTACACCCTAGAGGACTGTACAATTTGAAATTCCTACCTGACTCCCCTCATGGGAGCACGGGATGGATTCCGACATCCCCTGTCCTAGTTTTCAGCACCATGTGACCCTGTTCCTGGTCCTCTGAGCCTTCAAGACGAACATCTCCCCACCAAGCCTTAAAAGTCCATCTACCAGATCAAAAGCACATTCATCCAGACACCACGCTAGCCTTCCAACAATTAAAAAAAACACACTGGTCCTCTCAAGAATTAAAATGGCTGTGTCCTCCCCAGCCTAACAGGGAAGACGTGCAGAACTCACACGCCAACAAAACACGCAATCGAGAGACTGGGTAGAAATTTCCATTGAGACCCCTTTTTCACTTGCTTCAGTGCAAACCCCACAGCTTCCACACAATTCTGGCACAACACTCAAGATGACAGCTGAAGAAGAGAGAGAGAGAGACCGGCCACTGCCTGACTGCTACATCCCTGATGTCATCTCCAACACCCAATCACAAAGCAAGCAGTTAATCTTTTCACAACTACCTTTTCTTTTCACCCTAGCAACACAGAGTAAAAAGCAATGTCTGTAAAATGTAGTGACTTAAAAGGTATTCTTCTTCGATATTTTCATATTCTTTTTTGCACATTTGCCATATGAATGCAGTGTCCCCTTAGTAATAATGACTCTTTGATGCTTTTAAACATATGTGCATTTTCCACCATAGAATTACACCGAGGGCCAGCCTGTAATTCTGCTTTGTAAAATATTCAGCGTTTGAAATTTGCATTAAAGGGAGCCAGAGCTATTTATTTTCTACTGAGGAGAAAGGGAATGTAAAACGCTCTTAGAACAAAACATTAGATTTAGAAACAATTCTGAAGACTTCCAAATGCTGGACATTTCACTGCGTCCTTCCTCACAGTACTGAAAGACTGGTTTCTTTTCTCTATTGTGTCACGCCTGTGAAAAAAGATTTTTGTTGCTGATTAATACAGTGGTTTCCTAATGAAGGGGAGGACCAGAGAGAACAGGCAGAATGTCCCATCAGTAGTAATAGATATATCAAATTATTTCTTCCTCTACATTTCTCCCCAGCACTTTTGGGATATTGGTCCGTAGGGAACAGTTACACTGCATTACAATAATCAAGTGACCATTCTTTATGTGTCAGTCACGACAGAGAGTATCAGCAGACTACTCGAGCACGGGAGGCCTCACAGCCAGGGACAATGGTGTTCTCATGCACCGAATTTCCAAGACCAGACTGCAGTGAGAAGCCTGGATGATTTTTTTTCTCCAAAACCCATGGAGAAAGAGGCCAATGAAGCAGAGGGACATGTGCAGGACTAGAATGGAATATTATTGTTCATCTGGCCAAATCCCAATGGCTCATGAAAGATCAGGGCAAATTTTCCTGACGTTTGCCCTCTGGGGCATGTTGATTTCTTTGGACAAAAAGGGACATAGGCCAGTTTGGCTGGGTCTCTGCCCTTTGTACGTTGCCCCAGAATTTCAGGGCTTGTTAGGAGGTAGCGGGAAGCTGAGCTGGCATTTTGCCCACTGTATGCTTGTTCCTGAAGTGGGACAGGAACCTTCCTGATCTCCCGCCTCATTTTTCCTGGAGGAACACTGACATTTTCACATCACAGGGTCTGCAGGGGTCCTGGGACTCGAGCTGAAGATTTGTGCTGGCCCCCCTTTCCCCCCTCTACCCCACGCCACCCCACCAGAAATTTAGAGGCATTTGGTCCATCAGCTGCCAGAAGGACCTGATCTCATAAGCCTGATACTCCACTGTAGAGTTGAGCAGGGAGTGGGCCTCACCTAGGATGGGAAATATTAACACTCCTCGCGCTAGATGGAAGCAGGTGTACTTCAGATGCTTTGCTCCCCTGTGGGAAAAGGAAAATCTGTCCTATCCTATCCTATGATACCTTGCAGTGTCCCTAAGGAAAGAAAGACTTGCATTTATGTAGCACCTTTCATGAGCTTTCAAGTAGTTTTGAAACGTGGTCACTGCTGTAATGTAGGATGTGCAGCAGCCAATTTTCAAACAGCAGGCTGCTTCCAAACAGCAATGATGATGACCAGATAATCTGTTTTAGCTGTTGGTGTTGAGGCATCAAAATTTGCCAGGATACCAGGAAAAACTCTTGATCTTCTTCAAAATAGTTCCATAGAATTTTTTACATCCAACTGATAGGACCTCAATTTACCATCTCGCCTGAAAGCTTTAGTGCACCAATCCCTCAGCATCGTACTGGAGTGTCAGCCGAGCTTTTGTGCTCATGTGTCTGAACAGGGACTTGAACTCACGACCGACTGAATCAGAGGCATAAACATCAGTAGTGAACCATCAAACCCATGCTCCAGATAAGACCATTCAACTCAGCAGAGATCAGGGCTGGAAACTGTTATCTTTATAATCCACAGCATACAAATCAATCTACTAAACTTAAAGAGGCTGACAAACAGCTTCAAAGAAGTGAGTGGAGATCTAATAGAGATATTCAACATTCTGAGGAGTTTTGAACAGGAGAGTGGGGAGAAACTGGCAGGTGGGTCAGTAACCAGAGGTGATAGATATAAACCAATTGGCCAAGGAACAAGGAGAACTTGTTTCATAGAGGGTGGTTATGAACTCACTACCTGAAAGAGCAATGGAATCAGATTCCATTGGAACTTTCAAAAGACAATTTGACCTTTGAAGAACACAAATTGACCGAGTTATGGGGAGAAAGCTGGGGATTGGGTCTAAATTAGGCAAAGAGCTGGTGCAGGTGCAATGGGCTGAATAGCACCCGCTTCTGTGCTGATTCAATGATTCGAACCCAGAAAATAACCTACATTGAAAAACAGCTCTGAATAAAGGCCTATGACCAAGCTAGGTGACCAAATAATTTAAATTTTTTTGCTTTGGGATTTTCTCTGGCATTTTGGGATCACACTCTGCAATTTAGATTTGTTTGTTCCTGTGAAAACTGAAACCTAATGGCCTCACATAGGCAGAGCTGTCAATACCGCTTCCAGAGCAGACAACAAATACTCCCGCCTCCGTTAACACTGTTCAAGGGGAGCCCTGGAAAACAAAGCAACTCAGGGACTGTTTGAACCCTCGGTGGGGCTGAGAACCCCTGTGACCTGCCGACTCACCGCAAGGGGTGACACCGAATGGACAAAGATGGTGCAATCACATGCTTTCACGAACTGCTTTGCACACAGGAAGCTTCATTGTTCTGCTGAGGGAAAGTGCGATGAGCTGCGTGCTTTTGCAGAGCTTCGACGGGATGAATAGCCTCTGTCTGTGCTGTAACCATTCTATGATTCTGTGATAGTGTCACAAGCCGGGCATCAGCAGCACTGAGTCATGTCTGGGTTCAAGTCCCCTACCCACACACTCAACGTGAAATTATTTTTAAGAAACGCGGAAGCTGGATGAAATAATTCATCCCAAGATTACATAGGCCTGCATTTTTGTGGTCAGTGGCAAAGGATCAATGCTCACTGTTTGCCATTTACTACTCTTACAGCTGCCCACAAGCTTTTCACAGATTTCTTGTGCAGTAACTACCCTATCATTGGGGGTCAGGAGGAGGACATTCAGCATTTCAAGCCTGTTCCACCATTCACTGATCTTTTTTTAAATTACTCATTCATGGGATGTGGGTGCTGCTGGCCAGCATTTATTACCCATCCCTAGTTGCCTTAGTTCAGAAGGCATTTAAGAGTCAACAACATTGCTGTAGGTCTGGAGTCATGCGCAGGCCAGACCAGGTAAAGATAGCAGATTTCCTTCCTTAAAGGGGCAGTGAACCAGATGGGTTTTTACAACAATAGTTATAATTATCATTAGAATTCCAGCCTCTTATTGAATTCAAATTTCACTATCTGCCAAGGCAGGATTCAAACCCAGGTCCTCACAGCATTAACCTGGGTCTCTGCATTACTAGTCCAGTGACAATACCACTACACCACCACCTCCTCCTTGGCTGATCTGTCTCCTAACCCCATCCACCTGCCTTGGCTCCATATCCTTTTATACCATTTGCTACCAAAACTCCATTAGGGGGGGGCAGCAAGTGCTGGATTTAACATGACCCCCACCCCCCCACCGCCACTGGCAAAGGGGGTGAGAGGGCAGGTCTGATTTATTTTTATTATTCATTGTGAGGATGGTCCTCTGGAGGCCGGCACTTGCTGCCCAACCCTAATTGCCCTTGGGAGGATGAATACAACTGAGTGGCTTGCTAGGCCAAGAGTCAACCCTATTGCTGCGAGGCTGGAGTCACATATAAACCAATTCCCTTCCCTAACGAATATTAATGAACCAGATGAGTGTTCACAACAATCCAATAGTTTCATTGTCACTATTACTGATACTAGTCAAGATTTTATTTCATTACTTGAAGTAAAATTTTCCAGCTGCCATGGTGGGAATTGAACTCATGGGTGAAATTTTATGGCAGCGGGATTTTACATTCCCATCGACGTCAGTGGAGTTTAGAATGGCTTGCTGCATTGTATGGCCCGGTCCCACCATGACAGGGCTGTAAAGTTCTGGCCCCTGTTACTCATATCAGCTGGTCCAGTCTTCGGCATTATTAGTCCCGTACCATAACCACTATGCTACCATACCCAGTTGGGATACACGGACAGAGTACAGCAATGCCACGGGAATTGATTCTGTGCTGTATAGTTTAAAATAGGATTTAAGTCATCTCTTTGTTACCAATGGACCATGGTAGATCAATAGCTGATCGAAATTAGCTAAATAATACACATATAGTAATTATATCTGTGTATACATTCAAAGCCAATGAAATCATTCCATATAAATGCTGCATTTCTCTGGTTGTCTCTGACCTGTTACTTTGTGTTGCTTTTTTGAAAAAAGAAATCTTTGTTGTTCACACTTAAGTAAGGAAAAGTTATTTATGCAGTGCTGGAATGGGACTCTACAGTTTCTTCAGGAAGCTTGATAGCTATAAAGACTCTTTTCAAGTTGTGATCACGCTTCTTTGCAAAGATAAACAAATCACGATCATTCATAATTTCAATGTGCAAATGACTCAGAAGTAGTTTCTGTTTAATTTTTATCCCATCACCTTTCCTGTTCATTAGCTCCCCACATCCCATCTTCCTGCAACCTTCCCAAATCAAAACGGTGGGCTGGAGACAGGTTCCTGGGATTCTGCTTGGGCATCCTCTACTTCCTTAACCTCACCACTGGCAGCCATACCTTCAGCTTCCTAGCCCTAACCTCCGGAATTCCCACCCTAAACCTCTCCACCTCTATTTAACTCACTCCTTAAAACAGCACTTCTCAAATTTGGGTTGCAGTCCCTGCTGGGGTCACAGAAACAGCGGATGAGGTCATGAGATCCCCCTCCACTGAGTGTGTGCCTCACACTGGCACCGAGGCCCAGGTGGCATTATCTAGAATCTGGAGCATGGTTGCGATGTTTAGCCATTAATGTGACCTGCCCCTTTAAGGCCACTACTCAGATACTATCAGGTTAAATATAGCTGCTTATAAGCTGGCAAGGCAAAATACTGGTAAATTTTAGGTACCAGTTCACAATCAGGGATGAAGTAACTGGCTATCTTTCTCCTTTTTAAGTTTATTTTGCATCTGTAACAAGGTGCGGTTTCTGAAGTATGATGAATGTGCACTTGATACAAAGGATTTCTAACTATCAGGTCTCCCATGAAACTGATGCAAGAACGATGACCTGAAACATTAACTCTATTCCTCACTTTGCAGATGCTGACTGACCTGCTGAGCATTTCCAGCATTTTCGCTTTTTTATTTTGGAACTCCGAAGGTGCTGTTCACAGTGAGTCAGAGGATTATCGGTATAAGAATTTGGGGGTGTTATTCCACGCAATGCCCAATTAATTTTAGGGTGAGAGGGAAGAATTTGGTAAGTTCATATAAGATTTCCCTCGCGAGATTAGGCTAACTATTCTTGATGGATTCTGGAAAACTAAATAAAATAATGTTTTTATACATTAACAGTGGTGGTGGGTTACGGATCACTTAGGGAGTCTAGATTGCTGTGACAACAGGCATGTTGCAGTCTGGGGTTATGGATAGCGATGGTCAAAGCTCTAACATTCTTTCCAGCACATGGCCAACCAGGAAATTCTCCCACTCTTACCACCTGCCATTGGCATGTGTTGTAAGGATTTGCAGGTTGATAAACAACCTGTTTACCTGTGTCATGAACACACCTTCCTTGGCCATCAAGTCCTTGGTGGGACTCAAAGCTGGAGCTTCTGAATCAGAGGCAGGGGCACTACCCACTGCACCACATGACCTCTACATTAATGCTGGTTAGACATTACTTGATAAGGTGTCTCACAAATGGCTTGTTGGAAAACCGCAGGCCTGTGGTATGAACAAAAATGGAGAAGTATAGATGAAAAGTTGGTTGAAAACAATGAAAGTACTTTCGACTGACGTCCACTTTCACCCGAAAAACAAGTGACTGGAAGGTAAAAATCTCAGAAGATGAAGTTCAGGATAATGAACAAAGATCAGGCAATGGAAAAACGGTGAAGAGCATGAATGAAGAAACACCTCGGGATTCAAATACATATTCCCTGGAAACGCAAGTGAAGCCATAAAAAAGCCAATAAAACTCCAGGCTTAATAAATGAGGGCACAATGAAAATCAATGCTAAATATAGGTTAGGCTGCAGTTATAGAATACAGTGTGGAGTTTAGAGCATCCTATTATAGAAAGGACATTGTAGACATGGAGCACGCACAGAGTAGGTTCACCGGGATCATGCCAAGGATGGGAAACTATGATGATGAGAGGACACTTGACACGTAGGCCTCGATTTTAAAATTCTCATCCGTATTTTCAAATCCCTCCATGGCCTCAGCCTTCCGAATCTATGCCCTACAACTTTTTGAGATCGCTCTGCATCATTCCAATTCTGGTCTCTTGAGCATCCTTGACTTAATTGCACCACCATTAATAGCTATGCCATCAGCTGCATAGGCCCAAAGCTCTGAAGTTCCCTCTTTAAATCTCTTCGCCTCTCTAAATCTTGCATCCTTTTGAAGACATTCCTTTGAAACCTGCCTTGCCTTTGTTCATCTGTCCTAATGTCTTCTTATGTGGCTCGGTATCAGATTTCATTTGATAGAGGCCCTGTGAAATGCCTTGAAATGTTTTACCATGGTAAAGGCACTATATAAATGTAAGTTGTTGTTGTACATGTTAGGTGCAGAAATTTGTTATTGTCACTGGAGCAGAGAAGGAGATTTATCAGATTTTTTTTTAAGTTATGAAGAATTTCAGTAAAGTGCATTGGGAGAGACTATTACCTCTGGTTAGTTGATTTGTCCTTGTGCAAAATAGTTAAGTAGTTCCAAATGTGTTAGTTTGGTTGTCATTGGTGATGTACAAGTTTTTTCAATTGTGATTTGTTTTGTTTTATGGATGTGAAATATGTGGCCCAGAAATTTGCATTAGAAAGTGTGAACCAGCAGAAAAATGGCAGACAAGAAATTACCAAACTAAAACGGGGAAACAACAATTTATACTGCATGAGAAGAGAGTGGTGACTGCAATATCATGCAGTATATCTCATGCAGTATAAGTTGTTGTTCCCCTGTTACAATTTGGTAACTTCTTGCGAGCTATCACGTGAGCGCAAGACAAAAAGCTTAGATAGCATGTCTCTTTTTTCAGCTATTTTCAAGTTCTGTTCTACTAAAAGATTAAGTGCACATGTGAAATATTTATGTTCTTAGTGGATATAAGGCAGTGAATGTAATTGTAACTGGACAAAAACATTTTACAGCACTAAAAGTTTTCCGACACAAACTCAGCCATATATGGTAGATCCCTGGGTCACAGGAAACAAGTATAATGCACTTCAGATCCCATCTTATATAACTCTTCATCACGCATCATCTTAAAATAACAATGGAACTGAAAATATGACACCACTTGATTGGAAAATATCTTTGCAACTCTCACAAGGTATAATCTAATGAACAATGCATTCAGTGAATTGAATACTGCAGTCCAGTCTACAGATTCAGCTTGTGGGACATAATCCATTCAAGCTTTGTACCTGAGGTCAGATAGGCTTTTGACTGAATTAAACAGCCTTGCTGTTTATGGGTATCTGTTAGCTTCTAGTTATTACTTTGTAACAGGCTGTATAAAATATGGCAATGCCTTTGAATCTGACCTCTGTCTCTTTCTGATGTGCCTTCTGCTGGAACTGAAGAATTTCCTTTTCAATCTGTTGGATCCGGATCATTCGCATCTGTCAGGGAAAGAAAAGCATAAAGCAATGAGCTTGTTTCTCCAATGCGCCAAAGGTGTTAGGCCAGAAAGTTTGAGCTCCAATTTCTAATCCATCCTGAGTTATTTGGTCTTAGCTCGGATAACAATACAATTATTGGCCTCAGTTACAATTGGCCCTCGGCTACGGAGGGATATCAGCCAGTGTTCATACTCTTAGTTGCTATCCAATGATCCCTGCGTCTGAACATCCAACCAACCCAAAACTGCATTGGGAAGTGCTGGCCACCCAGAAAAAATCATGAAGACCAGTGAAGATATACAAATATTGTGCCTACATGAGCAGGTGCGATGCTGGGAATTCTGTGGCAAATAACTCACCTCTAGGCTCCCCAAAGCTTGCCCACCATCCACAAAGCACAAGTCAGGAGTGTGATGGAATACTTTCCACTTGCCAGCTCCAATAACACTCAAGAAGCTCAACATCATTCAGAACAAAGCAGTCTGCTTAATCAGTACCCCATCCTTCACTCCCTTCACCACCAGCATACAGTGGCAACAATGTCAACCATCTACAGGATGCACTGCAGTAACTCGCCAAAGCTTCATTGACTTCCAAACCCAGGACCTCTACCTTCTAGAGGCACTAGGATGGCAGATGACACCACTATATTCAAATTCCCCTCCATTAAATTATCCACCATCCCGACATGCAACTATATCCCTGTTCCTTCATTGTTGTTGGGTCAAAACCCTGGCACTCCCTTCTTAACAGCACTGTGGGTGTTCCCACAACACATGGACTGCAGCGGTTCAAGAAGGCAGCTCACCACCACCCTCTCAAGGGCAATTAAGGATGAACAACAAATGCTGGTATAGCCAACGACACCAACATCCCAGGAATCGATTTAAGAAAGATGAGCTTGGGCAAGATACCAGAAGGCTGCTGTCTATGTCTGCCCACAGTGACACTGTTATTCCCAGCCAGGATGAATAATTCCCCCCACACCCCCTTACCCCACCAATCACTGTGTAAGTGACTGGGATTGATTTTACACACAATTTGTATTATGTAAGTATTCCCCCCCACCTCACTATACTTTGCTGGAGAGATCACAATTCTTTTATTGGGACTCTACCCACTCCGCCCACTTTCGATCCTAAAAGACTTGCCTTAGACTATGATTGCTTTGCTGTTTGCTGTAAAATACACCATTTGCTACAAGTCCTGCTGTAACTCTTGACCCACCTCAAACTAATGGACTGACATAGTGGTGTCAAAAGACAGTCCACAAACCCCCACACAGCATCCCCCATCTGCTCCCCAGCTGCCAACCATGAAGAAATGAGGAATGAGGAAAATTGGTCAATAGATGTTAAACAATCTATATGTTAAACAATTGCTTGTGTGGCTTAAGACCAAGTAGTGCACTGTGGTGTAGTGATATTATCACTGGATTGGTAATGTAGAGAACCAGGGTAATGCTCTGGTGACCCCAGGCTCAAATCACAACATGGCAGATGGTGAAATTCGAGTTCAATAATTTTTTTAAATCTGGAATTAAAAGTTTAACAATGGCCATGAAACCATTGCCAATTGTAAAAGCCCATCTGGGTCACTAATGTCCTTTAGTGAAGGATATCTGCTGTCCTTACCTGGCCTACATGTAACTCCAGATTCACAGCAATGTGGTTGACTCTTACAAGGGCAATTAGGGATGGGCAATAAATGCTGGCCTAGCCAGTGATGCTCACATCCCAAGAACACATTTTTATAAAAGGCCAGATAAGCAATGTTCATGGGTTATATATGAAGTTGTGTCTAATTCACGGCATGCAAGGGCAGCATTTTTGAGTTCTAACATGCCGTCAGCACATAGCAGAAAAACACATTGGTGATTATCTCATACTGTCCTATTGGAGGAAACATGGAAACTCCACCCTATTCCCAAAGCCTTTTAGGATGAGTTCCCAACGGATGATTATAGATTCTAATACTAACTCACTCTTCACATACTGACATCACCAAAAGCCTTACTGCACTTCAAATCCAGCCTGCTTATCTCCAATAAAAAAGAATACAGCATCTCGCATCTTCTCTGGACACCAATCATTAGTAGTTACAGAGCTGACTGAAGTGACTTTGGACTTCAGTATCTTTTCATATGAGACACCCTTCAGTGTTTCAATGTCAATGCCGACAACACATAATTATAATGAGGTGAGTACGTTGTGTTGCGTGACATGACATCTTGCAACTAATCCTGCGAATTTCTGAACTGAACATGTGCACCTCACAGCAACAACAATTTGCATTTATAAAGCACCTTTAACATCGTGAAACCTCGCAAGATGCTTCACAGGTGGGTTATCAAATAACATTTGGCTTTGAGTTACATAAGAAGCTATTAGGTGGTCAAAAGCTTGGTCAAAGGAGCATCATAGAGGAGAAGAGAGATGGAGAGAGGAATAGGGTTGGAATTGCAGAGCTTGGGACCTGGGCAGCTGAAGGCACAGCTGCCAATGATGACACAGTGAGAAATAGGGACGTGCAAGAGGCCACAATTGGAGGAGCACAGAGACCCCAGAGGGTTGTAAGGCTGGAGGAAATAGAGATACAGGAATAGAGGCCTGGATTTTCATCCTTGAGATGGGTTCGGGGAGTCGAGAAAATTCCAGGCTGGCCTCCTCAGGAGAAAGTGCCTGCCAAGAGGGGACCTTCATTGTTGGGGACCGGGTGTGAGCTAGAGTCAGGCCAGCTGACTCTTCTGGGAAGAAGTGCAGAAGCAGTCACAGGGGCTGCTGGGTGTGGGGTAGGCTCTTTAAAGAGCCTGCCTCGGTGCTGTGGGACTTTGTCTCAGTGAAAATAAAACACAAAAGCCCTCTAGACACAACCCCTCACACTCCTTCACCCTCCACATGCTCAGAGCCTTAGATTCATAGAACTTTACAGCACAGAAAGAGGCCCTTCAGCCCATCATGTCCACGCCGGTCATCTAATCCCATTTTCCAGCACTTGGCCCATATGCTGTATGCTATGGCTTTTCAAGTATTCATCTAAATACTTCTTACATGTTGTGAGGATTCCCAACTCTACCACCCTTTCAGGCACTGAGTTCCAAATACTCCAGCCTCTGGGTGAAAAAAATCTTTCCTCAAATCCCCTCTAAACCTTCTTCCCCTTACCTTAAACCTATGGCCCTTGGTTACTGACCCCTCCACTAAGGGAAAAAGTTTCTTCCTATCTACCCTTTCTGTGCCCCTCACAATTTTTGTACATCTCAATCAGGTCCCCCCCTCAGCCTTCCCTGCTCTAAGGAAAACAAGTCTATTTAGTCTCTTTTCATAGCTGGAACGCTCCAACTCAGGCAACATCCTGGTGAACTTCCTCTGCACCCTGGCAGCTATTAGAATAACAGAACACCTGCTCCCCAGAGGAAACATTGTTTGATTGACAACTCAGGCTCTATGATCTCTGATGTTTGTTGACTTAGGTCAAGTGGTTTCGAGTGTTTGTGGTTTGTGGTTTTTGAAACTTGAAAGGGCCTGGATGATTGACTATTTTATTAGCTTGTTCAAACTTTATTTTCAAGCATAGGGGAAACTTGTCAATGGATTACATTTTTCAAACCTTCTTTTTTACGCATCCTACTTTACACTGTGGTATTGATTGGTTCTAGAAAGTGTACGGTGGGTCAATGGGCTTGGGAGTGCCAGAGCTTGGCATAGGGGGCATGAGAGGCCTGAGGGTTGGGTGGAAGGGCAGACCCTGGCATGGGGGCATTAGGGGGGACATAGGGAGTGGATTGGGGGGCATAACTTGGCATAGGGGGCACGAAGGAGACCTTTTGAATTTACATATTAAAAGGCCCCCTCATGCACTCTAGGATCCACAACTCCTCCAAGGAGCCATGAACCACAACTCTTCATAAATCTGGCCCAACTCCATGAAAATTTCATAGGAGTAGGAGATGCATATCTTCGCAATGGAGCCGGCCAGGTTCGGAATGTGCCAGGTTTGGAATGTGCCAGGTTCGGAATGTGCCAGGTGCAGGCTTCTGACAAGAAACAGCCCACATTCTTTAAAGATACTTCTGAAAATTAGACAGCCTGTGAATGGGGTGGGGAATCCCGGAATCAGAACCTGCCTGCCATTTTTAAAGGGCTCCCAAATCAACTCAGGGAATCCGGACCAGAGAGTGACTTGAAAACAAGGATGAGTGCTTTAATATTAAGGCGTTGCTGGACTGAGAGCAAACGTAGGTCAGCGAGCACAGAGCTGATAGGCAAATGGAACTTGGTGCCATTTTAAACAGGGCATGAGCAACTTTGGATTAACTCAAATTTACGGAGGTGGGAGGCGGTCCAGAAGTGCACTAGAATAGCTGAGTCCAGAAGTAAAGGAAGCATGGATGGACATGATTTGCTGATCGCGAATCCCAATGTTGCAAATGCAATCCCAGACGCAATGGATATGGTTCAGAGTGAACCTTAATCACTTGTCCTATCACCTAACATGCATCTCACTACAATAAGATATCATTAGAGTGATGAAGCCACATCATGGAAATCCATTTCCTGTCTATGGTGCCCAGGCAGAATTCCAAAGCGGTGATGTCAAAGTTTGGCAGAAAGGCACAAAGGTCACCTGATAAAAAGTAATCCGGCACCAACAATTGGAATTTAGGTTTTGCACCATCCTGTAATAGGACTGTTGGCATTGACATTGAAAGCGCAAATAAACCCAGGGGTCAATCTTATTTTGGAGCAAGTTTCAGGTCAGCGAGAGGCAGGACAAGTACAAAATGCACTCACTGGCCTAAATTTCGGGCTTAGGGTATTTTCACACCTGGGCCTCCATAATACTGCCTATCAAATTTCCCTATGGATTGGAATATAATTATTTATAATCCTCATTTAAAAGCTGGATTCAGGTAGATGGAGGGAGTTTGAAAAGGGCGTGGCTGGTGGTAGGTATGCTGGATGGGGTGGGGGGGGGTGGGGGGCTGCGGGGGAGGAGTGTGGGGGTGGAAGGGAGTCCAGGACTGGGAAGGATGAGTCTTTCCTTGTGGAAAGGACATTATTTTCCTGAAGGACTTCTTTATCCTTCTGACCAACTGCAATTTGCTTCAGCCATTCATGAATAATGATTTATATGCAAATGGTGGCCAGGGTTTGTAATTGGATAACTAAAGTTGCTCTTAACAAACTAAATTAATTATGAATAGTCACTTGGTAGTACAGAACTTGAGTAGTGTTGAAAAAAGGCACAAATTGTTGAAGCTTTTCATCTTGCACTCATTAGGACAATTTACAAGAATATAAAATTTTGAAGGGAACAACAATTCATACTGCATGAGAAGAGAGTGCTGATTGATATTCTGAGTGTTGAGTGGTATGCGCCACTAACAAGATGCTGCCATCAAGCCAAAAAGGCGTTCTGTCTATCGCACAAATGAGTAATATGTTGTGTGATTTTCAGTGCTAGTGTGATGCTAGGTATATAGACCATATGTCCCAAAGACTGGCAGATCATATCAGACAGCATGTCCCTTTGACTGTTCACAACAGGGAAAGTACTGACTGTACCCAACTAGCCTGTGCTTGCAGAACTCAAAACAATGTGTCCAACATTAAATGTAATTCTGCGATTGGACAACACTTGCTAAACAATCCTGAGTGTGCTAAGAATTATATTCCATATCAGTCAGGATGGAATTTTGGTGCACTTATGCATGCTAGAAGCTACATATATTAATACACAGGGCCCTGTCCTTTGCAGACAGAAAGAGCATGTACACACATTGTGCCTTTTTCACTAAACAAAATAGGTGACAACTATTCCCTGGTTCATTCCCCAGGGGCAATGCCTTGACTAATCAGAGCCAACCTGCCTGGTTTGAATTTAAACAAAGCTTGGTAGTTAACTATCAGTTATTAGTTAACTGGTGCATTCTCCATGGCAACATCTCTACAAATCAGCACTCTCTTCTCATGCAGTATAAATTGTTGTTATCTTCACAATTTGGTATTCTTGCGAATCTATCCTGATGAGTGCAAGATGAAAAGCTTCAACAACATGTGTCCTTTCTCAGCAATACCAAATTAATTAAATGAACTTTTTGTGGAATGCTTGAAATTGCAATAAGTGAATAAGGCTGAAGAGTTGGTTGCTATATACTCTGGGCCTGAGCAGCATAAATTATACTTCCTTGAAGGCTGATTCTCCCTGCGGGAGACGGCTCCTGTGTGAATTTGTGGACCCACGGCCACTGATATTCCATCCATTTGGATTAGTGGATGGGATTTCATGCATTGGTAGCTCATGATTTCCCAGCTAACAAGTCCTGAGAGCTCTGCTCAACACCAGGAATGTCTGATTAGAGATTTTTTTTAGTTTTCTGTTTGATATTGGAAGACACAAAAATATAGTTACTGGAATGGAACACTTTAGTCGAGGGATATTCAAATGGAACCATGTGGTAAAGAATTCCAACTTAATGAACTATTATTCAGCACCTGGTGAAAACCTTTCTTCATATTTTTAGTGTTTACATTTACTCTACTGTTGTCAGGCCATTTCAAGTGGAAGAATTAAGCCCATCGACTTAAAAGAGGAAACAGAGTGATTCAATTGTATAACTGCCAGCTCAGGTTAACAATAATATTTGTATTGAACTAATATCCTTCATTGCACACTCGCTAAATTGACCTCACTAGACTTTTATATAGACTGAATCCCTGGCTGTCTGCCTCACTCACTCTTGATTGGTGCAGTGGCTCCATTAGACAGCTTAGTTATACTATAGTTACAAGTTGACTTTATCTGGCTCAGGGAAGACTCTTTTAAGTCTTATCCTGCTTTTCACTTGTGCACTGTCAAGTTGTGCGTGGTTTTGGGAGATAAAGCAGTTCTATAGGCAAATGAACATGTAGAATCCAGGGGCTGAATTTTCAATTGCAGGGCGGGTCGAGCAGAGATACAGGCTCACATTGAAAGTTGCATTCCCAGTCAAAGGCAATTACTGTCACCTCCCCTCTTGGGTTCAGCTCTTTTGTCCTTGTTTGGACCAAGACTGTAATGAAGTCAGGAGTGACTCAGGCAGAAATCAAACTGATCCTAAGTGAGCAGGTTATTGTTGTGTAAGCGCCATGTGGTAGCACTGTCGACGACACCTTCCATCAATCTGCTGATGATCAAAAGGAGGATGATGGGGCAATAGTCGGCCACATTACATTGTCTTACTTTTTGTGGACAGGGCATACTTGGGAAATTTTCTATATTGTGGATACTAATGCTGTACTGGAACAACTTGACTAGAGGCACAGCAAGTTCTGGAGCACAAACCTTCAGTACTATTGCAAGGATGATGTCAGTGTCCATAACCTTTGCAGTATCCAGTGCCTTCAGCTATTTCTTGATATCAATGAGGTTAATCAAATTGGCTGAAAACTGGCATTTGTATTGCAGGAACATCGGGGGAGGCTGAGATGGATCATCCATTTGGCACTTCTAACTGAAGATGGTTGCAAATGCTTCAAACTTGCCTTTTACACTGATGTGCTGGTCTTGCCCATTATTAAAGTTGGGGATATTTGAAGACCCTGCCCCTCCTGTTAATTGTTTAATTGTCCACTGGATGTGGCAGGACTGCAGAGCTTTGCTCTGATCTATTGGTTGTGGGATCGCTTAGCTCTGTCTATTACACGTTGATTCCGCTGTTTGACACCTCATTTTTAGGTAGGCTTGTGCCGCTCCTGTCATGCCCTCCTGTGCTCTTCATTGAATGAGGATTAACCCCTTGGCTTGATGGTAATAGCAGAGTAAAGGATATGGCAGGCCAAGAGGCTTACAGATTGTGGCTGAATTCAATTCTGTTGCTGATGATGGCCCACAGCGCCTCATGAATGCCCAATTTTGAGCTGCCATATCTGTTTGAAATCTATTCTATTTAGCACGGGGGTAGTGCCACACAACATAATGTCTGCAGTGTGAAGACAGGATTTTGTCTGAACAAGGACTGTGTGGTGGTCACTCCTACCAATACTGTCATGGACAGATGCATTTGCGACAGATAGATTAGTGAGGAAAAGATCTAGTAAGTTTTTCCCTCATGTTGATTCTCTCACCACCTGCTGCATTGTACTGTTAGTAATAGAGTTGAACTGCAGGGACTTAAGTAGAAACATTAAGCTTATTTACAATATACTCAGTAGCAACTACATTTGTGCTTTCAACTCCAACTCTATCTCTACACTGTCTGCTGAGGTAGCCCATGCTACTCTCCTATTGGTTACTACAGATCATGTGATCTTGCCTAGCATGTATTATTCTTAAAGGTACATTACATATTAAAAAAAACCATAATTACTACATTCCTCCCCTTTAAATCAACAACACATATATTTACAAGTACATATTTTTCAAGACAACATAATATTTACACTGGATAAGGAATTTAAAAGTTCAGTTTTCCAGGTGCTTTCCTAGTATGTGTGGAACGTCGCAGCTCCACAACTTCAGATTCTTTATCAGGAACCTCCTTTTCCAGAGTTGCCTGAACATCAGGTGCTCCGGTGGGCACTTGCAGTTCTGTATCCTCAACTCTTACAGGAACATCAGACATGTCAGTCCTGGGTTGAGTATCCTCAACAGGAAACGCAGACCCAGTCATGATCACTGGTGGAAACAAATCTTGGTGATTTGTCTCTCTCTTCATTGAATGTTTATAGATGATAGAGCCTTCCAGCTCCACATGCAAGATAGAGGTCCAGTCCCCGCACTTATTTCATCCGGTAACCACTTTGGTCATTCCCTGCGTGTGTGTTGCAAAGGTCAGGCATGGATTTACCTTTTTAAATATTTTTATTTCTTTACCTGGGTGGGTTATTAACTCAATAAAAAAACTAACATCTTTTTGTTTTAAACTCAAGAAAGCCTCCCATACTAATTTCTCTGCATTTAGCACGTAAATGATTAAGCACAAACATTCATCCTTACAAATTCACAAAAGACCTTGCTATAATCAGGCTTGGAGTGGTATAATAGGAGAATCATTTTTACCCCTCTTCGTGTGGCCGTAACAGCTGGTTCTTAAAGTTTGACTAATCTCTGACCTACTGCTAATCCTTGCAGATTTATACAGTGTTTGTTTCAATTTGATACAATCCTTAACTTCTATATTCAGCTATGAATGATGCACCCTTCTCAAGGAGTCCTACATTTTTACTGGGATAAATCTTTGCTGAGAGTTATAAAATATCTTCTTTAAATTCTGCTGCTGAATCTCTACTGTCCTACTTTTAAACTAATTTCCCAGTTCATTTCGGCTAGTTGTGCTTTCATACCCTTATAATAACCTTTATTCAGATTTAAAATATTAGTCTGAGACCCATACTTCACCCATTCAAACTGAATATGAAATTCTATCATGTTAGGATCGCTGTCACCTACAGGCTGCTTTACCATGAGGTTATTGATTAATCCTGTCTCATTGCTTATTACCAGGTCTAGAATAGCCTGCTCCCTTATTGGCTCTAGAATGTACTGCTCAAAGAAATTGTACCGCATACACCCTATGAACTCATTTTCCAGGCTACCTTTGCCAATCTGATTCATCCAATCTACAGGTAGATTAAAATCACCCATGAACATTGCGGTACCTTTCTTACACACCCCATTTATTTCTTCCTGCATACTCTGTCCTACAATGTAATTACTATTAGGGGGCCTACAAACTACTTCCATAAGTGACCCCTTAGCTTTACTTTTTCTTATCTCTACCCAAACTGATTCTACATCTTGCTCTTTTGAGCCAAGGTTTTCTCTCACTACTCTACTAATGACATCTTTAATTAACATAACTACCCCACCATCTTTTCATAGCTTCCTATATTTTTGAAATGTCAAATACCCTTTAATATTCAGGTTCCAGCCTTGATCACCCTGCAACCATGTCTCTGTGATGGCTTTCAGGTCATATATATTTATTTCTATCTGTGCTAACAATTCATCCATTTTCTTATGAATGCTGCACATATTCAGAGACAGAGCCTTTAACTCCGTCCTTTAACCATTTTTGCAATCTCTGGCTTTATCTGCAGGTGCATTCTTAAACTTGTACTCTCTGTCCCTTGCTGTCACACTTCGATTATCTTTACCCAATTTGCTACCCTGCTGTAGTACCTTGTTGTTTCCCTTTGATTTACCACATCTCCTCTCACATGATCCCTTCCCCCCGTTACCTAGTGTAAAGCCCTCTTTACCACCTTAGTTATATGCCTCGCCAGAACATTGGTCCTAGCACAGATCCGGGGAAGCCCAACACAACATAGCTCCCACTTTCCCCAGTACTGGTGCCAGTGTCCCATGAATCAAAACCCATTTCTCCCACACAAGTCTTTGAGCCATGCATTCATCTCTCTAATCTTATTTATCCTATATAAATTTGCTTATAGCTCAAGCAATAATCCAGAGTTTATTGCTTTGATGTTCTGCTTGTTAATTTAGCCCCTAGCTGCTCATAATCCCCAAGAAGAATTGCTTTCCTAGTCCTATTTATGTCGTTGGTACCAACGTAAACCATGACAACTGGATCATCTCCCTCCCACTGCAAGTTCCTCTCCAGCCCTAAGCAGATGCCCCAAACTCTGGCACTGGACAGGCAACACAGCTGTCTGGACTCACCCTCTCAAGTGCAAAGAATTGTGTCTATCCCTTGACTATACTGTCCCCTGCTACCACTACATTCCTATTTACTCCCCCCACTTAAGTGGCTTCCTGTACTATGATGCCATGGTCAGTTCACTTATACACCCTGCAGCCCCACTTTCATCCTTACAAGCTGCCAGAACTTGGAACCTATTGGACAATTGCAAGGGCAGAGGCTCCTCCACTTCTACCTTCTTGACCCCCTTACCTGCCTCACTCGTAGTCACACCCTCCTGTCCCTGACCACTGGCCAAATCAGAAGAACCTAACTTAAGGGGTGTGACCGCCTTCTGGAACAAAGTGTCCTGGTATATTTCCCCCTCTCTGATGCATTATAGTGTCTGAAGCTCAGTCTCCAGTTCAATGACTCTGAGCTGAAGTTCTTCAAGCCACCAACACTTACAACAGACATGTTTGACCTGGATCACACTGGTGTCCAGGAACTGCCACATTCTGCAGTCCCAACACGCAGCTGCCCTGACATCTTTATTATGTTTTAATTAACTTATTATTATTTTCTTAATTAATTTATCATTAGTAAGCCTACAACTCCCAATGAGCTTTACTACTGTTATTAAACTTTACTAAACCCTTACAATTACTAATAAACTACCTAACTTTTGAAAAATAGATGAGCAAACTACTCATCAACCAATCATTTACCTGCTCCCCTCTTCCTTCACTGCATCAAATTCCCTTAATCACCAAATTACCAAGCTCAGACTCTGCGAATTTGTGCGCCCTGACTTATTTTCCTCCACAAGAGATTTTCTTAGACAGTCGTCAACTGATACCTAAGCTGCCACTGTAACATAGAATTATAGACATTTACAGCATGGAAAGAGGCCATTCAGTCCATCATGCCCACTGACAAGGAGCCATCCAGCCTAACCTCACTTTCCAGCTCTTGGTCTGTAGCCTTGTAGGTTACGGCACCTCAAGTGCATATCTGAGGACTTTATAAACATTTTGAAAGTTTCTGTCTCTACCACCCTTGCAGATGTTCCAGATCCCCACCACCCTCTGGGTGAAAAAACTCCCCCTCAAATTGCCTATAAACCTCCTACCTCTTACCCTAAATCTATGCCCCACTGCAGCAATGATAATGTATGTAGAAGTGGCCCTCGAGTAACTCAAGTCCACTGTGTTGACACAGTCACTCAAATGAATGTCTTAAATTGGTATAAGCACAAATAATGCTAAATATCTCTTGGCATCCTGTCTTGGATTAATGTTTCTTATCTCCAGGTTTGTTATGGTGGGTTATTGCTGGCATTATGGTCCAAGAATATTTGGGCATCATCATGATGAGCTAATTCAAACATTTTCATTCTGGGAATTCAATAGCAGCTTGATTTCTTGCTGCCCCCCACCTACTTGTTCAAACAAGGTAAATCCAAAATTTAGAATGGATCTGACCAGTGAATAAACAGTGTGTGGTAATTTAACAGTCTAAGTGGAAGTAAAAACTATACACTTGATTAAATTTTCCCTTTGTGCCTATATCTTCATCAGTTGGGACACACAGGACTTGCCAACCTCTGTAAGGTCATTCAGTGCCTCCAGCAAATGCACTGTCAAATGCTATTTGTTTGTACAAGTGAGCATACAGTGGCTGCACTGATTTAAAACACTAAAGATGGAAACGCGAGCACCCTTGAGGCCAATTCCCGACTTATATCAGGTTTCGTCTCAATTGATTTCAGCCGGGTTTTAACTGTGACGGAAATGGACATTTTCTGTCTTTGTTTCACGTGATGTCTACATTTTCGAAACGGAGGGTGTTCTCTTTTTTCCCCAAGTTATAAAAGATAGACACAGATTGCCGAAAAATCAACTTCTGCTAAATGGATTCTTGTACGAGGAATGCGTACAAATGCATTCAATTGTAAAACTTGTCAGATGGAGATGAGCCTTCTGTGACTCTCCAGAAATTGTCAAGTATTTGCTGGGCAATTATTTTCTCTGATTGCTGAGATGGAAGAAATGGGTCAAACCCTACAACTTTCCAAGACCTCCAATTCTGGCCTCTTGTACTTTCCAATTTTCCTTGCTCCAACATTGGCACCTGTGCCCTTAGTTGCCTAGGCCCAAAGCTCCAGAATTCCCTTGGTAAACGTTCCCACTGGTCTACCTCTGTCTCCTCCTTTAAGATGCTCCTTCAAACCGACCTCTTTAACCAAGCTTATCCTAACATCTCCCCAAGCGGCTATGTAGCAAAACTTTTTTAATAATGATCCTGTGAAGTGCCTTGGAATGTTTTATGACATCAAGGCACTATGTAAAAGTAGTCGTTGTTGGCCTCTTGACTGGAATAATAAGATGTAGGAAGAAAGGAAAGCAAGATTTGCTAATAGTTTGGGAAGAACAATATCTATTCTCAGTCCTTAATTGCCACTGAAGGATAAATCCACTGATCTACAAAAATGTATATCGCAGCTATTACCTGGACTCGCTCTGTCGTGTTGTCACTTGTCCCATACCTCTCCTCAATAATGGCTTTGATTTGATGGGCTTCATATTGTAGCTGATGCCGAATCAAATCCATATGCTTTGAAACCTAGGAGAGAAAAATACAGACAAATTGAACAACAGAACAATGATGATATTATGGTCCAAAAGCACAGCTCAAAAAAGTGCAATTCCATTTATTTTTAAAAACAGAGAAAGCTAAGGTGACAATTAAACGCTGAAGAATTTTGATAGCGGAGATAAGGAGAAACTGTTTCCAATGGCAGGAGCATCAGTGACCAAAGGACAGATACTTACGACAATTGACAAAGAAACCAGAGGGGAGATTATGAGGAGGACTTTTTTTTTGTAGAGTGAGTCGTCTTGACCTCAAATACATTCCCGAAAAGGGTAGTGGAAGCTGATTCATTAGTAGCTTTCAAATGGGAACTGGGTGTATCCTTAAAAAAGATAAATTTGCAGGGCTATGGGAGATTGGAACTAATTGGACCGTTCCTTCATATAGCGAGCCTGGGCATAAGGGGCTGAATGGCCTCTTTCTGTGATTTTAGGATTCTTTGATTCTACCATATTAGAATTATCATATGGAATTAGGGCGAAAAGACACCATTCTGCAAATAAGATATTGAACAAATAGATTATGAGACAGCTCAATCCCCTACTTGATAAAACTCATAAAAAGTATGTAAATGATTGAGAATTTAATGAACTCAGCCTGACAACATATACGCTATGTACTTTAATATAAATGCAGAGTGCAGTAGATCTTTCATTTTTATTCTGAAAATTAAGGAAACCCACATTTTGCAACATATGGTAATTATTTGTATACTAAAATGTTCAAAATTGTGCAATCCTTTTATTATTTTATGCTTTATTTTGATTTTAATGATTGTCGAGAACCATGTTATGAATTATGATTACTGGTTTTATTTTTGTCATCAACACAATTCGGCAACTGCCTCCATGAAAATTTCTCAATAAACCACTTATCCATCCAAACCAATTATCATATTCAGAAAAATGTTTTGTTTTGGGTTGTTCCTGATTACAATAATCATTACTCTATTGGTAAATCGTAAGAACCTTTTAGCTTGCAAACTAGGAACTAGCGGCACTGAGAAAAAAAATTCTCAATTGGAAAAGATCCAAAATACTGATCCGAAAACAGGAGACATTTATGCAAACGCAATGAGGTCAGAGGGTTAGAGTAGATGCCCCAGGTTTACAGGCCTCCTTTGCTTTACCCCACTGCAAAACGTGTAAGAATATTCCCACTATAAAAGGGGCTTTGACATTAAAATCCTTTACCAGACTCAACACAAGAAAAAACAAATAATCTCTCACCTCTGGTCTTCAACCTTTCTTTCTGGCCTTTCCTATCTTCCCCCACCTCTCTCTCTCTCTCTATTTAATCAGCATTACTGTTCAACTGAATGCTTCTGTCCTCACGATTAGTCGCCAACATTTTTTACTATTTCCACACCCTAGTGGCAAGTAGTAGCAAGGGCTACTGCTGGGTGATCAGATCGCAAAGCTGTGAAGCTCGGGCTGATTCGCAAGCCGTCCCCGTCCTCCGTCTGGGTGTAAATCAGACACAGAGGGGTACATTTAACTTGGTGAAACTGTGTATATGGGAGATTCGCAAGTCAGCATCCAGATTTGCATCTCTCCTGACCTGAATTTCCAATGAAGTCAATCGGGAGACATGTGAAATATCACAGTATTAAAATTCTTTGACAGATTTAAGTAAAATAAAGTGTGGGATAAAGATCACGTGGGGCACAATGAACTCCCTGCCTGCATTCCAATAATGCACTCTCATCACCGTGAAGCCGTGTGCCAGGAAAACTAATTTGGAGGATCTATTCATCCGTTCCCTTGTATATTGACTGAAAATGACCAGAAAATCTAAAAATGAAACCTGCTGTTACAAATAAAAGAAAAAATTACATTTATATAGTGGCCTTTTATGATCTCATTAAAGCCATTGGAGTACATTTGAAGTGTTGTCAGTGCTGCAACGCAAGAAACTCAGCAGCGAGTTTGCATACAATTCCCACAAACAGGCCAAATAATCTGTTCTTATGGGCAGGATTTTGCCCTTGGCGGGGGTGCTCGGCGGGGACAGGTAGGGGCAGTCTGGAAGCCGACTGCCTCTCGCGATCGGCTCCGCACCGCGATTTCACACGGGCGGGCCTAATTAAAGGCTCGCCCAGCGTGGATCGCGGACAGCAGCACTCGGCGCTGTCTGTGTGAACAGTGGGGGAGGAGGGAGAGCCAGGCCTAGCCTGCAGTTTGCGTATGCGCAAGAAAGGTCGCTTCAATCTCCCCGAGGCACGGATTGGGAGATTGAAGCACTATTGAAAAAAAATCATGAAGAGAATCAAAATCAGTCACATGGGGAAGAATATTCCCCCCCTGTCGGGGGGAAAGTCCAGGTGCGGGCGCGTCGCCATTTTACGTGGGTGGGCTAATTAAGGCCCGCCCAGCGTGACATCCACCAGGAAGCGCTATTCGCTCCCTGTGCAGGCGGTGGGGGGGGATTCCCTCAGCCAGGAGTGCACTCTTATGCGCATGCATGCAAAAGAGGGCACTCATCTCCCTGAGGCTAAGTGCTGCCTCAGGGAGATTGGCAATAAATTTACAAATGGTAAATGTACAAAACCAAAATTTCCCTGACATGTCCCCTCATGTGACATTATCACATGAGTTGGGACATGACCATCACTTGAAATCAAACATTTATTACATTTTTTTAAAACCCTCATGAAACCTCATCCCGCCCGAGGATGAGGTTTCACGCTTTTTCTCAAGGCCGCCCAGGCTGCTGGCCTACCAGCCAACTCTAAGGTTGGACAGGCAGGTCCATTAATGATGTTAGTGAGTTTGTCAATGGCCTCAATTGGCCGTTGACAGGGCGACGGGTGCACCCCCGCCGATTCAGCTGTGCCCCCGCCGACCTGAAAATTGAAATGAGGCGGGGCGACGTCGGGAGTTCCGCATGACGTCATCTCGCGTCATTTTCCGGCTCGGTGATCAGGCACCCGCCCCCCCCCCCCCGCCAAACCCCCCCACCGCCCGCTCGCTGACCTAAAGATCCCAGCCATGAGCTGGGATATGTTTTTAATTCAAAAATAAAGTTCTTATTTAATGTTTACTTGCTTTAGGAAACCTCATCCCACCTGTTCATGAGGTTTCCTAAAAAAGTGTAAAGGCTGCTTAGCCTTTTCGCCTGCCCGCCAACCATAAGGTTGGACGTGCAGCGTTAATTTGAATCTAATTAGATTGTAAATGGCTTTAATAGGCCTTTTAATTATCAGCGGGCGTGCAGCCGACTCTGGTGCGCACCTACCGAACGAAATATCGCGGGACCCGCATCATTTTACACTCAAGCGTGTTGGGCCCGTGCTTCTAAGACTTCTTCTAAGTCATTTACATCCACCTGAGGGGGCAGGTGGGATCTCAGTTTAGTCTCGTCCAAAAGATGGCACGCCCACAGTGCAGCATTCCCTCAGTACTCCACGGAGGTGTCAGCCCAGGCAACCTCACAATAGTTTCTTTGGCTCCTTTCTGTTGTTGAGTGGTGAACTTGATATTAAAGGGTAAATTAATTGATCCCATTGCCCAAAGTGTGTACAGTTCTAAGATGGGAGCACAAAACTGCAGTGCTGACTCTCCGAATCCTTTCAATCATGGCTCCCTCCTGTGAGGACAGGACCAGTAATCAAATTAAAATATAGTTATCACTTTGGCTGGATAATTATTTGATATTTGAAAGCAGTGATGCCTTGCTTGAGCTCTAATGGCCTTTCTACATTCCAAAAGGTTTGTATATTCTTCTTACGATATGCATTTTTTTGGAATTGGGGTTGAACCAAGACTCTTAACCACCCTTCCAGCTCCATTCATACTTACATTCCTGATTTGTGAGAGTTCATCTGCCCGCCTGCCAAGATTCTGGATCTGAGCACAATAAAAGGCTTTTTCTTTCTCTTCCTTTTCAATCTCAGAAAGGAGCAATGCCCTGTGCAAGAAGAGATGAGATATCTTAGTGTCATCAATAAATCAGCCATTTTTCACAGAAGCTCAGAACACGGATATTGCTGGAGAGGGGGACATGTTGCCGAAGCTTTTCGTCTTGCACTCATCAGGCCAAATTTCAAACGGCCACAACAATTTATAGCTCAGGAGAAAAGGGGGCACTGGTCATTCGAAATTTAGCATTCTTGTGTTTGCCCTGATGAATGCAGGATGAACAAAGCTTCTCTTTTCTGCAATATTCAAGATCAAAACACTTCTGCTGCCAGTTTTTAGCTCAGTGCGGAAGTTCCCTGTGCATTGAGAAGTTTTCTTCAGCCTGCCATTGCATTGTGTTTTGCCCAGTTACTTCACTTGCATTGTCTTCCTGCCCTTCCCCCACCTCGGTCATCTTTCCAAAATTCTTTAGATTCGGGGACGGTTCCCATTGGATTGGTAGTTGGCCAATGTTACACCGCTTTTCAAGGAAGGAGGGAGAGAGAAAACAGTGAACTACAGGCAAGTTAGCCTAACATCAGTACTTGGGGAAATTCTGGAATCTATTATTATGGAAGTCTTAATAATGCGCTTAGAAAAGCATAGTATGATTAGGATGGCCAGAATTCCCAGGCAGCGAGCGGGGGGGTGGGGCCCGCTCACTGACGCATAAAATGATGCGGGATGACATCGGGCGAAACTCCAGACGTCACCAACCCTCATTTAAATGTTCAGGTAGGCGGGGGCTCAGCAAAATCAGCTGTGCGCCCACCGACCTGTCCATGGCCAATTGGGGCCATTGACAGAGCCATTAAACTAATTAATGGACCTGCCCATCCAACCTTAAGGTTGGCGGGCAGGCTGGGAGCCTTGGTGTGCAATAGAAAAAGCATGAAGCCTCTTCCACGGGCGGGATGAGGTTTCATGTAGGTTTTAAAAAATGTAATTAAAGTGTATTTCAAAGTGATGGACATGTCCCAATTCATGTGACAGTGTCACATGAGGGGACATGTCAGGGAATTTTATTTTTCTCTATTTTTCAGATTTTTCATTGTACAGCTGATCTCCCTGAGGCAGCACTTAGTTTCAGGGAGATGAGTGCTCTCTTTCGTGCGCATGCGTGAAATAGCGCACTCCCTGCTCAGGGAATTCCCCCTCCCCCCCACACCTCCGCCCCCACCTGCACAGGGAGCATTTCCGTGAGGACCTCAGGCTGGGCGGGCCTTAACTGACCTGCCCATACAAAATGGCGGAGCCCCCAATTGGGGGCACCAATCGGAGACACGCCTCCGCACGCCCGCTCTTAAACATCCCCCCCAACGGGGTGAAAACTCTGGCCAACAAGTCAATGTGGTTTTACTAAAGGAAAATTATTGTTGGACAAATTTATTAGAGTTTCTTGAGGATGTAACCACTAAGGTAGATAAAGGGGAACCAGTAGATATAGTATACCTGGGTTTCTTAAAGGCATTTGATAAGGTACCACACAAAGGTTAATAGGCAAGATAAGGGCTCATAGAGTTGGGGGTAATATTTTAACATGGTAGAGGATTGGTTAACAGATAGAAAGCAGGGAGTGGGCATAAACAGGGCTTTATCAAGTTGGCTGGCAGGCAATGAATAGTGGAGTGCTGGGGCCTCAACTATTTACAATCTAAATTAATGACTTAGATGAAGAAACAGAGGGTAATGTATCAAAGTTTGCTGATAATACCAAGCTACGCGGAAAGGCACCTGTGGGGAGGACACAGAGAGGCTGCAAAGCAATGTAGCCAGGTTAAGTGAGTGGGCAAAAAGATGGCAGATGGAGTATAATGGGGGGAAGTGTGAATTTATTCACTTTGGTAGTAAGAATAGAAAGCAGATTATTTTTTAAAAGGTTTGAAACTTGTAAATGTTGATGTTCATAGAGACATGGGTGTGCTTATACAAGGAACACAAAGTTAGCATGGGAGTGCAGCAAATAATTAGGAAGACAAGTAGTACATTGGTCTTCACTGCAAGGGGATTGGAGAACAAGAATAAAGAAGTCTTGCTACAATTGTACAGGGATTTTGGTGAATCCACATCTGGAATATTGAGTGCAGTTTTGGTCTCCACATTTAAGAAAATGTAATCACTATTGTAATGCAGGAATGCAGCAGCTGATTTATGCAGAGCAAGCTTCCACAAACAGTAATGTGATAATGATCAGATAATCCAACAGTGCAGCACTCCCTCAGTACAGCACTAGAGTACAACTTTGATTTTTGTGCTTGGCTGGGACTTAAACCCATAACCTTCTTACAAGAGGTAAGACTACTACCAACTGAATAACTGCTGACACATGCCTAAGGCATGTCCATGAAATGCATAGTATAATGCGTAGGACGGGCTATGTTATAAAGCAGAAATATAAAATGTCATAAATTCACATCATCAGAAGCCAAGATGAGCAACGCCCCTGTTGTGTAACTTTATGAACTATATACAACTTGGGTGTGATTTATTCCTTCTTTTTCCCGGTAATAGGCAGAATGTTGAGTGGTAACAAACACTATCCTACTATCCAAATCATGTGAATTGAACCGTAGCGTTGCTATACACTGTGATTCCGGAGTGTAGCAATACCGTACTTGGGAAATGCAAATTGGTTCCGGCTACACAAGTGGTGGTTAACTCAAGTGCTGGATTCAAACTGACCAAGACCCAGGAGAGGCAGCAACTAGCTTTTCCCTGTCCAGTACCCATCTTAGCCCCAACCTCAAAGGCCTGTCTAATTACATGCCAGGTTTGAATAGGTTGCTGTATTAAGGTAAATTTTGGGAGCTTGAAAACACAGATTTGAGGATGAGTGCAGAGGTCAGCAAACCCAATCTACTGTTGTTTTGTGACTGATTGCGATAGGCCATGAAATCAGGAGCGCTATATCAGGAGCACTGTGAATCAAACCCTGCTGACTTCCCCCCACGCCGCCCAGCATCTCCCCTCTCCATGCTTGTTTCTCCAATTCCTACTCCTCAGTGAGCAAGCTTTAAAATCCCAGCCTGTTCCAAAGCAACATTTTCAAAGTAGCTCAAACATCTGGGAACACTCTAAAAACTAGTCAGGGCAAAATGGGTACTGCCATCCACTCCTAAACTTAACAACAGAGGATCTGGGCCACAGGCATTGAGCAAGGCCTCATTGTCACTGCACCTTGGACTCAGACAGGTGGAGGTTGGTCTGCAGCCTTAAAGCACAGGGTTAACAAAAATTATTTCTCTGCAGGCGCACTTCATACTCTCTGTGTATTTATATATATTTAATGTCTTCAGGAAATGAGTGGGGGAAACTGTTTACAGACAGTGCTTTGTCATATCCCATATGAAATATGATTTTGATTATCCCGCATGTTTTCATCTCAATCACTGAAAAGTAAAATCAGTAAAAAAAGTAAATCAGTAAATTGAATGTTGATGTAACAACTCAGCCTTAATGCAAAATTCTGGACCTGCTTACTCTCATAGAACATGCAGGAGTCACTTGACAAGAGAGTTAGAAATACACCAGTGCCTACAAGAGATAAACATCTTAGCATTTTAGACGAGGTCTTTCATCAGAACACGTTGTATTTCCTAACAAAGATGAACACTCACAAATCTTGAGACACTTATCCATTTTCAGGTGCATTTGAAAGAAATCCTGGGGTCAGCTGACCAAACCTCAATCCCCAGCACCCAGAAAGTCATCTTCCAACCAGACATTGCTGGCACGTGTGCACTGCATGTGATCCAAATCTCTGCCGAGTACCCCCAGTGGGTGACGCTTCCTTTATCGCTGCCTGACATTAGAAATTTACCCGGAGCACACCTATTATAGTGCCGAATTCCATTTTGAAAGCCCCTAGCGGCTTGTCTCAATACTTAGCCTGTAAAATGATCCTAAACACTAAGCATCCTTTCTACGAAGAAATTCTTGCTAATGTATCTGTTGTAAATCCCTTTTCCCTGTTACGTCCTTTGGTCCAGTTCGCCTGTCCTAATTTTATGAAGTATTCAGACTTCCCATCTAAATAATTTAAGATTTTATTGAATCTTTGGTTTAGGAGGAGGCTTCTTTGGTTCGGTATCCCAAGTCATTCCTCGGACCCTTTATTTTCTTCATGTTTAATTAATTCCCTCTTTCATGTGCAGTTGACTCAAGTTCAAAATCCTCTAAAGTTCAAGTTTAAAATCCTCTAAAGTGTACCCACTGTGCATCTTTCATGGGATGTGAGCATCACTGTCAAAGCCAGTGTTTACTGCCCATCCCTAATTGCCCTTGACCAGAGGGACGTTAAGAGTCATCCACGTTGCTGTAGGTCTGGAATCACATGTAGGCCAGGCTTTCCTCCCCTAAAGGGCATTAGTGAACCAGATGTATCTTTATGACAATCGATGATAGTTTCGTGGTCACCATTAATGAGACTAGTATTATGTTCCAGATTTGTTAGTTGAACTTACATTCTAGCAGTTACTGTAGTAGGATTTCAACCCATGCCCCCAGTGCATTACACTGGATTACTAACTGAGTGACATTACCACTATGCCACCATATCCCCTACCCTATGGAGGAGTGGCAGAATTTATGATTTCGATCCCAGGTTTCCAGCCTTTCTTCTTTGTATTTCATTTTAGTATCTGACCACTGGACATTCTTTTCAATAGAAGAAAGGCCATCTTCATTCACTCACACTAACAGTGCCCTGGAATCGCAGTGGGCTGGATTTGACAAGGGGTAAAATTGGCTCGCCCCATCCCCCACCAGAAGGAAAGTCAGCCGACACACATGAAAGAAGCCCGCCTTGCACTGCGGCTGGGCTAAACGAGGTGTTGGTGAGATTTCCACTCCTCAGGGGGGAGGAAGTCCCTCCCTCGAGAGCTTGGCCGGTAGCTCCAGCAGTACCAGCAATGCCAAAGCTCAGTAGTGGGTGCTGTCGGGGCTGCAAGCAGGCCCAGGAGAAGAGACGATGGATGCTGGAGCTAGCTAAGTCAGACCTTTTTGGGCAGGGAGGGATCGGGCAGCTTGAGGAGGGGCAGCCAGGGGGCTGGGGTTGGCGGGTGGGGGAAGGGTTGCTGGACTTGGACGCCAGGGGAGAGGGAACAAAAGGGGATCTCCACCTGTCACTGGCCCTCTATCCAGCTCTACCCCACCCCACTTAAACCAGCTTATATTTCACCTCTTTTCCATTTTTACTTAGTTCTGTTGAAGAGTCATACAGACTCAAAACATTAACTGTATTCCTCTCCGCAGATGCTGCCAGACCTGCTGAGTTTTTCCAGGTATTTTTATTTTTGAAAAGGGGAGTAATGTTTTGGGGGACTGTGTCTGATGCACACAGGGCACCTCCCAAAGGGCATAGCCCCCCTTCCTTCCTGCTTTTGAAACACTTCTGTTTAAAAACAACGGCATGTCCACTCCCACCCACCTGCCCAAGCCAACCATATAATGGCTTGAGTAGCGTATTATCCCGGTCAGTTGGCTTGTTAACAAGCTCAACTGAACTTTAGTTATTCATTTAAAAATGGCGGGCACCTGCTGATTTCAGTGCCTTCCCGTGTACGTGTTGTGGGGAACAGCTCCAGGGTGGGTGGGAAGGAGGTGGGCTTGCCACCTGTCGTATTTTAAGTGCTCCCTGTGGCCAAAAACACATCCAGCGGAGGGCTGTAAAGTCCGGCCCAGTGACTAGTGATGGATCCCTCCCCACTGCTCCAAGAATTACCTTTCTTCATTAAGTTCCTCCAGACGCTCCACGTTTCCAATTACCACTGGCAAAGAATCTTGTTCCCGAACAATTACTCCAGGGTGCATTTGGTTTCTCTCAGCTCCCTGCTCCAGTACAAACTCCTCCTGTCCCGAGCACACCATAGTTGACTGCCACTTTATGTCACATAGTTTGGCAACATCTGTGTTCAACTCTATGGAAGAAAGCAGAAGAATATTTGACCATGAATCCTGTGGTATTGATATAACATAAGCTTATTTACGAACATGCTATTCAAAACATCAAGCCAGTTTGTTCCACAACTAACCCTACTTTTGCAGGTATTTTTCCAGGTATTTTTGTTTTTGTTCTAGATTTCCAGCATCTGCAATGTTTTGCTTCTATCTTAGTGTCAGACCTGCTGAGTTTTTCCAGGTATTTTTGTTTTTGTCCTACTTTTGCTAAATGTTTTCCCACTTCAGCACTCCACTTGGATAACTTTCTGGAATATAATCTACCTCATGACTCCATTACTTTTTGGTTGAAAAATTCCACCAGAATTCCTTCCATACTCTCACTCCTCCAATTTTCATGAGTACTCTTATATTTGAACCTGTCATTCATAGCCAACTTACATCAATCAGGTTTGGCAATTCCTTTCATAATTGCCCATTTGTGTACAGCCAACATCCTCCTCTATTATCCTTTCTTCCCAAAATATCTTTCAACCACATTTTGGATCTAATAGGACTCTCTGTGTTGCATAGAGTTCCTCAGCTAAAAGAACTGTGTGGATCACCCAGTTCACTGTTTGTTTCCCCTCTGCTATCTTTGGGAAGAGGGAATAAACACCAAGTGAGGTAAGCGATGGCCTGATCTTATTGTACCTGGGAAGGGGTTACCTCGCTTATTGTCTGAGGATTGGCCCGCCTTCATCAGGGACTCGATCACCTTGACAACTGTGGATGCCTTACTGCTCACACGGTGACACCCATTGTCCCAATGTGTTACTGGAAATAATAGGCTGGTCTTCTAAGCTACCTGGGAGGGTCACCCATTTAATGCACTTATTGGGGACCCACAGGCATGCTGCCCAAGATTTTTCATCTATTTGCTTTAGTGGATGACATACATGGTCAATGAGCAATGCTTCCAAATTTCTTCCTCACCTTACTGGGGTACAATTGCACAAGGATTGTATTTCACCTTAGCGTAGCGGGCCCTCCACCAGAAGATGGCGATGGTGGGAGAGAGCATGAGCAGGGGAACTAGTCGGCCCCGCTGTGCAGGGAACAGTGTCTTTGGCAGGCTGGGGTGACGGGGGTGGGGGGTGCAAAGCCATGAGGTGAGGGAGAGAGCAGCAAGGAGCAAAAGTTCAGGACTTGTGAGTTGCAGCATGGTAAGAACCAAGGCCACCAATAGGGCAACTCGGAGCTCTGATGGTGGCTAGAGAACTGGGAAGTAGATCTGAGCAGATGCATAGCTGCTGGAGACCTAGTCGGACTGACAGGGCAGCACCCTGATTCCGAGAAGCCCCAAGGGGAGGAAGGTCCCTCTTCTGTGTGGGAGACAAGGTAATCTAGGTCACGTGATCTCGGGAAATTAGCAGTAGGATCCCCCCCCAAATGAACTTTGCTACCCGGCTGATTAGAGATCAGGAGTTAAGCTCTCAACAGTCTCCTGGTAGATCTGGAGTTTCAGTCACGAATGTTCATTGTAAATAGTTCATTCCTCTAAATTAAGCTTTTCCATTAATGTTTACAAAGATTTGATGCCAATGGAATAAATGATCCCCGTTTTATAACCTTCATGCTGTCCATGTGCCTGAATTCCCCTGTTACATTAGTGATTATTCATCTTACATGAGCTGAGACAATTAGGGCTTCAATTTCCACAGCAGTTCAGGAGAACCCCTGCAGAAATTCCGTGTAAGTGTAGGCAAGCTATTGTACACTGGGTTATCACAGCTGAGCTTGAACCTAGTCTCACTTGATGCGCATATGCACATTTACAGTGGCTGGTGTGTTAAACTTCATTCAGGAAATTTGAGTTGCTGTGGCCACATGCACTTTTGCACGCATGTTGTAGTCTGAAGCTATGGATAGTGTCACAAGGCTTTGCCCCTTTATTCTTGAAAATATGATTTTTCAACTTTCAACTGACTGGAAATTTTGCAAGTTGAACTGAGACAGAGCAAACAGCTTAAAACTGCAAGGCAACATTCCAAGGTGAAGGTGAGAAACCAACAAATCACCCTCAGGGGAGTGTGAAGAGAAAGACGTTTCCCATAACCCAGACACCCATCAAAACTCATAACTATCTAAGGAAGAGACATTAAAAATGCAAAATATTGGATACTGAAACAATGGCTGCCACAGACAGACACACCCAAAACCTCTTGGAAACATCCAACGTGTGAAGTATTTCCAGGCAAAGCTGTCAGCCACTAGAGAAAGATTGCCAGTGATACAGATGGTGTCACAAAAGTCTTCAGCAGAGGAAACAAGCTGAGGGCTGCACTCTCTCCCTCTCGCTCTTTTGGAATAAGAGTGTTGCCTGGTTTGAGAAGCCAACTCTATCAGAGACCTACCAGTGAACCGAGATCATGTAATAATTACAACATCTTCTACATCTGATTGCATTCAAGAAACCAGCTAACCCAAATCAGCAGCAGTGTTTAAAGTCAACGCCTCAAGGACAATCAAAGACCACTCAACCATATATTCTTTAACCTTTTTTTAATGGACTCTAACTCCCCTTATTTCTGATACGTGTGTCTGTGTATGTGTGTGTGTGTGCCCTAATGACTGTGTGAGAGCTGAATGCTTGATGTTGTATTTTTCTCAGGTTTAGTGGTTAATAAATTTGCTCTTGTTTTGACTCAAGAAAACCTTGCCTGATTGGCTCCTTATTGCTCACAGCTCAAATAGTTAAATGCATACTGATTTGGAAAAGGCATATCCTCATAAAAGAGAAACTTAAATCTTCGCTGTGACCAGCCAAGGAGGTTGAATAGAGGGGAACCAGTTCACCCCTTCTCACAACAATAGTGATGGTAGAATCTCCATCATATTGTTGACCTGAAATCTCCCCGACTCTTACCATCTGCCATTGACATGTGTTGGTAGGGTTTTCAGGTTGATGCTCAACCTATTTAGTCACTTTATGAACACCTTCCTTGGCCATCAAGTCCTGCGGTGGGACTCAAACTCAGGGCTCCTGACTCAGAGACTGGGTGCTACCCACTGTGCCACAAGACCTCACAGGTTAATGTGGGTTACAGGATAACAATAAGATTTTCTCCAGCTTCTGCTAGCGGCACTGAGTCAAATTATAGCACTATTCCAACTAACTGTGCAGAATCTGCTCATTAAACCTGGGACTCTAACCCATATAGCTTAGTATGACACAGAATGGTTATAGTTACCCACTAAACTTTGTGGCGTGCATGGACATATAGTTTTTAACTTTCTCACACCTGATATTCCCTTGTCTTCCTCAGATTATGATTATGACCACCAGCAACATCTCACAATGAGAAGGAATGGATAAAAGGATTTGCATTGATATCGGAACGTATCATGACCATATGACATCCCATCTCTGTAAAGATTGCATTACAGCCAATGAAGTAATTTTGAAGTGTAATCACAGTTGTAAAGTAGGAAATATGACTGCCAATTTGCACACAGCAAGTCACCACAAACAACAATGTGATCATGACCAAATCATGTATTTCTGTGATGTTGATTGAGAGGAAACATATTGACCAGGACACCATAACTCTCCCTGCTCTTCTTTGAAATAATGCCATGGGATCTTTCGCATTCACCTGAAGGGGTAGACGGGATCTCAGTTTAACATCTCATCCAAAAGACAGTATCTCCAGTAGTGCAGCTCTCCCTCAGTATTGCACTGAATTATCAGCCTAGATTTTTGTGCTCATGTCCTTGGGGTGGGATTTGAACACACAACCTTCTGACTTGGCAAGAGCTCTACCAACTGAATCACAGCTGACAATATAGGAAAACAGTCTGATGTTTTCTGCCACAAAATATGAAGAGGGCATTTCTAAAGAGTCACTGTAACCCTTGTTGCATCAGGTCACCGTTAAATTATCAGGAGAAGATCTCTAATGATTCATAACATATTTCTATCTGAAAGGTTGATGATCTACCAAATAAAATGCAACCGCTGGCACACAATTGAATTCTGTGAATGATTGAGTGCCCAAGGAACTTTGAAATTAACTTCTGTCACATGTTAAAATGGTGTTTTTTTTCAAAGGTAAATGAACAATTCACACATGGTGTTGCTCTTGGTAAATAGATGATATGTGTAATATAAAGGACAGGCATGTTGTGTATAATTCTGTAGCCAAGGTTAATTTACGTTTAGCCAGCTTGCCCCTTTAAGGCGACAAGTTCGAGGTGCTGAAAATAGGCACATCCTGAGGTCAGTTAAAGACTTGATGCTGTCTATGGGGGAAGCGAACGGATCGACAACTGCTAGTAAATCCCTGGCACAGGCCGGAAGAAACCATCATAACTACCTGTGTCTCCTCCTCTTTTATTATATAAATACTATGTTACTTTGAAGTGTGACATCTCGAGTGTAATTTAGCAGTGGTTGGGGTATCGAGCCAGGGGCTCAGTGGAGGTGCCAGCCTCAACATACCTGTACATCAATATAGACTTCTCCCAATAGCTATCAGTCCCATACCTTACAGCCCGAAACACTGAGGCTGTACAGTAGTGAAAACACATTAATAGTGTTTACATGCACCACAGACATTGCAGGGCCAAAACTCACCCATACAACTAATGAGATTGGCTTAACCACCTATCAACGAGAAAAATGCACCAACATATCATTATTGATGTGACATTTCTGTGCATTACGCACCCACATAATCTAATCTCTGCAGATAAGGTTACATGACCATATGTGTGTGGAATGGGAGTACATATAAAAAGCTTTAAGCTGCCACATAGGGATCAAGTTTCAACGTGGGGGCTTTGCTTGATGTCTTCGATTAATAGTCATCCAGATTAGAAAAATGCAAGACCCATCCCAGCTGGCTGATCTCAATCAGAGCTGCTGTAAGGGTGACAGAATTGACCTTCGCATCCCTGGCTTAAGGAAGAGAAAATCCTTCAACCCATCTATTGACAGTCGGATAGGCCAACACTTACTGCTTATGCTGACTTCAAACATACTGCATTGGTTGTAAATTACTTTGGGACATCCTGGGGCCATGCAAGGTGCTATATAAGCTCAAGTCCGAGGTTGAATCAGACTATTTGCAACCTTGGTGGTGTATTTGAACCTGAGCACATCACTATGCCAGCACTATGACTGTGTATTTCCACCTCCGTAACTTTGCATGATTCCGCCCCTGCCCCAGCTCATCGGCTACAGAAACCCTCATCCACACCTTTTTTTAGCCTCCAGATTTGACTATCCCAACACACTCCTGGCTAGCCTCCCACATTCTACCACCCATAAACTCAAGTCATCCAAAACTTTACTGTCCGTATCCTAACTCGCACCCAAGTCACATTCACACGTCACCCCTGTGCTCACTGACCTACATTGGCCCCCAGTTAAGAAAAACATCAATTTTAAAATTCTCACCCTTCTTTTCAAATCCCTTTACGGCCTCACCCCTCCCTATCTCTACAATCTCCTCCAGTCCCACAACCCTCCAAAATATCTACATTCTTCTAATGTTGGCCTCTTGAGCACTCTTGATTTTAATGACTCCACCACTGGTGGCTGTGCCTTCAGGTGGCTGAGCCCTAAGCTCTGATATTCTCTCCCTGAACCTCTCTGTCTCTCTACCTCACTTTCCTTTTTAAGCTGCTCCTTAAAACCTACTTCTTTGCCAAGCTATTGGTCGTCTGACCTAATATGTCCTTCTGTGGCTCAGTGACATATCTAGTTCCTTAGCTAAGAAAGGATATACTTGCCATAGAGGGACTGCAGCAAAGATTCACCAGACTGATTCCTGGGATGGCAGGATTGTCATATGTGGAGAGATTGGGTCAACTAGGCCTGTATTCACTAGAGTTTAGAAGAATGAGAGAGGATCTCATTGAAACGTATAAAATTCTGACAGGGCTGGACAGACTGGATGCAGGGATGAAGTTTCCTCTGGCTGAGGGGAGGGGGATCTAGAACAAGGGGTCACAATCTCAGAATACGGGGTAGGCCATTTAGGACTGAGATGAGGAGAAACGTCTTCACTCAGAGGGTGGTGAACCTGTGGAATTCTCTATCACATAGAACTGTGGAGGCCAAGTCACTGAATATATTTAAGAGGAAATAGATTTCTAGACTCTAAAGGTGTCAAGGGGTATGGGGAGAGACAGGGAGTACAACATTGAGATGGTGTATCAGCCACAATCAAATTGAATGTGGAGCAGGCTCAAAGGGCCAAATGACCTACTCCTGCTCCTATTTTCTATGTTTCTATGTTTTATAATGCCTCTGTGAAGCACTTTGGGGCATTTTATTACATTAAGGATGATATATAAATACCAGCTGTTATTATTGTAGTTGAAATTTTTCTTTACACCTACTCCAAGTAGAACTCCGTTACATACTGCAAAGTAATCAACTCCAAACTACAACCCCTGGCATTCAATGATCAAAATATATTCACCAACTGAACTGATTAGATTATCAGCCTCAACTAACACATTGCTGCAATTAGAAAGTTGCTGGTAGTAAAATTTTGTAGGTATCCTCTGTCACAGAGGAATCAATTACAGTTACATTCCTCAAAGGGGAAGCAATTGTTCGAAGCTTGTTTAATTAGAGCAGACACTGCATTGATCACAGTAACATCCCTGGGGGTGGGGGAAGGGGTAGGACAGCTATAATAAAACACAAGTGCAGGAATCAATACGAGAAAAGATAGATCTGTTGTGAGGTGGTAAAATCGAAAACTGAGAAAACAGGATTTGGATAATACCGCACAACAGGCCAGATGGGATTACTTTCGAAATCAGGCCTCGGCTCACATGCTGGTTATATTTGGGACAATAACTAAACACTGATTGCAGGGTCATTGTCAGTTAAAGCAGAGTTGTAAACTCAGCACCGCTTTGTGGAATCACTGTTTGGGGAATTAAACGGAGGAGCAGGCATTTTCAACTCTAATGCAGCGCTGGTGTGTGTGTCCTACCCAGGTGAAATCCTGCTATCGCATTGTGGACGAAAGATTGCAACTCATCCATCGGTTACAGGCCTCTACTTGAAGCTGGAAAAAGTTGTACCAAAATATTGTCCTTTTCATGTTTTTTTACACATTTGGTAAATCTTCAGTCAATAGGCAAAGGTGGTGATGCGATGGTAATGTCACTAGACTAGTAATCCAGTAGACCCAGGTTAATGGTCTGGGAACATGGGTTCAAATCCCACCGTGATTTCAGTTCAGTTAATTGAAAGCTAGTCTCAGCAATGGTGACCACGGGCAGAGTTTAGCCCTCGATGGGCGGGCGGGCTCCACCGGCTCGGCGGCAAGCGGGTAGCCGAACTCCGCCGCCAAAACGGGCCCCGCTGCCATTTTAAGTGGGCAGGCCAATTAAGGCCCACCCAGCGGGCCACCCGGTGGGAAGGGCTATGCGCTTCCTGTGCGGGGGGGTGGGGGGGTGGGGGGTGGGAGGGATTCTCCAACAGTCAAAGTGCGCTGTTTCACGCATGCGCACGAAAGAGCACACGTCTCCCTGAGACTAAGTGCTGTCTCAGGGAGAGCGCTGAAAGGTTTGTAAACTTAAAAAATAGAAAAATAAAAAAAGGATTAACGTGTCCCCCTCATGTGACAATGTCACACGAGATGGGACACGTTAATAAATATTACATAAACTTTATTAAAGATTTTTCAAATGGACGTGAAACCTCATCCCACCAGTGGATGAGGTTTCCTGTTTTTTCTCCTTCCCACCGGAGCTCCTGGCCTGTCCGCCAGCCTTAAGGTTGGACGGGCAGGGTTTTTAATGACCTTAATTATCCTGTCAATGGCCTCAATTGGCCTTTGGCAGGTCGGCGGGCGGACAGCTGATTGCGCTGTCCGCCCACCTTCCTGAATATTTAAATGGGGTGGGATGACATCGGAGGTTCCTCCCGACATCATCCTGCGTCATTTTCCTGTCGGCGAGCGGGCCCCACCCCCAAATCGCCGATGGGAAAATTCTGGCACATGAAACCCATCTGGTTCACTGATGCCCTTTAGGGGAGGAAATCTGCCATCCTTGACTGATCTGGCCTACATGTGATTCCAGATCCATAGTAATGGGGTTGACTCTTAACTGCCCCCTATAATAGCTGAGCAAGCCATTCAGTTCAAGGGGAATTAGGGATGGGCAATAAATACTGGCTTAGTCAGTGACGCCCACATCCCATCAAAGAAAGAAAAAAATCTTTACACTTCTATGCCTCATATAAGAAAGACAAACTTGCATTTGTATACCTCAATACACCCCAAGGTACTATACAGTCAATGAAGCACTTTTGAGGTGTGGTAATTGTTGCAATGTAAGAAACACACAGCAAAGTCCAACAAGCAGCAACGTGATAATGACCAGAATTTTAGGTGTTGGTTAAGGGATAAACGTTGACCAAGGCACCAGGAAGAACTCCCTAGTCTTCTTCAAAATAGTGACATGGATCTTTTACATACATCTGAGAGGACAGTTGGGGCCTTGGTTTAACAACTCATCTGAAAGACAGCACCTCCGACAATGCGGCACTCCCTCAGTACTGCACTGGGGCATCAGCCGAGATTTTACACTCAAGTCCTGAGTGGGCCTTGAACCCACAACCTTCTGGCTCTGAGCCACAAGTGATGCTAACTGAGCCACGGGCTGACATCAAGTGACACTTTGGGGTAGAGTTTACAGAAAATCGGAAGCTAATTTCTTTGGATGTTTGTCCCGCCCATTCTACTTGGAGGAGGGGATGCATTGTGATGGACAGAGAAAAATTTTGTTCTTTTCAAACAGATAAACTCGTAAATTACTTTCATCAGATGGATTTCTGATCTTTACATTGCACATAAAGAAATATGTCCTACCTTTCAGCTGGTCCAGAAATTCGACCTTTCCAGTGGATGCTAAGTTGCAAGCTTCTTGTTCCAGCTTGGTCTGAAGCTGCTTTAACATTTCCTGCAGTAGGTAATTAAGAGTAATCAGTACACCTATCATCCTGCCACAACAGGCTTGACACTCACACAGGAAAACTGGACAGTCAGAAGAACCTTTCTTTAAGAGGCCCTGTGGTATCGAGATTGTTCCGGGGATTGACTTAATTTTGTCTTTCTTTCAGTCCCTGCCAGATTTGCAGATGTCAAGGGCTCCTTACATTGTGTTTGTTTGCAGCATCCGACACTGGAACCTGGACATTAATTGGAGAACACGTAAATGCTACAGTCAGCTGTGAGACAATCCTGCTTTGGTGCTCTCCTCATCTTCACTGGTTAAAGCTCTGCATGGTGGGTGTCTGCTTTAGGTGACTTTCATTCACCTTAATATCATGCTCACTGGTTCAGTACAGATTCACTGCTGCAATAAAGGATACATCCTTGCAATTGTAAATGACCTCCTTATTGATCCTGCGATCCATCTTTCCTTCAGTCCCATTTAAATATGCCATACACCATTATTACTGCAACGAATCAATACTAAACCCATCCTTTTCCACAGATGCACTGCACAATGCTATGAGAACTCTTGTAACCTTCCAGCTGTAAAAATGGAACAGGCCCTTGCTCTTAAACAGCGTACAAAGGGGAAGTGGATGTGCTTAGTTCCTGTTGCAATAACACTGCTGCATGACATATGGAGGGATCATCATTACACGGCCTTTTACCTTCAAATGCCCTGTGTTCTTAACTCCCAAGATTAAACCAAATGCCATTTAAAGCAGTGATTGATTCCGCATTGTTAAGCAGGAAATTCAAAGATAGCATTAAAGGATCCACAGACTGGATTTCAACACATTTCAATGCTTCATCAGTCCTCCAGCTTGTTGCAAAATGCTCAGAAGATAATGCTGCCCTAGTCGGTTATTAAAAAGCCGCTACTGCGTCTAGCTCCTGCACCTTGTGAATCCCATCGATCACTTTGAAAGCACTGCGCTGCATGTATTCGAGATAGCCAGGACCCAGTGACCAGCCTCCTAACTCCACAGTATTGTCACTGGACACCCAATATTCGCACCCAGCAGTAACCGCTCTGCAAAGGATAGGCTCATGACATCAACTCGCACAAGTGTCAGCACCGGCTGCATCCTGTCCCTTTAGATTTTAATTTAAAAGGGAAATCTCTTCAAAGCACAGCTAAATGTGGAGTCTCCAGGCCTCTCCACATTTGGCTTCCATGTGCTGTTCTACAGATGGCCCCTGCTCTGTGTGATTAAATCAGGGATTCAGGTCGCTTTAGGCTTGCCATGTCGGAACAAGATACAGCTGCACTCAGCACTATATCCTGCTCTGTTCCAAACATTACATTAAAAGCAGCAGCTCTTCTGAGACTGGGGCTCAGCACCTCCCAAAAGTACACACAGCGGAAAGATTTAAAATGCAATTTCGGAAGTCTGATGCGGTACATCAATAAAACACTAGAAGCGCTGAATCAGGCTGCCATCACCTGACAGTGAAACCACTGCTCAAATTACAACACCAGCCTAATATCAGAGATGGCTACAACACAGAAGCAGGCCATTTGGCCCATCAAGTCCATCCTGGCTTTCTGCGAGAACAATTTAGCTAGTCCCACTTCCTGACCTTTCGCCGTAGTTCTGCAAATTGTTTCCCTACAGGTGCTTGTCTATTTCCCTTTTGAAATCCATGATTGAATCTGCCCCCACCACAGTCTAAGACACTGCATTCCAGATCCTAACCTCTTCCTATGTGAAATGTTTTTCCTCATGTTGCCTTTGGTTCTCTTGCTAATCACCCTAAATCAGCGTCCTCTGGAGCTCAACCCTTTGGCAATGGGAACATTGCCAATCTCAATCTCCTCTGGCTAGACCCCTCATGATTCTGAACACCTATATCAAATCTCCTCTCAACACGCAGAAAGACAGCATCCCAGTAAACGTTCCGGCACTTGCTTTTGTTTGTCCTTCAGGTCATTTTAATCTAATGCCCGGCGGGAAACACATGAGATCGGGTAGAATGCTGGGTTTTAAACCCCACTCAATAACATTGTCTGTTGACTTCAATAGGAGAGCAGAATCAGGCAGGGTGTAAAGCCACTGTTGTCCCAGGAAATCCTGGATTGCTAATATCCTTCCAGCATTAAGCCCCTGAAGAATATTGTATGTCTCAATGAGATCACCTCTCATTCTTCCAGAATCTAAGGAATACAGGCCTTGTCTTCCCAATCTCTCCACAAAAGACAATCTCCTGATCTCAGGCATGAGTCTTGTGAGCCTTCATTGCATTCCTTTCAAAGCTAGTATATCCTTCTTTAGGTAAGGGCACCCAAACTGACCAGTCCTTTTAAGGCTACAGTTCTAGGTTCTTGTGCACTCCAGCTCTTTTCAAGCCATCATTGACATCCAGTGACCCTGTACCCCCAGAGCAGAGCTTCACAGAATGGGAGTACAAGACAAAGATAGGGCTCAAACAGCATAGTCCTGATTCTCCAACTCATCAACCTCTCGAGCAAGGTTCCACTCTATAAATTTGCTATAAATGAGACCTTATAGCTAAAAAAAAGTCACTGAAATATATTTCCCAACAGCAGAATCCACATTTTCAGCAATTTCATAAATCACATTTGTCAAGATCTAATGTTATACAACTGTGATCCCAATAGTCAGCAGGTCAATTTTACATATATATTTCCCTGACCAGCCATCCTTATGGGTTGTTGGCATGACGTGCTAATTTAGTGCTGGCTAATGTTGAGTTATTAGTGCTTTCATACCTCAGACTTATGTCCCCTAAGAACTCCCTTGAGGTTCTTAAAGTTCATTTCACATCCCTTACAAACAGCAGAGACTTTTTTTTTATATGTTGGAGGATTTGAGCATAGATTCAAGGGGTTGTAATGGACAGGAGAGAGAGAAACCGAACTTTTTAATCCACTCCCCATCTGTCTGTAAGCAGGGGTGTTTTTGAATTATTTTTAAAGTAGGCTGTGGCTCTCAGTTTGTGTGGTTCAATTTACTAATAACTCACAGCAAACTCGCCTTATGATAAACTCAGGAGGTTAGTTTATTCACATTCAAACCCAGGGGTGGGGTTGTGTGGGGGGAGGTATTCACAACCACACATACACTAAGGGGGGATAAAAAAGGGGAAGATTTATAATGATGGGCAACAACAATAAAAGGATCACAGAAATGAATATTAGTTCACATGATTTCCAAAGTTTGAGAAGTCAAAGTCAAAGGATGTTTCTTTCGTGGCAGAGTTCAGTCCAGATGGGCTTCTGCTGGGAGACAACAACATGAGAGTCCTTGAAATGAATGACGATGCGGCACAATGGAGTTTCTGTGCTTAGGCCGCTTGGCAGGTGATGATCAGAGACTTTTAAAAACCAAACAGGCTTCGAGGAGTTGAGAGATGGTGGCTGGCTGCTTGGTCTGCCAGAGTGCTGGAGTTCTTTCCGGTTGATGTTAAAACAGTCTGAGGGTTTCTCAGTTCTCAAAGGAGTAAAGAGATTCCAAATGGTCACTCGAGTCATGTGACCTTCTTCCTCCACAATAATGTCAAAAGGAATGTTTATCCATTGTCTGGAACTGGCTGTTGGTTTCAGGACTGATAATGTCCCAGCCATTAGCTTTTGTAAGAGCTACCATCCATATTGAGGTTATTGTGTTGGGAAGCCAATGTCTAGGCAGAACCTCTGACTCCGCTAGAGGTTTAAACTCAGGATCAAGCATCAGCAGTGACATTGTACTTTCTCGCATTGTGGACAATGTAACCTGGTTACATTCAAAACCTGTCTTTATTGGGGAAAGATTATTCAGGTTTTAGAGTTCTGAATCTTTTTTCTTTTGGGGTCAGGCAGAAACAAATGTATTGATTTCAGAGCTCAGTGCCTCTTCAAATCCCGATTATGTATTGTCTAAAGGGTGTTGGGTTTTTACATGGCAGTAAGCACCCAGATTGGTATTCAAAAGCAGGACTGTAATGATGGAATTTATAAAACACTGGTTAGGCCACAATCTGGAATCTTGTGTACAGTTCTGGTCACCACATTACAGGAAGGACATAATTGCTCTGGAGGGAGTACATAGGAGATTTACAAAAATGTTGCCAGGGCTTGAAAATTGCAGATATGAGGAAAGATTGGGGAGGCTGGGGTTGTTTTCCTTAGAACAGAGGAGGCTGAGGTCACCCCTCAGAATCACAGATCACAGAATCAATTGTCTCTGACTCTGTGATCTATGATTTGAGGAATGACCTAATTGAGCTGTACAAAATTATGAGGGGCCTAGATAGGGTAGACAGGAAAGACCTGTTTTCCTGAGCTGGTGAGTTAATTACCAGGGGGCAAGATTTAAGGTGATTGGTAGAAGGATTAGAGGGGACATGAAGAAGACTTTTTCACCCAGAGGGTGGTGGGTGTCTGGAATTCACTGCCTAAATTGGTGGTTGAGGCTGAAACACTCAACTCACTTAAAAGGTACCTGGATCTGCATCTGAAGCGCTGTCACCTGCAAGGCCTTGGACCAGGTACTGGAAACTGGGATTAAAATGAGCGACTAGTTTCTTTTTTTCTCCTTTTTTTGGTCGGCGCAGACATGATGGGCTGAATGGCTTCTTTCTGCACCATAACCTTTCCATGGTTCTATGGTTCGCTGCTCTCAGTTATCCATTGGGATATTCTGTGTTTCTCACTATGTAAATGCAAATTCTTTTGACTGTAGGGCTGAGCTGCTCTTGTCAAGCTTAACTTTTCCCTCTGTACCTTTGTAACATGTGAATTTATCAGGTTGAACCCCAGCACTTTAAGCAATCTGATTGCTGGGAGATTGGTGAGCTGTAATTTGATTTTTGCCTCCTGTAGGGAATCCAGTTTAGTGTCCAGCTTGGGCACAAGCACAGCTGGGGGGGGGAATCAATTTACTACTGCAAGGCTTTATTAGTTGGTGCTGCAGCATCTCCTCCCAAGCCTGGGCCAGCTTTTCTGGACCCAGATGATGGGGATGTTGCCTTATGGGAGGGGTCTCTCCCACACTCACATCATGTAGCGCTAAGTGCTGCAGCCTGGCTTGGTCTCTTTAAAATCAAGTGAGCAGCCCTGTCGGACCTCCTCGCTGTTCTGCACTTGGGTGGGCGAGTATGGAGACCAATTTCACTGGAGTTTCTGTGTTCGTTAGCCAGATAGTAGGGGGTTCAATGTGGGTCTCAGCCACGTCTCCCTCTAATTCATCCTCACTGTTCCTCTCGTCCTCTTTTGTTTTGTGAATGGGTTTTCCCCTAAACTGTTCCATGTCCTCTGGAACACTGCAGCTCTCAGGTGGATGTTCAACTCCTGCCGTACTCCACTGTTGTTCTTCAACTAAGTGTGGCATCGCCCTCACTCTTTCTTGGTCTCTTTGGGGACTTCCCTGGTCCCCATTTGAATCCGCCATGAAACTACCTGTTAAACAGATCATTGGCTCATTAGCTCACTACTTTGGCTTGGGAATGGGCATTCCCCTAACTTGCTCCATGTCCCCTAGGACACTTCTGCCCCAAGTGGATGTTCAGCTCTGGCTGTACTCCCCTGAGGCTTTTCAACTAGGTGAGGCATCTCACTATCTGCTTGCCAGTTTGGGAACTCCCTTTGTCCCTATTTAAATCTGGAAAGAAGGTTTCTACAAACCATAATTCAGGCAAATCTTCAAGCTTTACCTTTCCTGTTTTAACAATTGGCTTTCCCTCAGGCTCTTCAACTAAGTGGGACACCTCCTTCACTGTTTCTTTTCCTGCTCTGGGACTTCTCTGGTCCCTGTTCAATTCTGGGAAAAACGCATACGCCAACCCAATTTCCAGGTCATTCTTTAGGTCAGTTTTAAATTCTATAGGTCTTTCCTGGACGTCTTTTAACTGTACTGGTCTAACTGTACTGGTCTAACTGTACTGGTCTAACTGCGGCCTTGTTAAATTCAGGCAGCTCTCCCTTAGCTACCTCAACAGGTACAGGTTCTATTCCACCCTTTAAGGCCTCTGAACATTCTCCAGCTTCCTGCCCTTCTGCAGATTCCTGGTGGCTTTCTCCAGATTTCTTTCTTTCGCTAGCTAACTATCTTTGCCGTCAGCCAAATCGTTTCCAAGCAGGAAACCTATCCCTGCTGCTGGAAACTCAGGGACAGTTCCCACCGTCACTGGGCCTGAGACTAGTGCAGGGGTTTCCCAGCCCACTCATGGCGGGACCCGCCGTGGGAGATTCGGCAGCCCAGCCAAGAGTCCATCTTCAGCGGGACCAGACGATCCCGGCAGTGGGCGGGGCTGGAAAATCCTGCCCTAGGTCAGGCTGCAGGTGGACCCAATGGACGGGGGGACAGACTCATATCCTCCTCCCACCCCATTAAATGGTGCCTTGGCTTTCAGGGAGGACTTGGGGGCCAGGCTTATTTTCCCTCCAACATTCAGGACTGAGTGGCCCCTGTATTCCAGAGCAGTACCACGGACTTGCTCACATCTTGGGATGGGCACAGGGATACTGTTCCTGAAAGGGCCAAACTCCGAAAGCTCTCTGGGAGTCCGTCCAGCTTGGCCACACATAGTGCCATACCCTCAGAGGGGCTAGCTTCTGCAGCGAGAGTCCCTGTCCGCTCTGCTGCACTATTTATTAAGTCATCCTTCTGAGGACAATTCTTGTGAAGCCCTATAATCCCCCATGGGATTCCCTTTTAACCTCCAGCATTTGGGTCCGGAGTGTCCTATTTTGTTACAATGGGAATGCCACCGGTCTCCGTGTGTTCTCTTTTCGAGCTTGAGGAGGGTTTCTCGCCCCCTCGTTTGTACTTTTCAACCCGGGGTGTATCCCCGTCCCTATCCATGTCACCCTCCTTATTGTTCCAATGCCTTTGGGGGTGGTTTGGAAAGGGCCTGCCTGAGTTGCCAGGGCGATGTCGTAGCTGTGGCAGCCGCATCGCTGGCTGTGAGGATTCTCTGCTCCACCAAGTGCGCCCTCGGGTTGGAGGGTAGGCAGCTTTTAAATTCCTCCAGCAATGTCAAGTTGTGCAATCCCTCGTGGGTGCGCTGTATTTTGAAAGAGCAGACACGCCGGTGGAAAGCAATTTACTTCAGCCATTTGAACTCGGTGTAAGTCTGCGTGGGTTTCTCCCAAGTGTCCAGAATGGCTGGCGAGATGCTTCGAGGACCAACTTATTGGCACTGAGGATGGCAGCCTTAGTGGACGTGTCAGGGGTCAGCATGGAATCGACTTCTTGGGCTCGCCCAGATAGCTGCCCTTGAATTAAAAAGGTCCAGATATCTGATGGCTGCTTTAGCTGTTTCTGCTACTTTCTCTAAAGTGGCGGAAAAGAATTCCACGTCACTCTCCTCAAATTTGGGAACAAATCTAGCACACTTAAGGGCCTCAGAGATTGGTTCCGGGGTTAGGGAGATACGGGCCAGAATTTTATGTCCCGCGGGCGTCAAATCACGCGAGTTGATGTCAGGCAAGCGTCCCTACCTCATCATGCACTCGCGCGATATTTCACTCGGCAGGCACGCACAAAAGTCGGCAGAGTGCCCGCCAACAATTAAGCTCATTAACAATCCAATTGTAAGCGATTTCTTTGTGGCCAATCGGCCAGGCAGGCTTCACATTTTTGATGAAACCTCATCCAAGGGTGGGATGAAATCTCGGTTAAGATTTAAAATAAAAAGAAATATCTGGGGACTCTTTTTTTTATATATGAGGTCTGCTTTCATGTGCTTGTTTGTGCTGCATGGACATTTTTTGCAGCATTCTTGTGCTTTCTTTTATTATTTGGAGGTCTGCAGCTCCCTCAGGCAGCTGTCTACCTTCAGGGAGCTCAGTGGACGCGCTCACCCATGCCCGCGTTGATGTTGGTGCCTGCTCTCTTCCTGCCCCCACCGACAGTGCTGAGCCTTTCTCCAAGTGCCATTAATTGGCCAGCTGGCATAAGATCGCAGTCAGAGATCGATCGCAGGCAGAAGCCCATTTCGCGTCCGCTTCCAGCTGCGTGTGCACAACGAACGTAAGATTCAGGCCATAATTTCCAAATCCGCCCTGCCAAGATCCCTCAGGATTTTAAAGGTTTCAAGCAAGTCACCTCTCACTCTTGTAAACTCCAGCAGATACAAGCCTAACTGTCCAATATTTCCTCATAAGACAACTGGCCCTTTCCTGGTATTAGTTTAGTGAACCTTCTCTGAACTGCTTCCAACACGTTTACATCCTTCCTGAAATAAGGAGACTAACACTGCACACAGGGCTCCAGATGTAGTCTCGGAGGCTGCATTCCCCCATCAGATGGAAGGATGCCAATTATCCAATCAGATAAATGCGTCAGTAATTCTGCATCAAAAGCAACACCGATAACACCACAGAAATGAATGGGCAGCTGGAGGGAAAAATGTTGGCCAGGACATTGGGAAAATTCCCTGCCCTTCTTCATTGGTAGGAAGATTAGAGGGGAGATGAGGAAAAGCTTTGTCACCCCGATAGTTGCGGGGATCTGGAACTCACTGCCTGAAAGGGTAGTAGAGGCAGAAATCCTCAGCTCATTTAAAAGTGTCTGGATGTGCACTTCAAGTGCCATAACCTGCAGGGCTATGGGCTAAATGCTGGATATTGGGATTAGGCTGAGTGGCATGTTTTTTGGCCGGCACAGACACGACGGGCCAAGTGGCCTCTTTCTGTGCTGTAAAATTTCTATGATTCTAGACATTCACTCCCTCCATCACCCATGCACAGTGGCAGCAGTGTGTACCATATACAAGTTGTAATGCAGCAACTCACCAAAGCTCCTTCGATCTTCCAAATCTACAACCTCTACCATCAGGAAAGAAAAGGGCAGCAGACTCATGGGAACAACTGCAAGCTCCCCTCCAAGCCATACTCCATCCTGACTTGGAAATATATCACCATTCCTTCACTGTCGCTGGGCCAAAATCCTGGAACTCCCTTCCTAGCAGCACTGTGGGTGTACCTACACAACATGGTCTGCAGCGGTTCAAGAAGGTGGCTCACCACTACCTACTCAAGGGAAATTAGGAATGAGTAACAAATGCTTACCTTGCCAGCAATGCCCACATCCCATGAAAGAATATGAAAGAAAAGAAAATCGCCATGGGACCTTTGGCATCTGCCTGGACCTTGGTTTAGTGTCTCATCCAGAGGGCAGCAGCTCCAACACTCCCTCAAAACTGCACCAGAATCTTAGCTTCAATCAAGAGCCCCTATCGTGGTCAGTCTGCAAATGACTCAGTCAAAAAAGTGACTCTATTTTAGGGTTGTATCCCAATGTCCTCTCTTCGTAGCAACATATGATATAACTATTGTTTCCTGTAAGCTCCTTCAGTGTGCTCAGCAGGGGCTTGTTCTAAAGACTCCCACAGTAAATGCACACTGCCGTAAGAATCTAGTGCGGGCCAGCAGAAAGAGTGATACCAAGAGAGGCAAACTAAAACCTGTACAATATCTTACTCAGTACATTACTGTAATTCACTAAAATCTAATCAGAACAGATCAGTGTCAAAAATCAACTTTACTCTTACATTTGCAATTGCCTGAACAAAAGGCTTTTTTTTTGCTGACTTCTTCAAAGATTCAAGTTCCCTAACCATAGCCAACTTTCTGAGAATGAGTGTTGGAACAAGAAGCTCTTATTTTCTTGGCCAATGTTGTATATTGCTCAAGACTTCAATGAAAATAAAATCAGACATGATATAAAATGAACATCGGTTTGCTATGAACCTGTTTCCTTCTCTGAGCAAAGACCAATTTCACTGCTGCCTAAAGTTAGTCTTGTAAGATCAAGAGGAGGATGAGCATGTCTGTAAAGAATTCCTTTTGTAAGTGTATTATGTGTTCACCAAGGTAAGAGACCTACTCCTGCAGATCAGTTTGACTCCACATCATATAATTATAGAATAGTACAGCACAGGAGGAGGCTATTCAGCCCATTGTGCCTGTGCCAGCTCTATTGATAGAGCAATACAATTAGTACCAGCCCTCTGCTCTTTCCCCAAACGCTGCAAATCTTTCCTTTTCAAGCATATATTTAATCCCCTTTTGAAGCTATTATTGAATTTGCCTCCGCTGTCAGATCAGGCAGTGAATTCCAGGTCAAAACAACTCGCTGTGTTTAAAAAAAAAATCCTCTCAACAGTCTCCTGATTCTTTCTTCAATTACCTTAAATCTGTGTCCTCTGGTTACCGACCCTCCAGCTAGTGAAAGCATTTCCTCCTTATATACTTCTACCAAAAAGCTTCATAATTTTGAACACAAATGTGTGACATGTTAAGGTGGGGACACTTTGAGACGTGAAGAATTCTAGGGCCATGCCATTTGTACATTGGAAAGAAGGAAATGACCAGTTTTATTTCACCCTTTTTTGGATGGAAGACGATATTGTGCTGATCAATGCGCAAGATCTCGATGAGGAGGAGGACTGGTGGGAATCCATATTTTGAGTGCAATTTTGCAGGCTATATCAATGACATTTTCAATTATTTTTTTCAGTGGGCTGCATTGCACTGGCTTCATCTGTGCTTCATTCACAGGAGTGCTGCAAGGTTGGCAAAAGGTTATTTGAATGCATAGTTAAAGGGAAAATCAGTGGGGCAGACTCAAGCGTAAAGGCGCCCTGAAGGCATCTATTTCAACACAAATAAAGATAGTCATTGATATTAGCTGCCTGTGTCATTCAAATAATCTCTGAAAGATATTGCATTCATGTTAAACATTTGTGTTACTTTTTTCAACGCAAGTTCAATTGTTAGAAATGGCTCTGTTTCCAGGTCTGAAAATGATTAATTCATTTCACGGACACTGTTTTACAATCCTTGTTTCGATCAGAGTGGGAGCAAGGTCAATTATCATGAGAATAAAGCCACCAGTATCTGTTTCTAGTATTTTCTATGGACCGGTTAACTTAACACTTGCTATAATAACTGATGGTGAAGTGTGGGGCTGATCTTTCAACCCCAAGCCAACTGCATGGATGAAAGCACAGGTCAGTAATGCAGAGGTACAATGTTGCAGTCTTATCTCCATCCCACATTCTTTTCAAAAGTGGCTGGTACCAGGGGATGATGGAATCATCCTTTACATCTATGGATTAAAGGTAGTGAATGTTGCAAGAGAAACCTTGAGAGCAAATAGCTGATCCCTTCACATCATTCTTTTAACCAGTAGTTTTCCTCCCTGTCTTCCTGAAAGCATTGAGAATTCAGGTGCACCCAGTTTTGAGCATACAGGGCTGCAAGATGTGATCTCTCCCCTTGAATGGTGAGGTCCAAATTGCCGAAGTGCAGGGAGTTCTTAGCCAACATTTACCCCTCAGCCGCCTCCACCAAAAAAACAGATTTTTTTTTTGGTCATTTACTTCATTGATGTTTGTGGGACTTTGCCATGTGCAAAATGGCTGCTGTATTTATTGACTCTGAAGTGCTTTGGGATGCCTTGATGCACCATATAAGTGATAATTCTTTCTTTCATGATGTGCCAACAATGTGCTCATGTTTAAGCAATCATTCATGCCTGGATGACCCGTGACCACCAACATATTTGTGCATGGAACGCTTTATTTTTTAAAATTCATTTTATGGGATATGGGCGTCACCAGCTGGGCCAGCATTTATTGCCCATCCCTAGATGCCCTTGAGAAGGTGGTGGTGAGCTGCCTTCTTCAACCGCTGCAGCCCATGAGGTGTAGGTACACCCACAGTGCGGTTAGGAAGGGAGTTCCAGGATTTTGACCCAGCAACATTGAAGGAATGAAGATATATTTCCAAGTCAGGATGGTGAGTGGCTTAGAGGGGAACTTCCAGGTGGTGGTGTTCCCATCTGTCTCCTGCTCTTGTCCTTCTAGATGGTAGTAGTTGTGTGTTTGGAAGGTGCTGCCTAAGGAGCCTTGGTGAGTTTCTGCAGTGCATCTTGTAGATGGAACACGCTATTGCCACTGTTCGTCAATGGTGGAGGGAGTGAATGTTTGTGGAAGTGATGCCAATCAAGTGGGCTGCTTTGTCCTGGATAGTGTCAAGCTTCTTGAGTGTTGTGGGAGCGGCACTCATCCAGGCAAGTGGAGAGTATTCCATCACACTCCTGACTTGTGCCTTGTAGATGATGGACAGGCTTCGGGGAGTCAGGAGGTGAGTTACTTGCCACAGGATTCCCAGCCTCTGACCCGCTCTTGTAGCCACAGTATTTATATGGCTAGTCCAGTTCAGTTTCTGGTCAATGGTAACCCCCAGAATGTTGATAGTGGGGGATTCAGCCATTATCACTTGTCAGCTCAAGCCTGGATATTGTCCAGGCCTTGCTGAATTTCACATGGACTGCTTCAGCATCCAAGGAGTGGTGAATGGTGCTGAACATTGTGCAATCATCAGTGAACATCCCCACTTCTGATCTGATGGAAAGAAGGTCATTAGTGAAGCAGTTGAAGATGGTTGAACCGAGGATACTACCCTGAGGAACTCCTGCAGTGAAGTCCTGGAACTGAACTGATTGACCTCCAACAACCACAACCATCTTCCTTTGTGCTAGGTATGACTCCAACCAGCAGTGAGTTTTCCCCCTGATGCCCATTCACTCCAGTTTTGCTGGGCTCCTTGATGCCTCACTCGGTCAAATGTTGCCTTGATGTCAAGGGTAATCATTCTCACCTCATGTTTGGAGTTCTGCTGTTTTGTCCATGCTTGAACCAAGGATGTAATGAGGTCAAAAGCTGAGTGACTCTGGCGGAACTCAAACTGAGCGTCAGTGAGCAGGTTATTGCTAAGCAAGTGACACTTGATAGTTGATGACCCCTTCCATTACTTTGCTGATGTTCAAGAGTAGACTGATGAGACAGTAATTGGCCGCGTTAGATTTGTCCTGTTTTGTGTACAGGACATACCTGGGCAATTTTCCACATTGCCAGGTAGTTGCCAGTGTTGTAGCTGTACTGGAACAGCTTGGCTAGGGGCACGGCAAGTTCTGAAGCAATAGTCTTCAATACTATTGCCGGAATATTGTCAGGGCCCATAACCTTTACAGTATCCAGTGCCTTCAGCCGTTTCTTAATATCATTTTGGAGTGAATCGAATTGGCTGAAGACTGGCATCTGTGATGCTGGGGGCCTCCGGAAGAGGCAGAGATGGATCATCCACTCAGAACTTCTGGCTGAAAATTGTTGCAAATGCTTCAGCCTTATCTTTTGCACTGATGTGTTGGACTCCTATATCATTTAAGATGGGGGTATTTGTGGACCCTCCTCCTCTAGTGAGTTGTTTAATTGTTCACCATCAGCCATTACTGGATGTGGCAGGACTGCGGAGCTTAGATCTGATCCGTTGGTTGTGGAATTGCTTAGCTCTGTCTATCACTTGCTGCTTAGGCTGTTCGGCACGCAAGTAGTCCTGTGTTGGAGCTTCACCAGGTTGACATCTCATTTTGAGGTATGCTGGTGCTGCTCATTGCATGCCCTCCTGCACTCTTCATTGAACCAGGGTTGATCCCCTAGCTTGGTGGTAATGGTAGAGTGGGGGATATGCCAGGCCATGAGGTTACAGATTGTGTTTGAGTATAATTTTGCTGCTGCATATGGCCCACAGCACCTCATGGTCACCCAGTCTTGAGTTGCTATGTCTATTCAAAATCTATCCCATTTAGCAGGGTGGTAGTGCCATGCAACATGATGGAGAGTATCCTCAATGTGAAGATGGGACTTCGTCTCCATAAGGACTGAGTGGTGGTCATTCTTATCAATACTGTCATGGACAGATGCATCTGCAGCAGACAGGTTGGTGAGGATGACATCAAGTATGTTTTTCCCTTTTGTTGATTCCCTAATCACCTGCCGCAGACCCAGTCTAGCAGCTATGTCCTTAAGGACTTGGCCAACTCAGTCTGTGGTAGTGCTACCAAGCCACTCTTAGTGATGGACAATGAAGTCCCTTACTCCCTTACTCACACTGCATCCTTTCCACCCTCAGTGTTTCCTCCAAGTGGTGTTCAACATGGAGGAGTACTGATTCATCAGCTGAGGGTAGGGTGGTAAGTGATAATCAGCAGGAAGTTTCCTTTCCCATGTTTGACCTGAGGTCTGAAGTTGATGTTGAGGACTCCCTCCCAACTGTATATCACTGTACCACCACCTCTGGGAGGGTGATGGTGGTGTCTGAGACATGATCTGTAAGGTATTATTTATGAGAATGACGATATCAGGCTGTTGCTTGACTAGTTTGTGAGACAGCTCCCCCAATTTTGGCACTAACCCCCAGATGTTAGTAAGGAGGTCTTTGCAGGGCCGACAGGGCTGAGTTTGCCGCTGACATTTTCATCTCTAGCTCAATGCCAGCTGGTTTCATTCCTTTTTATTGGCTTTATACAAAAAAAGGTCAACCACATTTCTGCAGTCACACAATGGCTGATTTACTTCCCTAAAGGACATTAGTGAACCAGATGGGTTTTTATGACAATCAACAGTGGTTTCATGGTCATCATTAGACTGTTAATTCCAGATATATATTGAATTTAAATCCCACCATCTGCCATGGTAGGATTCGAATTCAGGTGCCCAAAGCATTACCCTGGGTCTCTAGATTGTCAGTCCAGTGATAATACCACTACATCATCATCATCATCACCACCCCAAACACACACACACACACACACACACACACACACACACACACACACACACACACACACACACACACACACACACACACACACACACACACACACACACACACACACACACACACACACACACACCAACCCCCCCCTACCGGGTAAGCACTGTATGGAATATTTTGTTTAATTTCCTCTTGTTTTACTATTTTGGTTGAATTAGATTGTGCATTCAGTTTAAAATCAGTTTGGGTCGGGCCACTACTTAATCCCTGAATTTCAGTGGCATGTCTCTTTAAGGAAGTGACCAATGATTAATCAGCAGCTTATCCCACTTGGACCTTTCCCACTTGGACCTTTTGGTTTTGCTGTGCAGTAGCCAGACTCCATAGACAACAGGGCTGTTATCTCTAAACTAAGGTGGAGGTGTTACTGGGGGAGGGGGCTGCAGTGGGCCACCTAGCTGATAAGCTGATACACCAGTGCAGAGCTCCACTGTTGGACTGCAGACTGCAATAGTTCAAGCAAAAGGCCCCCACCACCTTCTCAAGGTCCACTAACTACAGACAGTAAATATTGGTTGATATCCTAAGAATGAATATTAAATCAAGAACACTGCTTCCCTAATTATTATTATTTTATTTTGCAAATGCCATGCTCAAATGGCAGACAGTTTGGGAACACTAGTTAACATAAACTTAGTCTGACACATTAGTATAGGAGCATACTGTAAGGGGAGATAGTGGTGTGATGAAACTATCACTGGACTAATAATCCAGAATCCCAGGGGTATGGGTTCAAGTCCCACCACAGCAACTAGTGGAATTTAAATTCAATCAATAAAAATTGGAATTGAAAGCTAATTTCAGTAATAGTGACCCATGAAACTGGAAAAGCCCATAGGAAAAGCTATCTGCCATCCTTACCTGATCTAGCCTATATGTGACTCCTGACCCACAGCCAATGTGGTTGACTTGTAACTGCCCTCTGTCCAAGGGCAATTAGGGGTGGGCAACAAATGCTGGCCTTGCCTGTGACTCCCACACCCCATGAAAGAATAAATAAAGTTCTCAATTTGAGGATAAGTCAGGTCTGAATATTGTAAAATGGAACCACCTCATTATGGATTTTCCCACCTCTCTGTGACTCTGCTCAATTGCTTTGGATGAAGATGAGTAACGTGAGAACCTTTTTAAGTGCCCAGTGTCATTTTCTTGCCTTTCTGGACTCTCATTTGTGGAAAAAAAAGATGTAAAATCACACACAATTCCTGTTTTCCATTCCAGTCTCTCAAGATATATGAAAGGGCAGGGAACAAAAAGTCACCTTCTCTCCCCACATTAACCATCAGAGTCAATCACACAATCTTAGAGAGGAGTATTATGGAAAGCCAGTCGACACAAGCCAGCATTTACAGTTTGGTTCCCATGGCCCACAGAGAATTAATCTCTCAGCCGTACAGAATCTTGTGAACAGAGCAGTGAATATTTGATCCACAAAACGTTTAATTTTGTGAGCTGAAAGGAGTACAAGGATCCATGGCAACGACTGGACATCACAAAGCCTGAGTTGATAAACTAATCTGCAGTGTCCTGAAACCAAAAACAGAAATTCCCACATAAATAAGCGAAGCTATGACTGAACTGCTGCAATGGAATGGCTGTAAACTTTGTATTGGGGAGTATGAGCCTTCTGTTGCTTCAGTGATTGACGTCCCACAAAACCATAGTGCGCCTTGCTGTTCCTCCACTGTTGCTATGTTATCGGATTGATTATCCAAAATTCAGTACTGGATAAGCAGAAATTTCTTCCAATTAAGTATTGGGAAGGCTGATCCCATTGTTTTCGGTCCCCGGTCCAAATTCCGTTCCCAGCTACCGCCTCCATCCCTCTCCCTGAGATTAAACCAGTCTGTTTGCAACCTTGGTGTCCGATTCGACCCCAAGATGAGCTGCCGACCACACTTTTGTGCCATTGCTAAGGAATATGTCCCTCCAGCATTGGCAGCCTTAACTTCAACAACAGCATCTTGCATTCATCGATCACCTGCAACATAATAAAATGTCCCAAGGTATTTCACAGGAACACAATCAGACAAAACATGACAAGGGTCCAGATCCAGACATATTCGGACAAGGGATCAAAAGTGATGTGATCGAAGAGTTAGGTTTTAAGAAGTGTCTTAAAGCAGGACAGAGAGATAAAGAGGTTGGAGGGGAAATTTTGGAGGTCAGGATCTAGACTGCTGCAGGCACGGTGGCCATCAATAAACCAACTACTTCAGCATTCCCAGCTTTTATTTTACTTGTTAGGTGAGGGAGTCATTTTGAAAACATATGAGGAGTAACATAAATCTTGAAAAGCATTATTTTAAATGTCTAGATAATTATAAGTGACATTCATATTAGTCAAAGTCATTTCACCGACAGTCAAGGACGGAGCCAAAGCTGATCTACTGCTGTAATGAACATTTTGCTGGATGATACCGGAAATCAAACACAACTTACAGGGAGAAATCTCCATCATGGACAAGCTTCAAAGGGTGATTATTAGAGTAAGGGTTAGATGAAGACAACAGGAGATTCTTGTGGAACATAAAAACCACCATAGACCAGTCACCACAGAATCATAGAATCATTGATAGAATGGTTAGGGCACAGAAGAAGGCCATTTGGCCCATTATGTCCATGCCATTTCTCCACAAGAACAACTTAGCTGCTTCCATTTCCTGGCCTTTTCCCCATAGCCCTGAAGATTGTTCTCTTCAGATAATTATCCAATTCCTTTTCAAAAGCCAAGATTGAATCTGCCTCCACCACACTCTCAGGCAGTGCATTCCAGATCCTAAGCACTTGTTGCGTACAAAAGTTTTTCCTCATGTCGCCTTCAGTTCTTTTGCCAATCACCTCAAGAACCCTTTGGTTCTTGACCCCTCTGCCAATCAGAACAGGTTCACCCTTTCTACTCTGTCCAGACCCCCTAAGCCCACTTGGGCTGAATGGCCTGTTTCAGTGCAGTGTATTCTGTATTATTCTACATAATGCTTTAATTGTTTCTTTCCCAATTTTTTTTTTGCATGTTGAGGTAAGGGATGTTTTTGGTGGGGGATGGACCATTCTTCAACTTCAGTCAACCTGTGTCAACACCAAGCCATCTCCAGATCAAGTCGAATACAATTAAATGCAGAATAAAGGTCCAGGATTCTGTGGAAGTCAGAGAACTGGCGAGGAACCGCTGTCAGTTCCGGGGGGGGGGCTTGATGAAATCAAGTGCCCATCAGGCACTTAAGTGGCCACCATCGTGCCTTCTCCAGGATTAAAGTGCCTATTGGGGGAAATCCCACCCGGCGAGAGCTGCCAGCCAATCAGAGGCCAGCAGCTACTCATGCCAACAGCACCAGCGGGAGCGGTGGCTGCTGATGGCACTGCACCCACCCGAGTCCCAGGATCATCGTGGGACCCCAGACCAAAATGGCAGATTAGCAGTTGCAGGGTGGGGAAATCATAGGTGAGGGGGAGAAGCGGGGTCAGAGGCAAGGGCAAGTGTTACTGTGAGTGTGGCGATATATGGAGTGGGTGATACTGAACGAATGATAATATCTAAAAGAGGGGTCTACATGGAAAAATTTGAAATTAACTCCAATAAATGCAACTGTTGTCCAAGGTTATCTTCAGTCAGGTGGGTCTGTCAAATGTTCAAATAAAAATGGGTCATTTCTTTATCTGATAACATTGCAGAATGTCTCCCATCCCCATCTCAACTTGCACACCATACACACACACATACACACCACGCACACACACACACACCACGCACACACACTACGCACACACACATCACGCACACACACACACCACGCACACAAACACACACACATACCACGCACACAGACACACACACACACCACGCACACACACACCACAAACACGGGGACACACACACACACACACACACATACGCACATACACACACACACACACACACCACGCACACACACCACGCACACAGACACACACACACACCACGAACACGGGGACACACACACACACACCACGCACACACACACTCTACGCACACAGATACACACACAGACACACACACACCATGCACACAGACACACACACACACACACCATGCACACCACGCACACGCACACAGACACACACACACCACGCACACAGACACACACACACACCACGAACACGGGGACACACACACACACACACACCACGCACACACACACTCTACGCACACAGACACACACACAGACACACACACACCATGCACACAGACACACACACACACATACCATGCACACCACGCACACGCACACACACACACACACACACACACCACTCACACACACACACACGCACGCACACACACACACACACACCATGCACACCACTCACACAGACACACACACACACACACACCATGCACACAGACACACACACACACACACACGCACCACGAACACCACGCACACGGACACACACACACACACACCACGCACACACACAGCACACACAGACTCAACGCACACAAACACACACACGGACACACACACACCACGCACACAGACACACACACACACACACACCATGCACACCACGCACACGGACACACACACACACACACCACGCACACACACAGCACACACAGACTCAACGCACACAAACACACACACACCACGCACACAGACACACACACACACACACACACACACCATGCACACCACGCACACGGACACACACACACCACGCACACAGACACACACACACACACACACACACCATGCACACCACGCACACGGACACACACACACACACACCGCACACACACACACTATGCACACAGACACACACACACACACACACACACACACACATCATGCACACACACACACACCACACACCACGCGTGCACACACATACACATGGACACACACACTCACACACACAGATGGACACACACACTCACACACACAGATGGACACACACACGGACACACACACACTGCAGGCCTAGCAAAACAAAATTTATGTTTTAACATCAGAAGCCATTTAGTGTCATTGCAAGTTAATGGAATTGTTCAGACAGTGTGGCCACTCTCAAAAGATGGAGAATGTGAAAGTAATGGCTCAATTATGTAGCACTCCTGCTAGCAGTGGCTTCCATGTCAGTAGCTGCACAGTAGTATAAATCAGATATTGCTATTTCAGGGACCCACATCACAAGCTGTCCTTCCTAAGCTCTCTGGAGGTATCAGTAATACAACCAGAAGATCTAAATGCAGTTCCGAGTCATTTCTTCTAGCCCTTCAGCACCTGTCTCTCCCATAGCCAGGAATGGTAACCGTAAGAGAAAAACCACAAGTTAGGACCATCCTGATGCCTCAGAGAAGGCCACACTGACAGTGGGGGTGGGGTGGGTTACGGGTTGTGGGGTGGAGCTGTGGGATGGGCTGTAATTATGCCAATTCCCCTTATTTATTGTCAAAACTTCCAGTCCATTTGGGAGTTAGTGCATGTGAAAGAGGAAATTACATCATGTGTTGTCATTCCCACAGATTTTCCCATAGACACTTGTCCCAAGAGATATCTGTGCATCTTTGATCTCCATCATTGTTAAGGACATTAGAGACATTAACATTTTTGAAGGTCATAATTTCCCTAATGGGTCATAATTGGATCGATTGGTGATTGCTGCACAGATAGTGGCTTCCCAGGAACAATGGGCCATTTTGTGTTCTTTGTGTTTCTGCGATCTGATATCGTTATGCTGTTATTGGGTCCCACAACGAGCTGTTCGGCAGGCAGCCAAACTGTGCCACTAATGTTGTGGGTACCCAATCAATCCATGCAAATGCCCCTGACACAGGAATGTGGGGCAGAGTAACAGATAGAACCTGTGGACAAAAAAAATCTTCTGCCCCGTTTTAGATCTTCCCACGTTTGACCCCTCTGCCTCTGAGCCTTAGAGAACAGTCGTTATAGACCCTGAATGAACTGAATGCTCAATTGGCCTCAGTGTTTATGAGTTAAGGAAGCAAAAAGAATGGCTACAGAGGAACTCCTACTGAGGGTGCACACGTATGGAAGCCAGGTGAGGAGAGAATCAGGCCTAGCTGTAATATCCTCCATGGACAGACAGTCATGCTCACTGTCAAAGTCTCACGTGTGAACAATAACAGGGTGTGAGAAGATGACTGGTGCTCATAGAACCTTACCCCGGTAAAATGCCTTCAAGGAAGGGAGGGGAGAAAACTGGAGAGAAAAAAGCAGTCAAATCAAATCAGAAGCTATAAATCTCATACATGTACAATTGCTTATCTATTGCGACCAATATTATGGATACAACATGCATCCTCCCACCTTCCACCATACATACACCAATTAAGACATACTTTTCACCAACTTAATGTACATACTTTCTTATATTCCCAGGACAGTGACAAAGCAAATAACAATGGGAATCTTTGTAGAGATGCAACAGCTTCTCTACTTCATTGCGTGTGATAAGATCACTCCTGAGAGCAACTGCATTGACCACCTGACTTCTTCTACATAACCCATCGATAGAACCACAACCTGGGCAATTTGTGCTATCTGCACAATCTGTTCCCTCACTTCTTCAGTGCCAATGGTTTTAGACTTGGGTCTGGTTTTCAACATGCAACTGGGTTAAACTTTGAACAAAAATCTGCAGCTCATCACAGGACCAAGTAGCAAAATCCTCACCTTCATATCCGAGGTCTCTGTCTCCAACTTAGACAGATGACAGGAGTTGTCCTCTAATTCTCGGCGCAGGTGAGAGTTCTCTTTTCTAAGTGCCTCAACCTGCTTCACCAAATGATCATAGGATGATGTAGAACCAGACATCCTGAGTTCTTCCAAAACCTACACAAAAAAATTGTTTTAATATTAGTTTCGAAGCAAGAGGTTTGGGTGAAAGGAAAGTCAGTCATGATACAGGCAGTTTGGGGTGACTGCAAGAACGTAAAACATTAGGAACAAAGCGTGGCATTCAATTCATATTTCACCCTATAATTAAAGTTCATGAGTTAAAGACTTGACTGCAGTGAGTTGCTTTTGGGCCCTTTGGGTCTAACACATCCCTTGCCCTTTCTCTCTGGACAGTATTGATTCATGTGACGTGCCTTCTGCTATCTGGCCCAAGTGACATTTGCTGCAAGTAAGATTTTTCATTGGGTGACAATCAACTATTCCCCATGGTGGAGATCATAAACAAGGCTAATTCTAATTGCATTCAACATCCACAATTCCAGGTTTCTATGGACTTGCAGGAATGCTATGAGCAGTGGAAAGCTTGAATGATTTTTTTCTAACCCACCTAGTCTGAGGATATTTCAGTTCTTTGCTCTCCCAGTCTCTCAGGGGCCGCGGAACAGGTTGCAATACCACCCAGGCTGTGCCTTTACCCACTGATTCACCAACACAAGTATAATGTACAGTTGGATGGAGGCAGACTTTAGATTTTAAGTGTGACATTGCCAACCCATATTTTTTTCAAAACACAAGTTATTCTGAAAACGTATGATTATGCGACAGTGCAGATTTAAAGGAATAGCTCAATCTCAAATGACCTTTGAGGCACTGATTGTCAGAAAAAAGAATTCTTATCCAATTGTAACATGCACCAAATCAGCAGAAAGACAGTAATGGCCCCTTCAACATTCTTAGCACTGAGATGGACACACTCAACACATCATCTATACACATGTCAACTGCTGACTCTTACCAGTTGATCACTTTGAGATCTCTGGCTTCCTCTTACTCTAGCCCTTTATACAGCCCCTACTTCCTTCACCCTGCCATTGACGGCCGTGCCTTCAGTCATCTAGGGCCTAAGCTCTGGAGTTCCCTTCCAAACCATTTTGCTTCTCCACCCTTTAAGAAACTCCTTAAAACCTACCTCTTTGGTCACCTGTCCTATTGTCTCCTCTTCAGGCTCAGTTTAAATTTCTGACCGAACGCATGGAATTTGGAGCAGAGAAACAGGCTCTTCTATCCAGCTACTCTGTGCTGGTGCAAATCCTCCACAGGGGTCTTCTCCCATTCCATCCACTCTACCCCAGCCTTTCAGCGTATCTGTCACTTCCTTATTCCCTCATGCTGCTGTGATGCGTTTTGAGAACTTTTACTATGTTAAAGGCGCTATATAAATGCAAGCTGTCAATTCTTTTGTAATCCCTATTTTATTATAATTCCTTTAAAAGTTCAGTCAGGGAATATATGTAGGCATTGCCTACAGGTCAGTTAACATCCATAAATAAAAAAAGGGAAGGGTTAACATTTCAACTGTAGAACTTCGGTCCTCTGAACTTTGGTCTGTACCCAGAGTGCACCAAAGCCACTCTGACACAACCAAATTACTGAGTGGCCCAGGTCTTATGTTCCCCAGAAGATATGCTGGAAACCCCCTCCATTCCCCCACACCCTCTCCCCCCCTTAATACTTGGGTAGCTATACTACTGAACCCCCCTTGACCACCCACTGGAGCCCCTGACTACAACCCCTGTGATCCCCCAACTACACCCCATAGACCCCCACCCCCCAACTACCCACCCACCCTCTGATTACCTACCTACCGGCCAACCCCGCGACTAACCCCCTAACACTACCCCCATCCCCCTGACTACCCCCCAATCTCCCAACTAACTCACCCAACACCCCCAACCCCTGACCACCGAACTACCTTCCAAACGCCAGAATAACCCCCACCCCCAACTACCCCCGACCCTCTGACTACCTACCTGATCACCCCACACCGCCCCCTGAATACACCCCCTGACCTCCCAAATAATCTCCTGACACCCCCACTATTCTCCAGCTACTGTCTCGACCACCCAACTATCCTCCTGACACCTGAATACCCCCCACCCCCAACTACCCCCGACCCTCTGACTACCCACCTGATCACCCCACCACCCCCGCCCCGAATACACCCCCTGACCTCCCGAATACTCTCCTGACACCCCCACTATTCTCCAGCTACTGTCTCGACCACCCAACTACCCTCCTGACACCTCCCGACTACCCCGACCCTCTGACTTCCCTCCTGATTCCCCCAACACCCCCCCCCCACCGAATACACCCCCTAACCTCCCGAATACCCACCTGACACCCCCGCTGCTCCCCGACTACCCTCCTCAACCACCTGACAACCCCTTGAACTCCCCTTACCACACTCCCCCACCCTTCCCCAACCCATCCTAACCACTTGCCTTACGCACTTACCTTCTCTCCTGTCAAAGTAGCTGGGACATTTAAACTTACTGGTTTACGGCAGCTAGTGCCATTAAAATGGGGGCTTCCCCTAACACTCCTGCACTGAACGGAAGACTTCCTGGTGCAGCTACACTGCACATTTCTCATCAGGGCCAGGTTACAAGTCCAGGCAAGAAATGTGCAGCTCCAGACTAAAGTAGATCTCAAAGGAGCAGATTGACAAACCAACAGTTACTGCCACTGCACAGAATATTCAGCCCAATATGTTTCCTGACGAAGAATCATATTTAACTCGAAACATTAACTCTGTTTCCCTCTCCACAGATGCTGCCAAAACTGCTGAGTATTTCCAGCACTTTCCACTTATTTTTCCAGATTTGCATCATCCGCAGTATTTCGTTTTTATTTAACTGAAGATGTGTTTCCTTGCTGAATGGTGGGAAAAAAAAGCTCTGTCTAGACTTTGCTACAAATCCCTTGAATCCCACCTCCCTGTCTTGCCACAAATGCACAAAAGTAAATGTGCAATGGAATTGAGGAGAAAAAACACCATTCCACAAATAAGATATAGAACAAATATACCACGAGACATCCCAATCTCCTACTTTATAAAACTCATAAATAGTATGCAAATGACTGAGCATTTAATGAATTCAACCTGACAATATATAATCTGTGGACTTTAATAGAAAGTGCAGAACGCAGTAGACCTTTCAGTTCTAATCTGTAAATTCAGGAGAACTGCATTTTGCAAAATATTTTTTTATTCGTTCATGGGACATGGGCAGTGCTGGCTGGGTCAGCATTTATTGCCCATCCTAAGTTGCCCTTGAGAAGGTGATAGTGTCCTGCCTTCTTGAACCGCCGCAGTCCATGTGGTGTATGTACACCCACAGTGCTGTTAGGAGTGGAGCTCCAGGATTTTGACCCAGCGACTGTGAAAGAACAGCAATATAGTTCCAAGTCAGGATGGTGTGTGATTTGGAGGGGAACGTGCAAGTGGTGGTGTTCCCATCTGTCTGCTGCCCTCGTCCTTCTAAATGGTAAAGATTGTGGATTTGGATACTATTTATGAGTTTTATAAAGTAGGAGATTGGGATGTCTCGTGGTATATTTGTTCTATATCTTATTTGTGGAATGGTGTTTTTTCTCCTGTTGAAGGAGCCTTGGTGAATTCCTGCAGTGCATCTTGTAGAATGGTACACACTGCTGCTACTGTGCATTGGTGGTGGAGGGAGTGAATGTTTATTGTGCTGGATGAGGTGCCAATCAAGTGAACTGCTTTGTCCTGAATGGTGTCAAGCTTTTTTGAGTTTGTTGGAGCTGCACTCATCCAGGCAAGTGGAGAGTATTCCATCACACTCCTGACTTGTAGATGTTGTTGGAAAGGCTTTGGGGAGTCAGGAGCTGAGTAACTCTCCACAGAATTCCCAGTTTTTGACCTGCTCTTGTAGCCACAGTATGTACATGCTCGTTCAGTTCAGTTGTGTGGTTGTGCAATCCTTTTATTCTTTTATATTTTATTTTAATCTTAAGGATTTTCCATAACAATGTTATAAATTATGATTACTTGTTTTATTTATATTGTCATCACGATTCACACCAGCCACCATGATGATTTTTCAATAAACCAATTATCGATTTATCTGTCTCCATTAGCCTAGCTTTTGTATTCACAGATTCTGATAGTCCAGCTGTGTATTTCCAACATTTCTGCTACATCTTTCAGACTTCCCACATTTTCTTAAAATGAATCTTACTATAAAAAAAGGAAGAAGGGAAACATGCCTGAAGAAGAAAATTAGAAAAAGTATTTCGTAATGACTCGATGGAATGGACAGGTTTCAACAAGAAACAGATAAACTTTATTACATGGAGCTTTTCAGGTGCTACGTGCTCAATCGGGACTCTCGTCAGGAAGCCCTCCACCCCCGGATTGCCAGTGCTCAGGGCTCATTGGACGGAGCCTCCCAGAGCATCATGTGTCCCCGATAGACAGCAGGAGAGGGTAAAATTCACTTACTACATACTTAAAACTTATGTATTCCTAAACTATGTGAGCAAGTTATTTTTACAACGTCTGAGCCAGATATTCAAAACAGATGTGCCAGTCTTGGTTATAGAAAGTTGCAGATAGCTGTCATCAGCATATTTGTAGCTATCGTAGAAATTCTCTATCACTCAGTAAATAGATTACCGTTCCATAAGAGGCAAATGACACGCATGTGTATCATGTGTTATTCGCAGTAATCTCAGGGATACCTGGAATGAATAGGCAGGTGATGCTCAAACCAGGTCCTTTTTTTATTATTCATTCTCATGTTTTGGCATCGTTGACAAGGCCAGCATTTATTGCCCATTTCTAGTTTGATACAACTGAATGGCTTGCTAAACTACTTCACCAGCTCTTAAGAACCAAACAACCATATTGTTGTAGGACTGGAGTCACATACGGGTCAGACCAGGTGAGGGCAGCAGGCTTCCATCCCTAAAGGACATGAGCGAACTAGTTGGGTTTTTCCAACAATCCGATTAATGGTTACTGTAATACTAGTTCTATTTAATTAACTGACTTATTTTAACCGAACTCAAATTCTTAAATTGCCATGGTGGAATAATGAATGCACATTCCCTTGGATTACTAGTCCAGGATTTCTAGATTATTGGTCCAGTAACATAACTACTATACCACCATATCAATTAGTTAGAACAAACGAGGTGTACTGGCTACTATTGATCAAAAACTTACTTGGTTTGAGAAATTATTATTGACAGAAAGACAGTTCTATATAGCATCGTATCGGGTGTCACAGAAGCATCTCAAAATGCATCATATGTCATGAAGGACTTTGGAGTGCAGCAACTATAGTTATGTGGGGAAATGCAGCAATCTTCTGCATTCAGCAAGAGGCTATAAAGGCAGTGGCCAAGATTTTGCTTCAGAGTTGGGCATGCTGATGAAAGTAGGGATCTCCGCTTCACCCAACTAGCCATTTATATGGACTTTGTTAATCATGGGATATTAGACTGAGGAGGTGTGGGAGAGACAAAACTGAGCCCAAGGCTGTTCTCACCAGAGTTTCATGCACCTTGGATGACAGCACAAGTCAGAGAACAGGATCGATTCTCCTCTGTCTAGCTCAGGGCACTGAGGCCAAGTGACGTGTCATAACTGTTGCTGTGCTGAAGTCACAAGCTGGCGATTGTACTTGGGACCTTTGGCCTTGGTGTTCCCACAATTTTCTGATCTTTGTTCCTTTCAAAATGTTATTCCCAAATGAAAAATATAGCTTTTTTTTCATTCATTCATGGGATGTGGGGGTCGCTGGCTAGGCCAGCATTTATTGCCCATCCCAAATTGCCCTTGTCCAGAAGGCATTTAAGAGTCAACCACATTGCTATTGCCGAAGTTGTTGCCACTCTGATACTAACTGCTGAAAAATCAGGCCCTCTGCAACACTGGACAGGAGAGTGTCAAGCCACAGAAATGTAAGCCACTCTAGGCTAATTTTCCCTAAGAATTATTATTTGCCGACACGACAAGCAAATTGGACTCTCGCTATTTTTATAGCGAGGGTGAGTAAACCAGACTTAATTTCAAAACCGACACATAAAGTATGGAACTGGCTTATGTGAAGGAGAAGAAATCCTTCACTCAGCCAGATTTCCCTCAGGCCCAATGAATCATGATGGTTAAGGTGACTGCTTGACCCACAGTAGGTCAGGCACCTCTGGCATGCACCGATCACCATAGCAACTTCTAATAGGAAATGGAACATAATTCACCAGTCAAGAAAAGATAATACTTATAAATGAAAATGCAATGACCATATATTGTGTTTATATTTACTGGGGGCACTTGCATATAAATCAGATATTGTCCCAGAGCAATCTTGTTTGCACCTAATAGGAGATACTTTCTTAGTGGGAAATGAGATAGGAAGCTGAAATGACCCTCACAGTCACATTGATCTATGCTCCCTGGGTGTGTATATTGCTGTTACGATGTAACACTCATTATAAGCCTCCTTATAAGAGTTCAACATGATGTAGGGAAGAGAGAAAAGGAATGGCTTGAGTTTTCGTGACTGTAATGTAGGAAACATGACAGCCAAATTGTTCCCAAAGACACCAATGTAATAACGATGGGCTAGATTTTCACGGAGTCAGGATCACTGAGGAATGATTTAAAAATGCTCACTGGGATCTGATTCCGGGATTCCCGGCCCCATTCCTGGTGCTGGCAATTTTCAGAAGCACAGAATGAGGATGCAGGTAGTGAGCCCGGGCCCTGCACTCCTGACCTGACCGGCTCCATTGCGGGTGTGGGCACCTGTTAGTCAACCCCCGCAATGTTTGTGGAGTCGGGCCAGTTTCCTCATAACGCGGTGATTCACGGCCCCTCAGAGGAGTCATGAAGCATAGCCTGGGTTGGGGAATCCTTTGAAAGGTATGTTCCAAATGGACACGATGAGTTGAGTGGCCTCTTTCTGTGCTATAACTTTTCTATGGTTCAATGGTTTAAAAGGTATTACCCATGCACTCCAGCCAATTCCCATGGCCCCTCATACCCTCTATGTCAACTCAACGACAACTTATGTCCTGCAGCCACTGCCCATAGACCCTCATACTCTCCATGCCAACTCAATGTCAGCACAGGCGCCCGGTCACTCCACATGGCCACTCCTCATGGCCCCTCCATACAGGAAAGGGTGTTGAGATTAGGTGGAGTGACCACAAGACTGATCAGGAAAATAGGTTTTGAATAAGGCTTTTTAAAGAGGAGAAAAGTGGAGAAGGAAAGGGGTTTAGGTGAGGAATTTCAGACAGTGGGTACAACAGCACTGTGGGAGGACCTACACCACATGGACTGCAGCAGTTCAAGAAGGCAGCTCACCACCACCTTCTCAAGGACAATTGGAGATGGGCACTAAACTGCTGGCCCAACTAGCGACGCCCATATCCCATAAATTAATTTCAAAAACATGCTCGGAGTCTGGTCTCTGAAACTTTTCTGCCCACTCAAGCAGCACAACAGCATGAAAGTGCCACCAGTGAACGTGCTCCAGGACGTTTCACCCCTCGGAAGCAGACTGCAATAGAAGGGGTGTTTCAGGGGACAGCAGAACAAATGGCCGACTGGGCAAGTTGTACAAACCCCTTGCGAAAGGTGGTCACAGCACAGTCACTGCTGGAGGCGCTCACAGCCCCTTGCAATGTCTTTATTAAGGTTTGGACCAGTATCCATTATGATTCAAGCTAACAGTGTGGCCTTGCAGTGCAGGTTAGGAGAATGCCTGCACCTGAGCTGACAGCACAGCATGCAGTCCAATGGCCAAAGCTGCCACCAATCGGTCAAGTGGAGTTGGGTGGAGGTGGGTGGAGTTTCGGACAGTCAATGAGTGCACCGCACACTGGCCATCCAAGTGGTGGCCAACACTCTCCTGAATGTGTGACGGAGTCTTCTGACTTAACCAAGAGAGGTTCTTAGCACACCCATGCTAACCCATGTACCTTCTTTTTGATTCTGCAGGAGGAGACCATCAGGACCATGGAGCCTGGTGATTTAGCAGTGTGCAGAAGAAGATGAGAGTTGTGGAGGTGCCTGGCTTGGCAAAGGGAGGAGCACTTCCCTCAAGATGAAGCAGCGGCAGGGCCTGCCTTGTTAGACCCAGAGTCTATAGACACCGCCTGTCATTCCTGCAGATGACTGACAACCACTGTCGCTGAAGACTGCGCATGTCTAGGGAACTGGTCGGTCACATATGCCCACCTGTTGCAGGATTTGGCACCACGGGGACATGGAGAGCATCCACTGCCAGTGGCTGTGAAAGTGACCACAGCACTTAATTTTTATATCAGTGGCTCCTTACATTGCTCCACAGGTAACCTGTGCAGGATCTCACAAGACTCCACACACAAGTGCATCCAGGAGATCACGGATGCCATCTTCGTGAAGGCACAGAACTTTGTGTATTTTGACCGGGATCAGGGAAGCCAGGAAGCAAGAGCACCGGGATTTGCCCAGATCTCTGGTTTTCCAGAGTGCAGGGTGCCATCGACTGGACTCATGCGGCATTTAGATCTCCATGGCAATAAGCAGTCAACTACATCAGCGGCAAGGGTTTCCACTCGCTGAATGTTCAAACACATCCTGCAGGTATGGGCACGATTCCCAGGGAGTGTCCACGACTCCTACATCCTTAGCAGGTCTCAGATTCCTGACATCTTCCAGGGTCCAGAGAAGCTGCAGAGTTGTTCCTTGGGGACAAGGACTATCCACAAAGGACGTGGCTGATGGTGCCTGTGCAGCGACCTCAGACTGCAGCAGAGCGATGGTATAACGAGGTTCATGCCGCAACCCGGACTTTGGTGGAGCAAACGATAGGCCTTTTGAAAATGAGGTTCCAGTGCCTTGACAGGTCCAGTGGAGCACTGCAGTACAGTCACCAGAGGGTGTCGTGCATCATCGTCGCTTGCTGCACACTCCACAACCTGGTGCTGCTACATTGGGGGGAGCACCTGGCTGAGGAGGAGATGGAGGAGCTGCACGTAGCCTCTGATGAGGAGGACATCAAAGGGGATGACGATGATGAGGTCTTCAAAGGCGAGGATGCTGGCAATGAGGCCATCGCACTGGCCAGATGAGGCAGGCACACTCAGGAGGCCCTCATACCCACAAGATTCGAGGAGAATGATGATGAGATGCAATGAGTACAGTCCTGACATCTTCACCTTGCATCTGTGAACGTTTGACTCCTGTGTGGCTGAAGGCAGCACAGATACCCTCAGTGCTCAGGCTCATGTCCTGGAGATGCAGCGGAGACCCTAATAGTCACTAGATTCCAGGAGGATGATAACAACATGCAGTGAGGACACTCTATAGATCTTCACATAGCCTCTGTGAATGTCTGACCCCTGACTGTCTGAGGGCAGCTCACTTGCATTCTGTGATCAGAGTCTTATCATGGAGACGCAGTCAAGAAACTTTGAATACACCTGATCCTTTGTCTGCCTTCAGCACCTGACCCCTTCAGGAGCACACTGTCACTGGTCACAGATGCTGAAGAGATGGGGACCAGCCCCACCTCAAAGGTGCTGAGAGCACACAGAGAGAATGACGGAACTCTGCAACACCAGACCACGACATTCTGGCAGCAATGACAAGCACCATCGAGGTGTAGGCATCGCTAATGAAACTGAACCATCACTGGTCTGACAATTATGCACTGCACAGGGAAGAGGTGCTGGACTGAGACATTTGCCTTTATCTTGTGCAGGAACCAAGGTTTCACAGCTGAGTGACAAACACTGCTCATCATAACAAGGAGTCATAAGCAAGGAGACACCCTTGGGAGTTTATTTACAATAGTGAACATTAAGTACAACTGATTAAAACCCATGCCCAGGCTGTGCAACTACTTCTTAACTTTTCCAACCCCTGCTATATCTAGGTTCTCCCTGGACATCCACATCAGAGATGGAGGCAGTCTGCTGACTGCTACACCCTGTCTGTGATGACCTTGAAAGGTATCATAGAGTCATAGAGTCATGGAGTTATCCTCTGGAGGGCCGAGACTTGCAGGGCATGGGCCTGCTTTCAGGGTCCTGCTGTGTGGCAGTGGCACCCTCCTCGGCCTGTGGAGCGGGAGCTGCTGACGTCACATGAGGAGGGGATTCAGATGGGCCGGAAACTCTCGGAGCCACCTGCATGAATGGCCCTGGGGTGTGCACCTGCTGATCTTCCTCCCTAAGGCCACCTGAGAGACCCTGGCTGTCTCTCTGAGGAAAAGGGGAAGCTGGAGTGAGATCGAGCTGCCCCACACCCCTCTCACATACAGACTATTGAAGACCAAATATGGCGTTAGCAATGCAGCTGAGCCTGCGCAGCAGTGCAGCATTGCAGCCACCATCCTACCAGTGTTAACCTCGATGCATTGGCATGCCAGCGCTATCACCTCAGCCTGAAGGTGGACGGACTCCTCCATAATGCCTTGCAATCTGAGGAGTGCAGCAGACTTCCTTTCCTGATGTTCCTGAGCTTGCCTTTGCAACCGCAGCAACTGCCCGAGTCCAGAGGCTCCCCATCTGACTCAAACTCAGCAGATTCAGGTCTCCAGCGGTCCTCCGAGTGCTGGAAACCTGGGAAGTCCCTGCCGCTGCCTGTTATGGATCAGATTGTGACCCCAAGGCTGCTCTAGATCTAGCTCCCACTGAGGTGTGTGTCTCTGCGCTGTTGGGGGGTGTGGGTGAGCGCGGTGATGGGTCTTCAGTTTGAGTGTCATCAGATTCTTCTTACGAGGTGTCTTTGGGGCTTGAGTTGAGGACCTGGGATGTGGACCCCCTCAGCTGCTTCCCAGATGTGCCTGCGAAAGCAAGGAGAGATAGTGAGTGCCTGGCAGGGGACTGCAGAATAGGGGAACTCACTCACAGCACGGTTGTCTGATGGATGTTGCACTGTTGGATCCTCACTTGGTTGAGCACCGCCAACCTCACCATCAGCACAGGATGGGTCCAGATCGTCTCCGGCCAGCTGGATGGCTCTGTTTTTAAAGTCTGCGAGGACCTTGATTTCCACCAGTCTGCGACCTCTCCCTCTTGTTGTGTGCCAGCTTGTCCTGCACGAGGACAGATGGAGAGAGTGTAAGCAGATCACCTGACAGGCCAGATGAGAAGGATGTGTGGGTGGTCAGTGGTGGTATAGATGGAACGAGGACACAATCTGCAGGGCAGATGAAGGTGGTGCCCCTTGAACTGCCAGTGAGTGAGATCTGTGTGCTTGTGTGATGGGTTTGTGAGTGTGCAAGATGAGAAGAGTGACTTCCCCTGGTGGGACAGAGGAGATCATTCATCCTTTTCCGGCACTGGGTGGCTGTCCTCTTTCGGAGGGCATTGGCACTGACTACCACCGCCACCACCACCCATGCTGGATAAGTGACCTTTCTTGCTGGTCTTCGCCCAGAGCTGGGGTGGAGGATTTCATGCTGAGGTCTCCACTACGTCCAGTAGGTACCCAAGAGAGACGTTGCTAAATTCGGGGGCAACATGGAGAGTGCTCGCTCTGTCTAGGGGCACCTTTAAATATGGTGCCAGGATTACTGAAGGCCTGAAGTGACTGAGGGGCAGGCGAATCAGAGGCCATCCCACCAGCGATCTGGCATGCGTAAGGGAATACATTATTAATGAGGCAGAATGCGTCAGGGAATGGGGCAATATGGCGTGAGAAACCACCATTGCGGCCGGTGTGTAAAACATCCTTTTTACAGCTCACGACTGCACTTAGTTCAAATCTGAGATGATTCCACCCCATAACATGTTCAAGAAGCTCAGAAAAGGGATAGAGATGCCCCCCCCCCCCTCTCCGCTTTGGGGGCAGTTGGTGCAATCAGGGAGCAATCCAGAGAGCTGGAGAAGGGGTGTCTGAAGAGGGCTTTAGATAGAAAGCTTTGAAGAAAGGAGTATCTTGTTAAAGCTTTAGTTACTGCTTGTTTGCAGAATTCCTGCCATGTGCAGTTTTGCATCACTGACTCTTAATTCACCTCCTGTCGAAAGGATTATTTCTTGGAGTTTTCCTTTGTGTATTAGAGGCATTGCTGACAAAGTGGATATTGTACAGGGACAGACTATTAGCATAGATGTTATTCAGGAAGGATAGAGGACAAACCACAAAAGATGGGGTAAGGAAATACAACCAGGAAAGAATAAACAGAATAGAGTTAGGAAGAAATCACAATTATGAGCATAAGTAAGAGGAAAGGAAAACAAAATTAAAAATACCTGGAAAAACTCAGCAGGTCTGGCAGCTTCTGTGGAGAGGAACACAGTTAACGTTTCGAGTCCGTATGACTCTTCAACAGAACTAGGTAAAGATAGAAAAGAGGTGAAATATAAGCTGGTTTAAGGGGGGGGTGGGTGGGACAAGTAGAGCTGGATAGAGGGCCAGTGATAGGTGGAGATAGCCAAAAGATGTCATAGACAAAAGGACAAAGAGGTGTTGAAGGTGGTGATATTATCTAAAGGAATGTGCTAATTAAGGGTAGAAAGCAGGACAAGCAAGGTACAGATGGCCCTAGTGGGGGTGGGGTGGGGTGAAGGGAAGGGATCAAAATAGGCTAAAAGGTAGAGATAAAACAATGGATGGAAATACATTGAAAAATAATGGAAATAGGTGGGAAAAGAAAAATCTATATAAATTATTGGAAAAAAAAGAAAGAAAAGAGGGGGTCAGAAAGGGGCTGGGGATGGAGGATAGAGTTCATGATCTAAAATTGTTGAACTCAATATTCAGTCCGGAAGGCTGTAAAGTGCCTAGTCAGAAGATGAGGTGCTGTTCCTCCAGTTTGCGTTGAGCTTCACTGGAACAATGCAGCAAGCCAAGGACAGACATGTGGGCATGAGAGCAGGGTGGAGTTTTGAAATGGCAAGCGACAGGGAGGTCTGGGTCATGCTTACGGACAGACCGAAGGTGTTCTGCAAAGCGGTCACCCAGTCTGCATTTGGTCTCTCCAATGTAGAGGAAACCGCATTGGGAGCAACGAATGCAGTAGACCAAATTGAGGGAAGTGCAAGTGAAATGCTGCTTCACTTGAAAGGAGTGTTTGGGCCCTTGGACGGTGAGGAGAGGGGAAGTAAAGAGGCAGGTGTTGCACCTTCTGTGGTTGCATGGGAAGGTGCCTTGGGAGGAGATTGAGGGGTAGGGGGTGATGGAGGAACGGACCAGGGTGTCCAGGAGGGAACAATCCCTGCGGAATGCCGCCGGTGGGGTGAAGGGAAGATGTGTTTGGTGGTGGCATCATGCTGGAGTTGGCGGAAATTTTTATTTTTGTTATGGGTTTCCAGCATCCACAATTTTTTGCTTTTATCTTAGAGGAAAGGAAACACAGTTTGAGTAGAAACAAGGGGATTCATTTTGACTTTGGGCAATAGCAACTCAACCATTCATTTTACATCTCTCCTGATTTTCATTCCCTTTGATGACAATGTAGATTTTGGATTTATTTTACCGCATTTATCAGAATATCTGAACCTCTCATTAGGTTATTCCCGTCTGTGTCCACCATAGCAGCAGTTGGCTCAATACAATTAGACAGCACCACCTGCTAGGAGGAGAGGAAAATCTTTTGCTCTAGTGACCCTGCTAGAAGGTGCCTGTGTGTAGACACTGCAGAAGAATAAGATTGGTCTCAGTTGTATTGCTCTCCAATGATAGGTGTGAACATCCATTGCCTAGGCTCACAAACAAAGAATAACCATTTGGGTGAGGCACAGGATGCCTGCCTCTACCTGTGGGAGACAACAGTACCATAGTGGTAATGTTACAGACCCTATAACCCAGAGGCCTGAACTAATACTCTGAAAGCACAAGTACAAATCCCAATATGGCAGTCGGTGGTATTTAAATAAAACTAATTAAGGAATCTGAAATAAAAAGATAATTGTTATTGGCCTGTTGTAAAAACCCACTCACCTTCTACAGGGAAGAAAATCTACTGACCTTACCTGGTCTGGCCTACGTGTAACTCTGTTCAATGTGGTTCACTCTTAACTGCCCATTGAAATGGCCTAATGAGCCACTCAGTTGTGTCAAACTGCTAGGAATAAAACCAGGCATTGACCTACAGATCAGAAACTGAAGATGGACCCTGCACTGTGGATGTATCTACACCACATGGACTGGAACAGCTCAAGAAGGCAGCTCACCACCAACTTCCCAAGGGCAATTAGGGATGGGTGACAAATGTTGGCCTTGCCAGTGGCATTCACATCCCAGAATCAATACCTTCAATGTATGAGGAAAGAAAAAATTCCAGCTAATTGTTTCCACATATCCTACTAATTAACTAAATAATTAGCTTCTGTGTGAACTAATTTCATTCCATCCTTCATTTTTTTCTACACGGAATAAGCCAGAGCGCTCAATGGTTATCAATATTTTCAGGGTTAATTTCTTTTTTCTATAATGTTCACTTAGTGCTCCATTTGGGAGTGCAACTCATTAATCAATCTAAATACATAGAGATAGCTACTGGATTAATTTAAAATGTATGGAACTGATGAGATAAACCAAAGGGAATGGGTAATGTGAGCTTTAAGCATTTAAAACTTCCATTAACTATGATCATTAATATTCTATAATGATATATAAAGCTATGAAAACCTTGTGTGGTATTGTGTGAAAATCCCTGCTATGTCAGCACCCTAATTTTTCTGTCATAGATGGAAATTAACTGTACTTAGACATACTGTAATGTTACACATTGCATTCACAGTCACTCTTAAATGTATACCTCCCGGAGTTTCGCTTTCTCTGACAGGCTTTGCTACTTGCAACAATTTTGAACAAGCAAATGTGTGCTTCTGAAGGGCTGTGTAAGCTAATAAATTTGGCCCAATCTTAATTCTAAGTGAATGGGTTTTGAGTGAGTTAAAATTGGGCCTGAGTTGGAGCTGGGGCAGGACTTATTGTAAGACTCACTGCAAACAGTGTATCTTACAGCCAACACAGTCTGTTTATGAAGCAAACAGTGGGCAGAATAAAATGGGGTGTGGGGGGGAGGGGGGGGGGTGCGCGGGGCGGTGTGTAGGGGGTGCAGTCAGTCAGATTACCCAGCCCCACCCCCAATGTGGTCGGAAGCAAAGTCACACCAGCCCACCCTGCAGCCATAACACAATGTAGGCAGGATCGACAACGGCAATGTGGGGCTTCCACCCCTCACTGGGTAGGAAGTCCTGCCCTCTGGAGCTGCCAGCCAATCTGATTGTCTGGAAGCTCCATCAGTCCCGACAGCACCAAGACCACATTAGTTGTCACTGCTGGGACTGCAAGAAGAGGAGTAAGAAAGCCCATGGATCCCTGAAGGCAGTAAGTCCAGTGTCTTGGACAGGGAGGGTTTCAGATCAGGGAGGGGGGCAGGGAGGTGTTGGGTTTAAAGTTTCAGGGAGTTAGGAAAGAGGGAGGATTCCATCTTAGGGGGGCTGCCCCCCCCATCCACTGAAGGGCAGCCCCCGAAGATCAAACCCTCCCTTCCTTCCTGCTCTTTGGAGTTAAAAAAGCGGGTTACCCACTCCCACCTGACTGCCCGCACCAAACATTTTATGGTGTAGGCAGTATATTATCAGGCTCAGTTGGCTTGGCAACAAGCCTAATTGACCCTCGAATACCTATTTGAATATGGCGGGTGGGCTGCTGATTTCGACAGCCATCCACCTTTCGTATTATGGAGGTGAGGTTGGACGGTATGTGGGAAGGTGGTGGGGTGGGCACCCATCCAATTTTACATGCCCCCCTAGCGGAAACATATCCAGCAGGGGCACGTAAAATGCATCCCAGTGTCTGCTTAAACAGCACACTACCTCAAACAGTCTGCAGAGTCTATTTAAACAACGTCTCTTCAAACTACAGTAAATGGAATTCATGACCAAAACGACAGCACCTTCTCCCATTAAGAGCAGGCTGATGTTTTCATTCTTTCATGAGATGTGGATTTTACTGGTAAGGCCAGCATTTGTTACCTATGAATAATTTCCCTTGAGAAGGTGGTAGTGAGCAACATTATTGAACTGCTGAAATCCATTTGGTGAGGTACACCTACAGGGCTGTTAGGAAGGGGGTTTCAGGATTTTTATCCACCAACACCAAAGGAATGGCAATATAGTTCCAAGTCAGGACAGTGTGTGGATTGGAGGGGAACTTGCAAGTGATGGTCCCATGTGCCTGCTACCTTAGTCCTTCTAGGTGGTAGAGTTCACAGATTTGGAAGGTGCTGTCAAAGGAGGCTTGGTGAGTTGCTGCAGTGCATCTTGTATATGATACACACTGCTGCCAATGTGCATCGGTGGTGGAGGGGGTGAATGTTTAGTGTGGCGGATGGGGTGCCGATCAAGCAGGTTGCTTTGTCCTGGATGATGTCGAGCTTCTTGAGTATTGTTGGAACTGCACTCATCAAGGCAGGTGGAGATTATTCCATCTCATTCCTGACTTGTGCCTTATAGATGGTGGACAGACTCAAGGAAGACAGGGCTATTTCTTCAGCAACATGCAGTGAGTGGAGAACAGTGACATACTAATGTATGTGCATAAAAATCATTCTCAGTCACTGACAGTCATGCAGCCTCCAGGTGTGATTGACAGGGGAGTTACCCAATCATTTCCATCCTTGCCCTGTGATATCCCTATATGCAGCTGAGAAAATAGCTTTCTAAAAAGACTATTAGTCCCAGATCTCATTACCAGACATTTTGATTTATAATATCTCGAGATAAGAGAAAGTGATGAAACAAGTAGTGTGTGCAGAGATAATTGGCTGTGACAGCATGGCTACTGTTGTTCTTTGATGTCTATGCGCTCAGATTAGCAATAAAAACTTCAAGGACAGCAGACAGCTGCCTTGTGCAATCCATATAGAATGTATCAGGCTGAAACTAGCTGTTAGACATAGCAGAGCAGTTGAGGGAATGGCTGCATATTTAATATCAATATAGTGACCTAAGGGGAATTAGTCCACCGTAATCTCTGGCCGTGTGTTTTATTATCCTTTTTGGCTGCATTTGCGCAGTAAACTATAATTCTCAGCAACACAGGACTCTTGTAGCCTACAAAAATACAGAAAGGCCCTGATCCTTAATGGGGTGGGATGTTCAAGTGCACCGGGAAGAGCTCTGGTACCCAAATTCTGTGGTTTTTAACTCCGCAGAGGTGCCTACTTGTTTTTCAACAGGATTCCCCACTCAGAAGCCAGCCTGATTGACAGATCTGGAACACTGCAACAGAGACAGCAGCCCTGAAGCAGGTAGGTTAGAAGTTATGCTTCAATTATACAAAGCCCTGGCTAGATCACACCTGGAGTACTGAGGGCAGTTCTGGGCACCACACCTAAGGAAACATATATTGGAGGCAGTGCGGCGTAGGTTTAACAGAATGATACCTGGACTCCAAACGTTAAATGATGACGACAGAGTACACAAAGAGTTGTATTCCCTGAAATTTTAGGAGGTTAAGGGGCGATTTGATCAGCTTTCGAGATGTGAATGGAAACGGAAGGGGTAGGTAGAAAGAAACCATTTCCACTTATTGGAAAGGAACAAGAATAGTCTAAAAGTTGGAGGCAGACCTTTCAGTGATGAAATTAGGAACAGTTCTGCTTACAAAGAGTGGAATTTAATGCCCTCCCCAAGGTGAGTTTGGACACGGGGGCGGGGGGAGTAGGATTTAATTGTGTGGTGTGATGACAGGCAGGCACCCTGCCACCTTCCCAACTCTGGCCCAATTAAACTGGGGCAGGAAGGCCCATGGATGAGTTTTCCACCCAATTACCAACTGAGGTCCTTAAGTGGGCAGTTAACGCCAACTGAAGGGCCTCACCCCTGCCGGTATTCAATCAGCGGGGGGACTTCCCTCTCAGGCTTGTGGGCTCCCCGGGGTGGGTGCCTCATTGTCAGGCACCCTGTGCCTGATCGAGGGGCCTGGCATCGGGAAGGGGGAAGGGGCCGCTGAAAGCCACCCCACTACCCTTGCTGCTCCCTCCTTTCTGCCCCTCCCCCCAGACCTCCACCCTGTGACCCCCACCCTGCTCTCACTCACCTGCAGCCTGCGTCCCTTGGCAATCCTAGGCCTCTCCCTGGGTGCACTGCCGGCATCCACCACCCCTCCTACTGTTGCTGCCTGCAACGAACAGCTGTCGAACTCTGGTTGGTCAGCAGCTCTCAGGATGGGTGGTGTGGGGGGGTCGGGAGTGTTGCGGGGGGGGAGGTATATCCGCTCCCAGTGTCCTTGATCCCAGGGATGGCCCACCATTGGCCACTTAAGCGCCTGAGAGGCACTGAATACCAGCAGGCCTTCCCCAAAGGAAGCAACATGGGGGTCTCGCCAGCTCTTCAGCCAACAGGCAAGACCCCCATTGACGGCATTAAATGCCAACGTTTTGAACTCTCCTCTGCAAACGGCAATTGTTGCAAGGTCAATTGTAAATTTTAGAACTGTGATTGATAGATTTTTGTTATCCAAAGACATTAAGAGATATGGGATAAAAGCAGGCAAATGGAGTTAGGTCGCAGATCAGGCACGATGTCAATGAAAGATGGAACAGGCTCGAGGGGTTAAATGGTCTAATCCTGTTCCCATGTTTCTGTGTTCCTATCTGTCCAACAGCTGAGGGTAGCGATCATGAGGAGTGAGCCGGCAGGGTGAAGTCGTCCTCTCACTGATGTGTGTGGGAGCTTGCTGGGCACAAATTCACTGCCAAATTTCATTCTTTACAACAGTGCATACATTTCAAAAAGCATTTTATTGGCTGTAAAGCAGTTTGGGACATCCTGAGGTCATGAAAGGTGCTATATGAATCCAACTTTCTTTTTTCTTACCTATTATTTATACACAGACATCTGATTGTGCTATATTGTATAGAAAGAATATTTGCAGCGGACACACATCTTGCTCAACAAATGTGAGATTTCGCAAATTAAATATCAGAAGCATAAAAAAAGTCGTTTAGTCATTTCTTGGTTTTACCGACCTTGAAAACTTGGCATCCCTCCAAGTCGGGAACTACGGATTTACAAGCAGCTGCCAACCTACAGAAACATCCCTCTGCAATTAGCCTCTTCTTAACCCCAGGATGTGCTAATTTCTACCATTTCCCCACAGGGAGTACCTGAAAAGTGGCCAATAAAGGAACAGGGCAGTTTAAATACTGCGGCAGCCCAGCACATAAACATCATACATCCCGAATGTGGTGGTGGACTCCTCGTTATTCGAGTGTGTTCAAGCTGAAGTGACTTCATCGTCTTCTGTGGGTCCTCTCACAACTCAAGAGCCTAATGCGGGATCAACATGGATGTCCACCGAAACAAAAACAGAATTACCTGGAAAAACTCAGCAGGTCTGGCAACATCGGCGGAGAAGAAAAGAGTTGATGTTTCGAGTCCTCATGAGGACTCCTTTTTTTTTTGTTTTTGTTTTGGATTTCCAGCATCCACAGTTTTTTTGTTTTTATTTATATTTATATGGATGTCCACCGACCTGACAATTCATGTCGCCATTGTTGGTGCTTGGGGGAATCTCCGCAGCTGTGCAACCTCTGGCCTTCCTCTGGCCAACGTTGGATTTTGTGAATGTGGTGTAGATGGCCCTTAAAACATGCTGAACCAAATTTCAGTACTTGCCTCCACATGGGCCAGTCGGCTACAGTGTTTTCCCAAGACGTGAGCACAGGAGGTCAATTAGTTGTATTAATTAATCTTTATGAAGGTAAATCAATCATAGTATAGGCTTAGATTTTTTTCAGAATTGCAAAAATCAGTTACCGTTAGGCATAGCATATCATTTTTTTCACAAGAGAATGAAGAGTTGAGATACATAAACGTGTCAACTGTGGCTTAGTTCATAGCACTCGTGCTTTTGAATCACAAGGTTTTGAGTTCAAGTCCCACTCCAGGGCTTTAGCACAAAAATTAAGGATAACAGTGCAGCACTGAGGGAGCTCTGCATTGTCAGAGGTGCAGTCTTCTCACCTGCCTGCTCAGGTGGATGTAAAAGATCCCTTGGCACTACTTTGAATAAGAGCAGGGGAGTTCACACTGGTGTACTGGCAAATATCTACTCCTCAGTCGACCTTTACAAAATGGTCATTATCACGTTGTTAACCCCTTTCATAAATGTTGATAGAATAAGGATGTGAGTCTCTGAGCCTGACAATTGGCCTAAATTTTCCAATTTCGCCGGCTGCGGGTATCATAGTGGGCGGGATGAATAATTTGACGGACCAGCAAAAGATCCATTGACTTCAGGCGGGACTGAGAAACCCCACTTATTTTGTGACATAAATGATTCGTAACAGGGTCAGAGCATTATTGATGATACAGGAGGTAATATTTCATTATAGAAGTGGGGCTGACTGCAAACATTTGGTTTTTCTACCATCAGCTAAATAAAACAGTGGATCTACAAATATGTGGGCTAGAATACTGTTTTTTTCATTCATTGGATGTGGGTGTCACTGGCTAGGCCAGCATTTAACAACCTTCCCTAATTGCCTTTGTTCACAGGGCATTTAAGAGTCAACCACATTGCTGTGAGTCTAGAGTCACATGTAGGCCAGACCAGGTAAGGACAGCAAATTTCCTTCCCTAAAGGACATCAGTGAACCAGATGGGTTTTACAACAATGGTTGCATCATTAGATGTTTTTTAATTCCCAATTTTTTAAATATAATTGGATACAAATTCCACCATCTGCTATAGCAGAATTTGAACCCAGATCCCCAGAGCATTACCCTAGGTTTCTCAATTACTAGTCCAGTGACAATACTAATATGCCATCACCTCCCCACTGTGCAAGTGGGTGGGTTTTTAGTGAGTTAAAATCTCTCCAATGGTGTCCAACTAAGGCCGGTCCATTCCTACAAAGATACTTGGCCAAAGAATCCGGGGGATAGATGGGGAGAATTTTTTTTACACAGTTGTTCTGATCTGGAAAGTACTACCTGATAGGCCATTGAAAACAGATTCAATCTGATAGGGTAGTGGAAGCAAATCCAAAAATAACTTTCAAAAGGGAATTAGATAAATATTTAAAATGGAAAATTTTGCAGAGCTATGAGGAAAGAGCCAGAGAGTAGAAACTAATTGGACATCTCTTTTAAAGAGACAGCACGAGCACAAATGGCCTGATCATAACAACTTGCTGTGCAGAAAGAAAAGAATATTTTCACCTCCCCTTTGATTCTTACCTTAAATCCATGTCCTTGGTTACTGACACTCCTGCAAGAGGAATTTTTTTTTCACTGTATCAAAACCCTTAATGATTTTTAACACTGCTATTAAATCTCCCCTTTACCTTCTCTGCTCTAAGCACAGCAACCTAGCTTCTCTAGTCTCTCCACATAGCCAAAGTCTCTCATCGCTGGTATCTTTCTGGTATATCTCCCCGACACCCTCTCCAAGGCTAGTACCCAGAATTTGGATGCAGTACTGCAGCTGAAGCCTAACCAATGATATCATAATGATTAGCAAAACTTCTTTGCTTTTGTACTTGATGTCTCTATTTATAAAGCCAGGGATCACTGATGGCTTTTTTACAGATTTCTCAACTTGTCCTCAAAGATTGCTAAAGTGAAAAAAGCCCTAACCTCTCAAATGCCCCTTCATAAATGTAACCCTCTTCCCTGGTAACTTCCTACACTGTACCTGTTCCATTGAGAGTTGATCTCATTGAAACTTACAAGATTCTGAAGGGGGATAGACACTGAGAGGCTGTTTCCGCTGGCTGGGGAATCTGGAACACAGAGGAACAGTCTCAGGATAAGGGGTCGATCATCTAGGACTGAGATGAGGAGAAATCTCTTCACCCTGAGGGTTGTGGATCTTTGGAATTCTCTACCCCAGTGGGTTGTGGATGCTCCAACATTGAATATATTCAAGGCCAAGATGGATAGATTTTTGGTCTCTCAGGGAATCAACGATATGGGGAGCAGGCAGGAAAGTGGGTTACAGACAGAAGATCAGCCATGTTTGTATTGAATAGTGGAGCAGGCTCAATGGGTCGTATGGTCCACTCCTGCTCCTATTTCTTACGTTTTTAAGTCTACTTCTTCCCATTTTGGTCTTATACAAAAGATATGTTGCCTTTGATACTGGATTATAGACTATGCTATCTGAGAGAATTAATCCCATTGTTCATCTCAATCATGTGACAAGGATGATGCATACACTTGAAAAAAGAAACAGCTAAACAATCTCAGCCTCAGTCAGAGCTCTGGTTAATGTAACTTTAGTTGTCCAAGAGGATTAATTTTGTTCAGTAGAAGAGTAGCATTTGTGCCCTGTCACAAATTTATCTTTTAAGTTGAAATACAGCAATCAGTACTCTTTGTCCTTGCACAGATTTTTGCAGCACTAATAAACTGGAGTCAAACACAGAGGGAGGGCATAATTGGCAGCATCCGTGGAGAGAAGATTTTGAACAAGAGATGGGAGGGGAAAGGGACAAAAAGAAGACCTGTGGGTGGAAGACAGGAGAGATTGAATGAAAGATGATTTAGTCTTCCACAGGAGATGGTGGCATGATGGTAATATCCCTTGGCCAGTAATCCAGAGGCCTAAGCTAATGGTCTGGGGATATGGGTACAAATCCCACCATGTCAGTGGGTGGGATTTAAGTTCAATTAATAAATCTGGAGAATATCAAGCTAGTCTCAGGAATGGTGACCATAGCTACTATTGTCGTAAAACCCCATCTGGCTCACTAATTTCCCTTTAGGGTAGGAATTCTGCCATCCTTACACAGCCTGGCCCACCAGACCCACAGCAATGTTGTTGACTATTAACTGCTCTCTGAAATGGCCCAGTGGGCCACTCAGTTCAAGGGCAATTAGGGATAAGTCCTGGCATTGCCAGTGACGTCCACATCTCATGACAGAATAAAGAAAATACAAAGAATGAGGTTGGGGCAAGAAAAGATTGAACAAAATATGTACCATAGAGCAGGCGTGCTACTGTCTGAAAGAGGAGACCCAAAACATGCATAGTCCTTCCTTTTGTCCTTGTCCCATGCTCAAAACCTCTAACTTTTCACATCTCTAACCCGTCCCAGTTCTGGTGAAAGCTCATTGACCTGAAACATTAACTCTGTTTCTCTCTCCACATATGCTGCCTGACCTGCTGAGTATTTCCAGCAGTTTCTGTTCTTATTTCAGATTTCCGGCATCTGCAGCATTCTGCTTTTCAAGAAGGCATCAATAACATTTGTAGGTGTAAAGACTGGCACTCTGAGGGTACACTCACTGTGTTTGCAATAGGGGCAGAATGTCAGGACTTACTATTATATGGCTATACTCTTCCGATATGGGAATACTGTAATTAATGCTGACTGCACATCCAAAATGGAAAAGTGTTAGATTACCCAAAGCTGACAACTCTCACCTTGATGAGTGCAGAAGTTCATGCAGAAAATATATATCTCTACAATCTAAAGTCGTTTTCACAATAAGCAGGGCATGAACTGCTTCAAAAAGGCTTGCAAAAATATAAAACTGCACAGATGAGGCTCCACAAAGGCTGGAGGGTGGCAGGTCACCAGGAATTATGTCAGCAATGTCAAAGAAAGTTCACTGCTTAATCCATCTCCTTCAGCACCATCCCATAATTTCCTCTTTGAAGCTGGTTCTTCACTTTCAAAAGATTTATTGTCTCCTATCAGAAGTAACAACATCTTATTATTTTTTTCTTACAGCAAGGTCCAGATAAGATTCTTGGACCCATCAACCTCAATAAAAAATGTCTGAAGGCGACCTTGTAGAGATGTATAAGATACTTATGGGCTTGCTTTTCCTCTGGCGTTCTCCCGATTATCTGCAGGAACCTCATTGGAAGATGCATGGAAAATATCCGGAGAAACAGTGTAAACAGCATTGAAATTGATCATTTGTATCGAATAATTTCAGTGACATAATTCTCCCTGATATAGATATCTAGGGCAGGATTTTTCCTGAGGGCTTATGAACCCTTCTGTCAGGCACAAATGGGGGTCAGAAGCCCGCACTGTGTGGGATAAATAGCTACTCAATGAGATTTTTCCCAGAGCAGCCAATTAATGACCAGAGACCAGGCTCACCATTCAATTAAGGACTGCGGGTTAGCTCTCAAAGCCAATGAGAGGCCTTCCAGCCTGAAAGCAGCAGCAGGCTGCCATGATAGGTAAGTAAATGAGAGGGCACTACAAAATGGAGGCACCCTTGTCACCAAACTATCATATTTTTCATTATATTATTGTGGGGTATTGTAAAATAAGCTTATGTTTGTGTTTGTGTGGACGGTTCTGCCTGTGTGACTGATTTAATTAAATTAGAGAGGGATAGACTGCAAGGTTGAAATTATCTAAAGAGTTAGGTGTAAAAGAGCATTTGCTACTGAGATGCTACTGAGTAAGCTAGGGTGAAGTCAGCAGATAGAGTGTGAATGAAATTTGCATTTTAAGATAATGGGAGGGGTGTTTGGTTTTCAAAGGGATGGTAGGAAGTTTACAACTAAAAAGGTACAAAAGGCAGATTATTACATTGATTTTTCCCAAAAGTGCTGACCACAATGACAACATAAAAGATTTCTATATTATGGGAAAATTAAATTCCAAAGGCACGTGGGAACAATGGGATTTACAAATCAAAGGAGGAAAAGTATATTTAAAGAAAGATGGAAGACTGTATGAGGTGTGGCCATGTAACATCTGAAAGATACACCATGTGAAACAGACTTGGAGAAAAGCCTCTAGCCACTTTGAGAAGTCTTTGCAGACATTTGGTTGTTCCAGCAACCAAAGTTGTGTTAAAAGCCTTTGGAATTCCACTGTCGAGTGGGTGCTTCTGGTAACCTTGCTGAATTGTTGCTATAAATTTGAAATCTATTTTGGACTGTTGCCTTAAAGGGGATGTGTATTTGGGAATCTGGTTAACCAGGAGTTTTGGGATTTGTTATAATATTAAATAACTGTGTAATTTTAATCTTGTGTATGTGTTTCATTATTTTCCTTTGTTAATAAATGTTTTAATTTAATTTTTAAAATCTCTAAAGGTGTTAGTGGACTAATTACCTTTGAATTCAGTGCACAAATCTTCTTGTAATAAATACAAATTGCAAAACCTTTGTGATAGCCTGGCCAAATTTCCCTTGTGGATTTGGTCAGCCTGGTAAATACCACCTGCTATATCATAACACCACCCCCCCTCCAATTTCATCAAACTTAAATTAATAAACGGCCTTTGCAACCAGCCCACCACTGTTGGAGGGCGAACCCCTCCACAGGGCGGCTAGAGGCTGGTGCCAGGCAAGCTTGGCAGGCCTCAAAGCCCCCTGGAGCGCTGGCTTCCCAGTCTGCCACTGGGAGACCATCTCCAGGCAGTTAAACTGGCCCCCGCCTGCTCTGAGAACCCGGAGACCGACTGGACATTATCGGTCAGCCTTCTTCAATTGGCCTTAAGTGGACCTTAATCTGTTTCGTCAGCTACCCACCACATGTGGGCTGATAACCCTGCTGCAACCCCCACCCCCATCCTGCCCCCGGCAAAATGGCCTATTGGAGGGACAGGGCCAGGGAGCCGGCCTATAGGATGCGTTCTCTGTCCTGGCAAGAGGTGTTAAGCCCTATATATTCTGAAGCCAGCTGTTAGCCAATCCTAATTGTTACACTGAGGGAGTGGCTGCATTGTCAGAGGTGCTGCATTTCGAATGGGAGGTTAAACCAAGGTGTCAGGTAGAGATAAAAGATCCCAGAACATTATTTCAAAGAAGGGCAGGGAAATTCTCCCCGGTGTCCTGGGCCAATATTTATCCCTCAGTCAGCATCAATAAAATAGATGATCAAGTCATTAACTCATTACAGTTTTTGGGATCTTGCTGTGTGCAAATTGACTGCTATTTTTCCTACATTGTAACAGGGACGACACTTCAGAAGTGCTTAATTGACTATCAAGCTCTTTGGGGCATCCTGAGGTTATGGAAGGTATAATAGAAATACACGTTTTTCCTTAAGGATTGCAGAAAGAGTAAGCAAAATTGCTTTGACTTATTTGGGTAGATTGGCAGAAACCAGGCAGTTAGGAAGGAATTGGTGACAGAGCCAACCCTTTCAAATCCTGATCTGGCCAACAGCAATTTTAAATTGCAGCCAGACAACCCACCCCATTCCTCTCTGCATTTTGGACTATGATGATCTCTTTGGTGCCTAACCTGCTATTTTAAACAGAGGCCTGAACTGGGGAGTCACTTAGGTGACTTCCCCACCAAGCAGAACCTGCCAGGAACAGGAGCCAAGCCAAGAAGAGGTTTCCAGTTTCCTCATGGGCCAGGAGAAGCAGGAATGCTCCTCTGGGCTTGACAAGGAAACCTTGGGCCTCTCCAGCTCCCACGATCAGGATTCTCCCTCTGGAACATTAACCCTGAGCTGGGGAACATTCCCACATTCCCACACATTCCCACGTTGCCCTATTTTATTGCCTCGGCAGTGAATTTCCAACAGCCGTTCGCCCCTTTTAGGAGGAGATTTATGTTCTTGCAACGTCTCATAGCCTCACCAACCCAGAAAGAATGCAACATAGGTGGCGTCTCTCTCCTACATGTAGTAAATTGTTGTTAGGGATATCTAACATTTTAAATTTGAAGTTTTAAAAAAATTTAACTTTTCCTTTCTCTTTCTTTTTCCTCTCTTTTAATCCAACCTTTCATTCCCTCTCTCTATTCTTTTTCTGTCTGCACTCTCATTCACCCTTTTTCTCTGTTGTTCCTCTGTTTCTTCTTCAGTCCTTCAAAGTCATTGGCTAAGGAGATAAATATCAGTCCCATTTGTTCACCAAGATCCCAGATGCTTCGTTGACCTCACCACCGTATTATCAATCTGCACTTCTAGCAACTTACAGGGCAAAGTATTTTGGAACTGGAATGTGAGGGTAAAGCGTAAATAATGGGGCAGGCCGTAAGATGCCCCTCCTCGGCAAGCACTGGGCCACACCTGCCCTGCTGAAATCAGTTGTGCCAGCTTGTTGGCACTCCCAGATAGGCACAAGGCTCACAGCTTGCTTTTTTTTGTTTCCTACCCGGGCGTTAAATCCGACCCCATGTAGTGAGGGAGGAAATTCCTAGAGCGTTCAAAAAATTGGCCTCATTTTCTTCCGTGGCTTTTGCATTACTAATGGTTGTGGAGGGCAGTGTGGAAGATTGCGCTGTTGTGGAGGCCTTAATAATCCTTTCTCATGTTGATTTTCATACGAATGAATGGTCAAGGGCTGCGTAGCCAAGTGATCAATTCCACCAGTACCATATTGAGAGGAGTCTACTGCTCATCAAACTGCAGCGTGGGCCTCAGAGAAGAAATTGGATCAGTAACACCCTACTTTTATTTTCAAACGCTGTCGGTGGAATCGTCCGTGGACGCATTGTATGGCCAACCTCCTCTGTGCAGCATTGGCACTGATAACCACAGCCATCACCTATCAAGCTGGAGTGGTAATGTTACTGCCCCTCCTGCAGCCAGAGCTGGGGTAGAGGACATCACGATGGGACTCCAGGGTTTCCAAAAGGCGCTCGAAGGACACGTCACTAAGCCTGGGGGCTCCAGTCTTCTGCCTTTCAGGGCCATGTCTTATTTGCAGCAGTCCTGGGCTGGAAGCACTGAGAGGTCTGCACACGGCTGTACTTTAGGCGTGGTGCACTGCTTGCTGAAGCGGCGAGGTGACGGCGTGGTGGGCTAATCGGAGCCCACCCACCATGGAAGTGGCGTGTTTCCTGGGAACGCATCATTAATGCAGCGGTTTTGGGGTGTTACGGCAGGAGAAGCAGCTGGCGGGCTGTTTTACCCACCCGCTACGGCGCTTAGTACAAATCTGGGACGATTCTGCTCTGTGTGGTTCAACCAAACTGGCGTCTTTACCAATACATTCAAAATTGCTGATGAATCAGTTTATTTTGGTCCTAAACATAAAAACAAAAAACTGCAGATGCTGGAAATCCAAAACAAAAACAGAATTACCTGAAAAAACTCAGCAGGTCTGGCAGCATCGGCGGAGAAGAAAAGAGTTGACGTTTCGAGTCCTCATGACCCTTCAACAGAACTGAGTGAATATTAGGAGAGGGGTGAAATATAAGCTGGTTTAAGATTGGGTGGGGGAGTTGGGTGGGGGGAAAGAAGTGGAGGGGCGGGGTGTGGTTGTAGGGACAAGCCAACAGTGATACGAGCAGATAATCAAAAGATGTCACAGACAAAAGAACAAAAGAACACAGAGGTGTTGAAGGTGGTGATATTATCTACACCAATGTGCTAATTAAGAATGGATAGCAGGGCACTCAAGGTACAGCTCTAGTCGGGGTGGAGTGGAAAGACTAGCAGGGCATAAAAGATTTAAAAATAATGGAAATAGGTGGGAAAAGAAAAATCTATATAAATTATTGGAAAAAACAAAAGGAAGGGGGAAGAAATGGAAAGGGGGTGGGGATGGAGGAGGGAGTTCAAGATCTAAAGTTGTTGAATTCAATATTCAGTCCGGAAGGCTGTAAAGTGCCTAGTCGGAAGATGAGGTGCTGTTCCTCCAGTTTGCGTTGGGCTTCACTGGAACAATGCAGCAAGCCAAGGACAGACATGTGGGCAAGAGAGCAGGGTGGAGTGTTAAAATGGCAAGCGACAGGGAGGTTTGGGTCTTTCTTGCGGACAGACCGAAGGTGGTCTGCAAAGCGGTCGCCCAGTTTACGTTTAGTCTCTCCAATATAGAGGAGACTGCATTGGGAGCAACGAGTGCAGTAGACTAAGTTGGGGGAAATGCTTCACTTGAAAGGAGTGTTTGGGCCCTTGGATGGTGAGGAGAGAGGAAGTGAAGGGGCAGGTGTTGCATCTTTAGCGTGGGCATGGGGAGGTGCCATTGCTGGGGGTTGAGGAGTAGGGGGGGGATGGAGGAGTGGACCACGGTGTCCCGGAGGGAACGATCCCTATGGAATGCCGCCAGGTGGGGTGAAGGGAAGATGTGTTTGGTGGTGGCATCATGCTGGACTCCCTTCTCTCTCCCCTTGTCCAGTCCCTTCCCACCTACATCCATGATTCCTCTGACATCTTACGTCACATCAACAATTTCCAGTTCCCTGGCCCCAACTGCCTCCTCTTCACCATGGACGTCCAATCCCTCTACACCTCCATCCCCCACCAGGATGGTCTGAGGGCCCTTAGCTTCTTCCTCGAACAGAGGCCCGAACAATCCCCATCCACCACTACTCTCCACCGTCTGGCTAAACTTGTTCTCACATTGAACAATTTCTCCTTCAACTCTTCTCACTTCTTCCAAATAAAAGGTGTGGCTATGGGTACCCGCATGGGGCCCAGCTATGCCTGTCTCTTTATGGGATATGTGGAACATTCCTTGTTCCAGTCCTACTCCGGCCCCCTTCTACAACTCTTTCTCCGGTACATCGATGATTACTTCGGTGCTGCTTCATGATCTCGTCGGGACTTGGAAAAATTTATTAATTTTGCTTCCAATCTCCACCCCTCCATCATTTTCACATGGTCCATCTCTGACACTTCCCTTCCCTTCCTTGACCTCTCTGTCTCAATCTCTGGTGATAGACTGTCCACCAATATCCATTACAAACCCACCGACTCCCACAGCTATCTCGACTACAGCTCCTCACACCCCGCTTCCTGTAAGGCCTCCATCCCATTCTCTCAGTTCCTTCACCACCGTTGCATCTGTTCTGATGATGCTACCTTCAACAACAGTTCCTCTGACATGTCCTCCTTCTTCCTTAACCGAAGTTTTCCACCCACGGTCGTTGACAGGGCCCTCAACCGTGTCCAGCCCATCTTCCGCGCATCCGCCCTCACGCCTTCTCCTCCCTCCCTGAAACATGATAGGGTCCCCCTTGTCCTCACTTATCACCCCACCAGCCTCCACATTCAAAGGATCATCCTCCGCCATTTCTGCCAACTCCAGCACGATGCCACCACCAAACACATCTTCCCTTCACCCCCCCTGTTGGCATTCTGTAGAGATCGTTCCCTCCAGGACACCCTGGTCCACTTCTCCATCACCCCCTACTCCTCAACCCCCACCTATGGCACCACCCCATGCCCACGCAAAAGATGCAACACCCACCCCTTCACTTCCTCTCTCCTCACCGTCCAAGGGCCCAAACACTAGAGCTGTACCTTGATGCCCTGCCATCCATTCTTAATTAGCACATTCGTCTAGATAATATCACCACCTCTTTGTTCTTTTGTCTGTGACATCTTTTGATTATCTGCTCCTGTCACTGCTTGCTTGTCCCTACAACCAAACCACCCCCCCTCCTTCTCTCAACCCCTCCCCCTCCCCCTCCCCCTCCCCCCACACCTTAAACCAGCTTATATTTCACCCCTCTCCTAATATTCACTCAATTCTGTTGAAGGGTCATGAGGACTCGAAACGTCAACTCTTTTCTTCTCCACCGATGCTGCCAGACCTGCTGAGTTTTTCCAGGTAATTCTGTTTTATTTTGATCCTTATTGTTTGTAATGGGGACAATCGGCCTCTCACTGTCTTAATGTGGCATGAAGCAAGACTGACCTCTTGTGACGAGAATGGCATTCACTCCATTGAACTGAGGTTATGTTCACAATTCCTGACATTTAATTCGTCACCAGTAAAAATAACCATACAACATTGGAATAACACTCAGGCACTCTCCCTGCCACAGTCTACGTCCTCAGTACATTGCAACCAGTGAAGACTTCCTGTGAATAATTTCACTCCCTCCCCACCCCATACCCCCCTCCCCCATCCTGAATTCCCCAAAGAGGTTCAACTGCAGATCTCACTCTTACTTCATGGGTCCAAATCCCACCCCAGAGACTGGAGCACAAAATCTAGGCTAACATACCAGTATCCTTCTGAGAATGTGTCATCTTTCAGATATGGCTGTTAGCCCTCTCAAGTGGATATATTAGTTCCCGTGGCACTATTTGAAGAAGAGCAGGGGCGTTCTCACTGGTGTATTGGCCAATATTTATCACTCAACCAACATCACTAAAAGCAGATTGTTATCACATTGCTACTTGTTGGACATTGCTGTGCACAAATTAGCTTTTGTACCTCCCTAATTAAAACAGTGACTACGCAACATACTTCACCAGAGATCCTATATCCTCTCACGTGTGAATCACCAATCTATATGCAAAAAGGATTCAATGATTTTCTATGTTACAGAGGAGCCCCTAATTGTCTATACAATAACAGAAAGTTGCACTTCTTGCTGTGCATTGTGGTGGGTGTATTGCACACTTAAGAAAACCCTTTTAATTCATTGGTATCTGAGGAAGAAGGCAGCATACCGTTTCACAATGGAGGCTAGAGAGCAGCCACCTTGTAGCAGGATCTATCTACTGTGTAACCCTATCACAAAGGTATGGATTGACTGTTTCATTTTCAATTAAGAGCTCAGATGGACACTCCCAATTGGGAAATGAAAAAGATGTTTGATCCTAAGTTCAAAGTGACTCATTTCCATCAATGATTGATGAGAATTTTTTATGGGAGTTTAGCCCCTCCGCAGACAGTTTTGTCTAATGTACTAATTGGGTCATGTACATTTAATCAAGCTGCACTTGCATAGGGACTCACTCAGATATTGTGATATGAGCACGGTTAATTGTTTTTTAAGACATAAACTAAGGACAGGAGAGTGGAAAGATATTGGGAGTCAATTGCCAAAAATTGGTTACAATTCAGTGAAAGCTAGAGAACAAAGAGGATTTGGTACACATGATAGAAAAGTGTTTTAGGAGAAGTTATCAGAAAGGAGAATTAACTCACCATAGACTCTTTCTCATATTGATGTATGTACATTGTACCATTTAGTATTCCCTGATATTTTTATGCTCATCTTTTTTGGGTAAGTAAATATTTTGGCTATTGTAAAAGAGAATGATATCACAGCATCAAGCTATGGTTAACTCAGTTTGTTGATTAATACAAATAGCTCATTTATAATCCTACGACCATGTAACACCGCAAGGACAGATTACTGGGATGAAAAACTCTTGGCTTATGGGAAACATGATTTAATTGTAAAAATTATTGTAAAACCATTGAGAGGAAAACTATTCGATCAAAAACCCAAATTTCAGACCCTCTGTCACTAATGCTACAGTTCACCCACTCTGAATTGCAATACCTAGCCTCCACTTACAAACTGGAAAGCCATTTTCTTTAATATTGGGAGGGGTCAACCTACACCTCATTATTCTGCAGCATAGCTCATTGACACGCATTATTCTCCATTATTTTTATTTTTGTATTTTTTTCATGGAATGTGGGCATCGCTGTTTAGGCCAGCATTTATTGCTCATGTCTAATCGTCCTTGAGAAGGTAGTGGTGAGCCGCCTTCTTGAAGCGCTGCAATCCATGTGGTGTAGGTACACCCACAGCGCTGTGAGGAAGGAAGTTCGAGGATTTTGACCCAGTGACAGTGAAGAAACAGCAATATAGTTCCAAGTCAGGGTGGTGAGTGGCTTGGAGTGGAACTTGTGAGTATGGTGTTCCCATGCACCTGCTGCCCTTATCCCTCTAGGCGATAGAGGTCACAGGTTTGGAAGGTGTTGTCGAAGGAGCCTTGGTGAGTTGCTCCAGTGCATTTTGTAGATGCTACACACACTGCTGCCACTGTGTGTCAGTGGTGGAGGAATGAAGGTTGAAGGTGGTGGATGGGGTGCCAATCAAGCGAGCTGCTTTGTCCTGTTATGCTGTCATTACAGCTGGACCTCTGTTCCAAGGAGCAGCTGCTGGTGAATATTTGACAGAATGCAGCGCAATTAAGAGCTGAGGAATTAAAAATTACTCCTGTTTAAGTCAAGTCGGGAGTAACCAGACTGTTTATTTTTCTTTCTAATTGCCTGCAAATTGTGCATGAATCATAAAATTGTGCTTTGGTTTTATGCCAGCAGACAGACATACTTTTCATTACAAACAACCCAGTACAACCTGCACGCATTCCTAGAGCAGGAATCGCACAGTTGGATAACAGACTCTCTTCTCACTGTTCCTCATCCCCAATTTCAATATAGTTTCTCCCCCACCCAACTGCCCTCCCCCCCACCCCCCCTGCCCCCAGCCTATTGCATTAGGGTGTCATGTTTTCCCCCTCATCCCACAATACCCTGGCCTAATTGAATGAGAAAGCTGAATGTATAAGTTGCTGTTGTTCAGACTAACAAATTGGGACCCACTCCCACTGGAGTTTGAAAACCATCTCACACAGGGTAGTCATAATCGGCAGGCAGAGAGTTTTGATCACATTAGCCTTGACTGGATTTGAACCTGAATCTCAGAGATCAAAGGTCAGTGCACACAATAATTTTCACAGCGGCTGCTCCATTTGCAGCTTGAAGTACACAATAAACCGAGTCGTTTAGTAGGTGCAACTCATTCACACTGCAGTGTAAATTGGGTTTACATTAGATTAGAATTCACCCCTTCAGTCATTTGAAACCTGTTAAGGAAGTGTCCCAATTGTATTCCTTGCTGCCACCTCAAAATTTACAGCTTAAACAGGGTTTTAAATATCGCACTGTATGATAATCAAATTATACATATATACATGCTCCTCTCTGCCTTGTTAACACAATGAATGCAATCAGTGCCCAGATCGGAATAAGTGGTAATTAGCTCTGTGAAATTGCTCATTTTGATTATGCTGGCAGTTGAAGGATGGTAACTAACCATCTGTAGAGAGATCGTCATTAAACCTAGAGACCTATAATGTGCAACAGGAAGAGAGAAACTGCGGATCTTTGACAGATTAGGCCACAGGAAGTCCATGAACCCTGATTTACACAGAAGCACTAATTTAGCTTCTGTGTTGCAGGATTTTGTTGAGTGTTAAAGCAGAAGAAAACCCAACAAGCAGAAATGGAAAAAGGTTATAAAGCATCATTTGTATTTGCACAGAAATTGCAAATGTTGCATTTTTCCAAAATTTACACTGGTTGATTCAATAGATTGGAAAATTGCTTTGTAATTTACCAGAACTGTATTCAAACACTTCTCTCAGCTGGCAGAATTGCCTTAACAAAAATGAATTTGAGAATTATTAACCGACTGACTAGTCAGTGCATTAAAATTGGTGAAGGAGGTGAAATTTTATTTGACCAGGGATGTAAAACAAATGGATTTGCATGTACTGTCAGCTATACACCCCATCAAATATTCAGTTCCCACAATGTAAGTGATGCCACCCACTTTGTTTCTTTGTCAAGTTGAAATTCACACCGGCAGTCTTTAATGCCCAGGTTCAACTATATGGCCCAAGCATGGAGGAAGAACCCAGAATTTTACATGCTTGGACATCCAAGACCTTATTATGGAAATAGAACTAAGGAGAGAAGGAATCCTGGGCCAGCTAACCTGCCAGGAATCTCACTTGCACCACCTAGTTGGAAATGGCACAGGAACTAAGTGCAAACTCTTTCAACCCTAGCACCACAGATCATTGATGGAATAAGCTCAATGACCTCATCAAGACAGAGCAGACATTCACCCTTTTCTTCAGTGGCTAGCCTAGAAATGAGCATATTCTTGTACACGAAAAGGAGTAGGCCATTTAACTACCCAATCCATTTAAGTGAAAAATGCTTCCTGTTTTCCCTCCTTAGTGGCCTAACTCTAACTTAAAAGGTCTTCTTGCACTGTATTGTCCCACTAGAAGAATTGGCTTCTCTGTGTCTATGATACCCTTTATCATTTTAAACACCTTAATTAGATCACTCTGCAGCTGTCTAAACTCAAGGGAGCACAAGCCAAGTTAATGCAAACTGGCCTCACAATTCAACCATTTAAGCTCTGGTAAATTCTTGTAAATCTTCACTGTACAGCTTCCAAGGTCAAGATATCTTTCCCAAGGTCTGGAGCCCAAAACTTAAGACAGTATTCAAGAAATAGCCTCACTCTGTGCAACTGAAACACCACTCTCTCACCTTTGAATTCCAACACCTTTTAACTAAAGAGCAACAAGATGCACTGCAGCAGTTCTCCAAGGCTTCTTAGACAGCATCTCCTAAGTGCGCAACATCTACTGTCTAGAAGAACAGGAACGCCACTACTTGCATGCTCCCCTCCAAAGTCTCACACCATCCTGAATTGGTAATATACTGCCGTTCCTTCATCATCATTGGGTCAAAATCCTGGAACTCCCTACCTAACACCTACACGTACCTACACCACACGGACTGCAGCGGTTCAAGAAGGTGACTCGCCACCATCTTCTCAAGGGCAGTTAGGATGGGCAACACATGCTACCAATGAAAAAGTTTTTAAAATTCCATTTGTATGTTTTATTCTTTTTTTATACCTCTTGACCCTCTCAAAGAAACACTTACAATCTACCTTTCATAACGCACTATGGTTGAAGGGACTGAAACTCAAGATCTTGCACTACGACTAACTAAATCAGCAATTAATGATAATGCATCCTTCCTAAAACGTTGCATGCTTCTCTATCTTGTGCTGTTGTTGTTCCTCCTCGTGGTAATGGAATACAAGTGTATGCCCATCGAGAATGACTTCCAGCTCTTGGGAAGCCCTCAAGTGGCAGCAGGATGGGAGCCAATGGGAGACCTGTGGTTTGACCTTGTCAGAAGTAAGAAGCTTGTCCTGGTGCATGTAGGGGGCAGTAGGAATCAGGTGCATGTGGGAAGAAAGACCAGGAAGAAAGACAATAAAAGAAATTGCCACAAAAAAAAATTCCCAAGCTACAGATGTTACTAGTCAAACTCTCCAGGCTGCTCAGAGTCAAAAAGTCCTCATATCTGTCCATCTCAGAAGATCATTCTCATTTTCTGAGTGCGCTTCAAGAGCTGTACTTCAGATGAGAATTTAACCACAGGGCACACCTGCCCATTCAGGTGGCATTATTTCAAAGAAGAGCAGGGGAACACTGGCTAATATTTATTCTTCAAGTAACATCACTAAAAAAACAGATTATCTGGTCATTTATCTAACGGCAGTTTGTGGGAGCTTGCAGTGTGCAAACTGGCTGATCTGTTTCCCCACACTACAACGGTGACAATATTTCAAAAGTACTTCGCTGGTCATAAAGCACTTTGGGATGTCCTGAGGTTGTGCAAATTCTTTCAAGCTGCAGAACCACTGGACCTGACTAGCATAAATTTAAATAAGAGAGCTCCAGGGGAAGATTACAGGAAGGGCTAAAATGTATGAAGCAACTCAAGAAGTACTTCCATGACAGAGAACTGGGGGAAGCAGCTCCCGCCTAATTCTTCTCCCACAAAAATTTACTGGAGCCAGTTAAGCGCCACAAGTATGTTGAGAATGGTGGGGAAATTCATCCCCATTTCCCAGCACGTGTTGTGACTGAACAAAACAAAAGCTACCAAGTTTAGGCTAGAGAAATGTGCTTCATTTTACCGCTATATTATCTTCTTAACCTTTTACAGCGGTGGTTCTGTTCAATGTGGAGAAAAGCTGTTCACTGCCTATTGAGCTCTCCTGTTCACGGGAACTGCAGTCTCAATTGGTATATGCATCTTTGACAAATTTGGTTGGGACAAAATCTAATGCAAACTATCACTGAAGTTGTCTGGATGAATGACAAGTTAATACACCCCACTTGATAGCCCATGAATATATTTGAATATTTTAACAGGAGTTTATTTTATGTGAAATGTTCTGCACATTCACCAGATTTGGTGTCACTTGCCTTCACTCAGTTTTTAATATACTGTCTACATTTTCCCTCCGACTCTTGTACAGCTCCCTTTATTCAAATTTCATAATTGAATCAATTCACAAATAATCAATCAGACGGAGCAATCAGTCCCTTCTGTTTCCTAGGAATGATTCAGAATCCATATTATAGCAAGAATTAAGAAACATGGTCAGGACCAAAATACTGTCTTCCACTATATTGCGGGTTTAAGTAATTATTAACTGCAACTTTATGGTGTTGTTCCTATTTCAGGACCTCAACAATAAGAAAGAAACCTATTTGCACTGGGTGTTAATTGAATATCAATTGTGTTTAATTAATGCACATGGAGGGCATTATTGAGGTTCACTTAGGCGCATATAAAGGGGCAGGATGTTCTGGCCCCAACACCAGCAGGCATCGTCGCGGGCGGGACAGGGGAACTTGCCGGCTCTCCAAAGGTTCCCATCCCACCTGCAACAATGCCCGCCGGTGGCTGGGCCGGAAAATCCCAGCCATAGAGACACTTACTGAAACCGTGTGGCAGGAGAGTTTGAAGGTGTATGCTTGTAATGTTTCACTCTGTAAATAAATGTAAGACTGAGTACAGATTGGCTCTAGTATCATCCTTCACCAATTGACTTTCCAGAATAGAACACTGGGTAAGTACACCACACTGCGTGGTAATGACACAAAAACCATGGATTGATTCCTGATCTATCCTGGGTTTACTGAACTCAGCCCAGGCATCCGTTGGATATTAGCATCGTGCTCACTGCCAGCGCTTTTAATCACAACCACTGCCAAGTTTGCAAGTATGTCCTAATATCTCCTTTTGTGGCTCAGTGTCAGATTGTGTTTAATAATGCTCCCGCGGGGTGCCTTGGGGTGTTTTACTACAATAAAATGGCTAGACAAAGGCAAGAAGTTGTTGTTATGGGAGGATGAGACAGTGATGCCTTCTGTGATCCAATAGCTTCCTGACATTCATTCCTTTGACACAGGAGTGAAGAGAGCCAATTGACCCCAAAAAAATAATTCTGGAAACGTAACATAGCAGAAGTAAGAGGCCTCTGGAAAAGAGAGGGGAAACTGAACACTGCAATGGCCGTTAAAAAAAACATGTTGGGTACAATAAGTCTACTTCAGTAAGTGGCATCACTCCATTCAGCTGATTGGAATTAAACGAGAGGGGTCCTATTGGCAGCTGCACCAAGCAGTTCCTACTTAAATGCAAAGACCAGATGCAAGAGTAATTTAAACCCTCAGTATGCTGGCAAATGATATGATGATTATTGCTTTTCTCAGATGATTTGCTGCTGTATTAAGTTTGTTACAGGTAATTAGATCAGGGTTGTGCCATGGTTCAGCTATATGTGGGAAGCCGGAAGGTTGTGTGTTCAAGTCCCACTTTCAGATCCCACTCCAGAAAAATCTAGGTGGGCATTCCAGTGTGGTATTGAGGGAGTGCTGCACATTTGGAGATCCCATCTTTCAGCCGAGTCATAGAACCAAGATCCTGACTGCTCTCTCAGGTACATAAAAGATCCCATGAGTCTATTCCAAAGAAGAGCAGCGGACTTATGTCCTGACCAATATTTATCCTTCGATCAACATCAAAAGACACAGATTCATTGTCCCATTGCCCTTCGTGGGAGCTTGCTGTGCATAAATTAGCTGCCCTGTTTCCACATTATAACAGTGACTACACTTCAAAAGTACTTCAAAAAGCAATCAATGATTTGAGCATATAATGTAGGCTGACAAATAATCTAGTGCCAGTATCAAAGGAATACTGCTCTGTTGGTGGTATCACCTTTCAGAGGACACGTTAGGTGGACATTACGACACACGTGAGCCAGAATTTTGACCTTGGCGGGGGTGCTCGGTGGGGGCAGATGGGAAGCCAACCACCGCCCGCGATCAGCACTGCACCGCAATTTTATGCAGGCGGTTCAATTAAAACCTGCCCAGCGTAGAATGTGAGCGGCAGTGCTGCACGTTACCTGTGCGGGGGGGGGGGGGGGGTGGCGGGGGGAGGAAGACAAGCGGGCCTAAGTGCGAACTTCGCGCATTCACGTGAAAGAGCGCTTCAATTTCCCTGAGACATGGAGCTGCCTCATGGAGATGAAGCGCTGTTTAAAAAAAAATAAAGAAAATAAAAATGTCATAAAACATGTCCCCTCATGTGACTCTGTCACATGAGTAGGGACACAGTTTTAATGCGCGTTAAATTTTTATTTCATTTTTAATTTGCTTTAGGAAACTCATCCTGCCCATGGATGAGGTTTCCTAAAAAATGCAAAGGCCACTTGACCTTTTTGCCTACCCGCCAACCGTTATGTTGAACGGGTAGTGAAAAATTAGGCACAATTGTTTCTTTAACGGCCTTAATAGACCTTTGAATTTTCGGGGGGTGCGCTTCTGGGTCTGGCGTGTGCCCGCCAACTTAACTATCGCGAGAGTGTGCGTTGACGTCAGCACGCTTGGCCTACGTCAACACACTTCATTTCACGCTCGGGCGTGTCGGGCACATGCCCACGTGCCAAGCGTAATTTTCTGCCCATGAAGTCGTTCATTAACTGTAAATTGCTTTGAGGCGCCCTGTGCTTGCAAAAGCACAACAGAAATGCAAGTCTTTCCCTTTTCTGTGTATTCTCTTATTTTCAAGTGTGTGTGTCAAATCATCAAAGTGAGGGATGGCAGTGTGAGAACATTTTCCCTTGGGAAGCATAAAGCATGTACAAGACAGGCTGCATGTCATGTTGCGCAAGACAAATTGTCCCTACACTCTCCTAGCAGCATGCCGTTGAATAAAGTCACAAGAGTAGACTACTGCATCAGTGTGGCATTCTCATTACCCACAATCTACAACCACGCCTGAGTAAGGATTAATTTACAAAAACAGTATTCAAACCACAATCCACGATTTGAGCATACTATCTAGTCTAGTATTACCAAGAGGGTTTCCTAATCAGCCATACTGCAGAAGGCAATGGCAAACCACTGCAGAACTTTGCAAAGCATGATCATGGGCCAATCCAATGCAAGTCCGTGGTTGCCGACACCCTCTCAGGGCACGGTACTTGAAGGAGGAGGAGGAGCATTACCAAGGGTGCTTTGTTGGTGTTGCCACCTTTTGGAGTACACATTAAGTAAAGGTGCTGTCTGCCTAGTTAGGCGGCTCAATGCAGACCCAATGACATAAAAAGGAGCAGGGAGTCCTCCCAGTGTTTCCTCTCAATATTACCATCAAAAATCAATGAACCAGTCTTGCATCTCAGCCTAGTTAATGAAACCCTGAGGTACACAAAATAGTTATGCGATTGCCAATGTAACAGTCATCACAGTAATTAACTGCTTGAAGTATATTGACACATTTGGGAGGGATGTAATAAGTTACTAGATTAAAGGTCTTTTTCTCTTTTAGATATTGGAATAGTTTGGAGATTTTGAGTTTATGATGAGTGCGAATTTGGATGAGAATTTTTGAACTGAGCTCGAGGATTTGAGGCTTCTGTACCACATTTTAATGCCCTTCCTATGTGCAGTTTTCCTCCATAAGACCATAAGACATAGGAGCAGAAATTAGGCCATTCGACCCATCGAGTCTGCTCCGCCATTCAATAAGTTTCTCAACCCCACTCTCCCGCCTTCAACCCGTAACCTTTGATCCCCTTACCAATCAAGAACCTATCTCTAATATTCTCTGCTCAGTTCCTGAAGGCAATGACTCATGTCAGCATAAACGGGCATGGCAGCTCCTAGCCTGAAAGGTCATTTCTATTGTGTGACTCTAGGCACTAAAAGCTAGATCCAGTGAGGAGAAAGAGCCACATTGTAAAAGGATGTCAGCAGGTCCTGGATTTTTAATCCAGAAAATTAATTTGCAAGTTCATAAAATCTACCCTTAAGTGTCAGCTGGATATTTGATCAAGTGTAGATCACAGCTGAACCTAAACCTGCCAACATCTCCCAAACTTGTGACCTCTGTCATCTAGAAGGCCAAAGGCAGCAGATGCATGGGAACAACACCACCTCCCAAATCCCCTTCAAGTCACACACCATTCTGACTTAGACTTATATATCACCTTTTATTCATCGGCACTGGGTCAAAATTCTGGAAATCCCTAGCTAACAACATTGTGGGCACAACTTCACCAGACACACTGCAGTTACTCAAGAAGAAGATTCATCACCACCTTCTCAACTGTGGTGGAAGTAGGGTAATAAACATTGGTCTTCCTGACGTTGCCCATAGCCCTAGAATGAATATAAAAGAACCCAATCCACCCTGACATACCCAGACTTTCAGCTTATGTTACTCAATAGCAATAAGGAGCAGATGCCTGGCTGAGATTTTACTTGTCTCTAGCCCACGGACACTGAGGCCAATTGCAAGTCCCACGGCTGCTGCTGCAGCTGAGACCAGTTAACTGAGAACCAACTGGGGGTTGAATTCGTCTCCTTCTTCATTCAGTGTAGCCCACATCCGCACCAACCAGTGCAATTCTCTAAGCTATCAGGATAGACAATGTTCATATTGAGGACTAAGCCATTTTTAAACCAACTCATTGAAAAATCTAGTTTTTGACATACTATCTAAATTCAAACAGCAGGGGAAGGGGAGCTCACTGGCTACTTTTCAAAGAGCCTGCACAGGCATGATGGGCAGAATGGTCTCTTTCTGTGCTGCATCATTCTATGATTCCATGATAAGGGGAGAAAAACACTTCCAAGTTCAATAGACGTTTGCACTCTGTCTGATATAGTGCTGGAAATGAGACCTGTTCACCAACAAAATGATAGTTCTAACATGATCTTTCACCTTTGCAGGAAGATTTAATGGACTCATTAGACATTAGTTCTATTTGTATTAGTGAGGCCTTGGACAGAGGCTTCCATCAGATATCAGTTTCATGCCCCGCAGCAAAATTAAAGGTCCAGCTTAATGGAAGCTCCTGCAGCTTTATCCAGTGCCAAGAGCAAGGGTCATTAATTATGATATTGTAACCATTGATGGAATAATCATATACCACTTTAAGTATAGAATATCTGGCCTGAAAAGCCAAGAGCCATTAGGAGCTGTTAGAAATGCTGATTATGGAAAGATTGTCTGTGTAAGGTTATTGACTATGGTGCTTTGTTAAAAACTAACCATTTCATTTAGATAAATTTGTATGGTTAAAATTATTGTTGGTAAGGGGTGAACACATAATGTGCTCCACCAGCATTCCTCTGTTTAGTATCTTCCACTTGCATCCAGAATGGACCTATAATGATCCACATGTCATAACAAAAATTTACCAAAAGGTTTTCTTTTTATATTCGTTCACGGGATGTGGGCTTCGCTGGCTGGGCCAGCATTTGTTGCCCATCACTAGTTGCCCTTGAGAAGGTGGTGGTGAGCTGCCTTCTTGAACCGCTGCAGTCCATGTGGTGTAGGAACACCCACAGTGCTGTTAGGGAAGGAGTTACAGGATTTTGACCCAGAGACAGTGAAGGAACGGCAATATATTTCTAAATCAGGATGGTGAGTGACTTGGAGGGGAAATTCCAGTTGGTGGTGTTCCCATCTATCTGCTGCCCTTGTCCTTTAAGATGGTAGCAATCATGGGTTTGGAAGGTGTTGTCAAAGGAGCCTTGGTAAATTCCTGTAGTGCATCTTGTAGATGGTACACACTGCTTCTACTGTGTGTTAGAGGTGGAGGGAATGAATGTTTGTGGATGTGGTGCCAATCAAGTGAGCTGCTTTGTCCTGGACGGTGTCAAGCTTCTTGAGTGTTGTGGGAGCTGCACTCACCCAGGCAAGTGGAGAGTATTCCATCACGCTCCTGACCTGTGATTTGTAGATGATGGACAGGCTTTGGGGAGTCAGGAGGTGAGTTACTGGTCACATGATTCCTAGCCTCTGACCTGCTCTTCTGGCTACAGTATTTATATGACTAGTCCAGTTCAGTTTTTGGTCAATGGTAACCCCCAGGATGTTGATAATGGGGGATTCAGTGATGGTAATGCCATTGAACATCAAGGGGTGATGGTTGGACTGTCTCTTGTTGGACATGGTCATTGCCTGACAATTGTCAGCCCAAGCCTGGAAATTGTCTAGGTCTTGCTGCATTTGGATATGAACTGCTTAAGTATCTGAGGAGTCGTGAATGGTGCTGAACATTGTGCAATCATCCGTGAACATCCCCACTTCTGACCTTACGATGAAAGGAAGGTCATTGATGAAGCAGCTGAAGATGTTGCGCCGAGGACACCACCCAGAGGAACTCCTGCAGTGATGTCCTGGAGCTGAGATAATTGATCTCCAACAACCACAACCGTCTTCCTTTGTGCTAGGTATCACTCCAACCAGTGGAGAGTTTTCCCCCTGATTCCCATTGACTCCAGTTTTGTTAGAGCTCCTTGATGCCACACTCAATCAAATGCGGCCTTGATGTCAAGGGCAGTCACTCTCACCTCACTTCTGGAGTTCAGCTCTTTTGTCCATGTTTGAACCAAGGCTGTAATGAGGTCAGGAGCTGAGTGGCCCTGGTGGAACCCAAACTTGGCGCCAGTGAGCAGGTTATTGCCATGCAAGTGCCACTTGATTGCACTGTTAATGACCCCTTCCATTTCTTTCCTGATGATCGAGAGTAGATTGATGGGGTAGTAATTGGCTGGGTTGGATTTGTCCTGCTTTTTGTGTACAGGACATACCTGGGCAATTTTCCACATAACCTGGTAGATGCCAGTGTTGCAGCTGCACTAGAACAGCTTGGCTAGGGGTGTGGCAAGTCCTGGAGCACAATTCTTCGGTACTATTGCCGGAATATTGTCAGGCCCCACAGCCTTTGCTGTATCCAGTGCCTTCAGCCATTTCTTAATATCACGTGGAGTGAATCGAATTGGCTGAAGGTTGGCATCTGTAATGCTAGGGACCTCCGAAGGAGGCTGAGATGGATCATCCACTCAGCGCTTCTGGCTGAATATTGTTGCAAATGCTTCAGCCTTATCTTTTGCACTGATGTGCTGGGCTGCTCCATCATTGAGGATGGGGATATTTGTGGAGCCTCCTCCAGTGAGTTGTTTACTTGTCCACCACCAATCACGACTGGATGTGGCAGGACTGCAGAGCTTAGATCTGATCTGTTGGTTGTGGGATCACTTAGCTTTGTCTATCACTTGCTGCTTATGCTGTTTGGCATGCAAGTAGTCCTGTGTTATAGCTTCACCAGGTTGACACCTCGCTTTTAGGTATGCCTGGTGCTGCTCCTGGCATGCCCTCCTGCACTCCTCATTGAACCAGGGTTGATCCCCTGGCTTGATGCTAATGGTGGAGTGGGGGATATGCCAGGCCATGAGGTTACAGATTGTGTACAATTCTACTGCTGCTGATGGTCCACAGCACCTCATTGATGCCTAGTCTTGAGTTACTAGATCTGTTTGAAATCTATCCCATTTAGCACGGCGGTAATGCCACACAACACGATAGAGGGTATCCTCAATATGAAGGTGGGCCTTCATCCCCACAACAACTGTGCGCTGGTCATTCCTACCGATACTGTCATGGACAGATGCATCTGTGGCAGGCAGTTTGATGAGGATGAGGTCAAGTATGTTTTTTCCCTCTTGTTGGTTCCTTCACCACCTGCCGCAGACCCAATCTAGCAGTGGTGTAGTGGTGCTACCACTTCATGGGGTCCCGAGCTGATGTTGAGGATTCCCAGGGCAACTCCATTCCAACCGTGTTGCCACAGGACATACCCAGGGATGATGATGGTGGTGGTTGGGACATTATCTGTAAGATGTGATTCCGTGAGGATGACTATGTCAGACTAGTCTGTGAGAAAGCTCTCCCTGTTTTGGCACTAGCCCCCAGATGTTAGTAAGTAGGACTTTCGACCCTGTCAGTGCTGAGACTGCCATTGTTGTCTCCAGTGCCTCGGTCAGTGTTGGGTGGTCCATCTGTTTTCATTCCTTTTTTGTGACTTTGTAGCAGTTTGCTAGGCCATTTAAGAGTCAACCACATTGCTGCGGCCAGACCGGGTAAGGACAACGGATTTCCTTCTCTAAAGGACATTAGTGAACCAGATGGGTTTTTACAACAATCGACAATGGTTTCACGGTCACCATTAGACTTTTAATTCTGCCGTGGCGGGATTTGAAACCTGCCTCTGGATTACTAGTCCAGTGACAATACCACTATGCTATTGCCTCCCCCCACCTTGTACAAAACCCAAAGAAAGGCTTGCACATATGCAGCACCTTTCACAAACTCAGAACATCTCAAATTGCTTCACAGCCAATGGAGTACATTTTCAAGTGTAGACATTGTTGAGTGTAGGAAATGCATCTGCCAATTTGCACACAGCAAGCTCCCATAAACAGCAACGTGATAATAATTGTCAATTTCTATGGGAAGCGGGGGTTATCGGGACACTCCCAATCTGGACCCGTGTGAAGATTAGCTACTTGGGCATGGTGCTGGGAGGCTGGCAATGCGCATGTGACCTCTGAGTCAGTGACATCAAAGAGGGTGAGAAGAGAAATTGAAAGAATAGTTCAAATGAAAATGGAGAACAGCAACCAGAATTTGGTGCTGTGTTGGGAATTTTCAAAGTAGCAACCAGGATCCTGCGACAATTTCCAAGGCTCATTGTGTCCAGATTAGTGCAATGGAATGCTAATTAGTTGATGCTTTTAATACCAGTGAAGCATTAGCAAACTGATACAATTTAATAAGCATTCAGAAATACTGAGAGTGAATGAAACATTCTGTGCTTTGAATAAACACAAGTGGATAGATTTTGATAAAAACAAAAAACTGCGGATGCTGGAAATCCAAAACAAAAACAGAATTACCTGGAAAAACTCAGCAGGTCTGGCAGCATCAGCGGAGAAGAAATGAGTTGACGTTTCGAGTCCTCATGACCCTTCAGCAGAACTCCAGTTCCGCTGAAGGGTCATGAGGACTCAAAACGTCAATTCTTTTCTTCTCTGCCGATGCTACCAGACCTGCTGAGTTTTTCCAGGTAATTCTGGATAGATTTTGACTTGGTGCAGAATTGTAAAATAGGTGATGGTTCAACATTATGATTAGATCATTGCTGTATGTGGGAGCTTGCTGTGTTGCTGTGTGCAATTTGGCTGGCTTGTATCGTGCATTACAACAATGACCACACTTCAAAAGTACTTCATTGGCTGTAAAGCACTTTGGGACATCATAAAGTCGTGAAAGGCACAATATAAATGCAACCCTTTCTCTCTTTTGCCTTGTAACTACCATGGTATCTATAACATGCATCCTCTAGAAGAATTTTTTGCCTGGACTATCAATTAACCCATTGGGTCATTCACCCATGCCCCCTTTGCGCGAGCAAAAATCGGGTGAGGATGGTATCACCTGGGATACCCTACCATGATTGAATAACCTGTCTAGACTCACATGGGGCTGGATTTTACTGCTCGCCAACGCGTAAAATGACAGGCAGTGACGTCAGGCGGAATTCCTGATGTCACCGCACCCCATTTCAATTTTCAGGAAGGTGGGGGCACAGCAAAATCAGCTGCGCGCCCACCGACCTGTCAATGGCCAATTGAGGCCATTGACAGAGCAATTAAAACACTTAGTGGACCTGCCCGTCCAACCTTAATGTTGGTGGGCAGACCAGGAGCCCCAGCGCGAACTAGAGAAAGCATGAAACCTCATCCACTGGCGGGATCAGGTTTCATGTAATGTTTTAAAAATTTTAATAAAGTTTTTTTGGAAATTATTAACATGCCCCAACTCATGAGGGGACATGTTAGGGAAATTTTATTTTTCTATTTTGAGCTTTTTCACATTTAGAGCCAATCTCCCTGAGGCTGCACTTAGCCTCAGGGCAGATACGTGAAAGAGCACACTCTCAATTTTAGGAATCCTCCCCCCACCCACACAGGGAGCGCATAGTGCTTCCCTGCAGACGTCACACTAGGCGGGCTTTAATTGGTCTTAATTGGCCTGCCCATGTAAAATGGCTCTGTGCCTCCAATCGGAGGCGCTGATTGGAAGTGCGCCCGTACGCACCCGCCCATCAACTTCCCCAACGGGGGGAAAATTCAGCCCACGAAGTTTGATCAATTGGCTAAGGTCAGTGTCTATGAAATCGTGTTCCAGTAAGAGTCAATAGCTAGGAATTTCCACTTCTGCATTTGCTCGCCCTTATTTTATAAAAGGTCACTTTTTTTTATTCTTCTATGGCATGTGGGCATCACTGGCTAGGCCAGCATTTATTGCCCATCCCTAATTGCTCTTGAGAAGGTGGTGGTGAACCACTTTCTTGAGGCACTGCAGTCCCTGTGGTATAAGGACACCCACAGTGCTGTTAGGAAGGGAGTTCCCAGATTGTGACCCAGCGACAGTGAAGCAACAGCAATATAGTTCCAAGTTAGGATGGTATGTGGTTTGGAGGGGAACTTGAAGGTGGTAGTGTTCCCATGAGTCTGCTGCCCTTGTCCTTCTGGGTGGTGGAGGTAATGGTTTGAAAGGTGCCGTTGAAGGAGCCTTGGTGAGTTCCTGCAGTGAATCTTGCGGATGGTACACACTGCTGCTATAGTGCAGCGGTGGTGGAGGAGGTGAATGTTGAAGATGGTGGATGGGGTGCCAATCAAGAGGGCTGCTTTGTCCTAGACGGTATCGAGCTTCTTGAGTGTTGTAGTTAACCAGCAGAAAACTATGGTTGGGGGAGCATAAAAAACAGAGAGCTTCAGCCTGCATCTCCAGGAGAAGAAATGAAGCTGAAAAAAGACACGGAGAGTTGAAAAGCATAGGTGCCTTTATGTGAGAAGGTTTTCCCTTATAATGAGTGATTGGTGATGCTCTGGGGCGAGAATATAATTCCGACAGTCTGTCAATCACTTCAGATGCAACAACAGACATTTTGTTTGAAGCTTGCCTCAAACTATCTTGTGACGCTAATATGACATGATTCTTTTCCCCCTTCATGTTATGGAATAATTTCTACAGCAATTTAAATAGCAGTACAAGGGAGCCTCCCCTCCCCCAGACCACCCCCAGACCACATCAATTATGTATGCAGGCCGGATGAAGATTATCATCTCTTCATACTCACATAAGCCAAACTCATTGAGCAAGTATCAGCCAATTTCTAATGTTAAGAGTCATTCTTTTGGTTAAGCTTTTCCTCCCTTTTGAACCAATTTTCATCTATCTCTGATTAAAGCTGCCAGGATCTCTTTGGGTTGTTTTAGGAGCATATGGAACTGAGTGACTTTTAATGATCTAGTTCCACACACTCAACACACAGCCTTTCAACCTTCAGCAAATGTCAATTATTCTGTCATAGAGAATTACAGCCAAGGGTTCTACAACCTTCACTCACTGCCATGGGATTTTCATAACCATGGCAACAGGAGTGACATGTTTAGTCCCAGCAGGCCTCTAAAGCGTCTGCGCTCCCTTGCTTACATAAATCAAACAGTTTACGATCACAATTACATTGCAGTACTATTAAATATTAATGATCACTTAGTTTATTGCCTAAATATTTTGAAACTCCCATTCTTTGGATTTAAGTGTGTTAAATCAATAATCCTCCATTTGGTTAAAAAAAAGCAGAAAGCAAAATTTGCACGTTTGTGATCTCTGCATGAGCATTACTGATTTCCATTCTTTGAGGCTGGTAGGTTTAAATTTTAACCCAGCTGCTGCACATGGTAGAATGCCGCTGGCAAGGATAGTGGTGATGGGTGGGGGTGGTGCTGAGTGGGGTGGTGTGCAGAGGTGTTAAATGGTCGGGGTGGGTTTGGCTCCGTTCCTACCACCATAACTTGCCTGACAACAGACATGGGAGGGCCTAGGCAGATGGGGGCTTATCTTACCGCAGTGAGATCACTTATCTGCTGGGTGCTGGGAAGGTGGTTGACCGCACACAGCTGTAACAACATTTTCCTTCCACTCAAGATTTCAGTGGCACGGCTAAATCCCCACGGTGAACCTTACTGCCTGCCTTTCCACTTTAATAAGTCCTGCTCCACACGGATCCCGGACTGCATTCACAACACATGCTCTAAGTAAGGTACAACAGCGTGGGGTCCATCACTTACAGCTGCTGCCTGGCGAAGAGCTCTTGACACAAATGCCAAAGGCTTGATTAGCTTTTTGAGCCATCTGACTCCATTATCCGTCTCCAAAACTGATTTGCCTAGACATGTTTCTGTTTGCATCTGAGGGGAACAAATGCAAGATGACTTTATGTATTGTAACTTCATCACTCGTTTGCAGGGAATAGCTATGTTTGCAACTGAGGTAATGATCTTGAGTATAACATACCTTTTGATACAATACAAGGTATATAAATAGGAAATGTGTATCCGAGGCAAGATTTTATAGGTCTTTTCCAGACCAGCAGAAACTTTGGTCAAACTTAATGTACAAACATCGTAATTTCATTCTCCATTGATTTGCATATTCTATTTAGTTCTTACTGAGTTTTTTTCCATTACTGAATAGAACACCACAATGATTTTAGTGACTTATATCAGCCGGTTAGACGGTAAATGATTTCAGATCCCGGGAATGCATCTGACTTCAACATACATGTAGCTAGCTAATAGGCCTTATCAAGGATTTTGCCTCATCTCCTGAAGGCGCCGGCTCTTACAGGGATATGATTCCATCACCTGGCATAAATCATCTTATCCAAGCAGTCATTCTTCACCTGGGAGTTTAGAAAATAAGGGGGCGACTGTCAGGAAGAAGGGATGGTTCATGCACCTGCATATCTGACACAATATTGACAGAAGATTTGCCAACATCCCAGGACAAGCACCATTGTTCCAAGCTCTCCACAACTCTTCCACCAAAGTTCAACATCTCAAATTGCCAACAAACTGTGCAACTGATGGCGGCTGTGACCATGTCCTTACCAAGCTGTCACCATCACACCTTCCAGCCTCAGTTACTGAACAATTGGTATTCAGAATCTTCCCACAGGCTCCCCCACATCGCAGAATCACTTACATTGGATATAAATGTGCCATAAAGCTCCTGGGATTTTCTCAGGATGCATCCTGAACAGCTGTCAACTTGGCTAATTTATTTGCCCCTGCCCACCTTGGCCACTGTAGAGGTCCACCACCAGCCTCAGTTCAGATCAGCTAATTCAACACGGGCTTAAACCTGGGACCCTTTTAATCTGTATTGCTCACCATCACATTGGCCAGTGGGCAAGTCAGAGAACCAAATTTATCGGAAATCTTTAAAAATATAGGAATACAGAGAAAAACTGTAGGAATAGTTGTGGAAACTGTCTCAGAAACCTGAAGCATTGGACTATAAAATTCCTCATAAATGGAAATCCGTGTACAGAATGAAACCCGCTCCTTCTGTTTCTGAGTGTCAATTGCTGTGTAAGAGTTGAGTGCTGTTTTCTACAATCAATCTGTTGTTGAGGGCCTTCAGTTGTGAAGTGTCTTGTGAGGGGAAGTGATTCTGAGATGTGGTGAGCCTGTGGGAAGACTCTGGGTGCCAGCAACAGGACTGAAGCGATCACAGTTCTGAAAATCCCACGCAATTTTGAGGCCCCAATTTTAACTCAAGGTGGGAACTGGGCAGCTGTGGAGGTGAAGGGAAACCCCCGCAAAGAGTCCCATGTAAGTTCCAAAGCCGTGACTCTCCCAGGCCTTGCTTGCACGCCAGGGCGCTGATTCCAGCCCACGCCTGGTCATATCAATGCAGTCCAGGAACAGTCTCTGGTTAGCCAGCAGCTGCGAGAACACAATTTGTTCTTTCTTTCCTACTTAGCCTTGTGGTGCTGAGGCAAACTTTAATGCTCCAACAGCTGAGGTCATCCTGGACCGAGCGTTGCACCAAGAAAATGGCACCTCCAATACTGCAGCACCCTCTCAATATGGGACTGGAATGTCAACCTAGATTATATGTGGAATGGGACTTGAACCCAAAGCTTATGACTCAGAGGTGAAATTCCTTCCACTGAGCCACAGTTAACAAGTATGCATGACTTAATATCGCAACCAGTCAATCTCTTACCCAATAATATTCTAAACCTGACCGAGATAACGCACTGATTAAAATAACTGATTAAATGACTCACATTTCCGCTGGATTTATCAGAGATGAAGTATTAACACTATTACAAAGTAATTAGTACTGATGCTGATGTTTTTCCACTCTCCACTTCATCTGTTTAAGTACAAGAATCATTAAAAATGTAAAGCACTCCACAGGACAGTGGAGTGTATTTTTTTTTGTTATTCATTCATGGGATGCAGGCTTCGCTGGCTGGGCCAGCATTTACTGCCCATCCCTCGTTGCCCTTGAGAAGGTGGTGATGCAATTGCCTGGTTTCAAACCCGCGCCATTAGCTGGGCACAAAGATCTTACATGGAATGGCAGTTCCTAATGGGAATGAGCCGACAGGATGAAATTGGCAATCCCACTCAGCGGGATGAATAATATGAGGGAGTGGGGGGTGGGGGTGCTGCGGATGACTCTGTTCCCATGGAAGCAAAGTTAATGTGGAGCCGACATGCTCCACGCCATACCGCCCTGTAACCATAACGTACTGCAGGATGTCTGAGAGAAGTTGGACTTCCACCCCTCTCTGGATAGGAAGTCCCACCCTCTGGAGCTGACGGCCAATCAGGGTGGCCGACAGCTCCATCAGCCCCGGCAGCGCCAAGGGCGGGTCGGTGGCAGCCGTCGGGACTGCAGGAGAAGGAAGGAGAAGGTCCATGGATCCCCAGAGCAGGTAAGTCCGGGGTCTTGGGCAGGAAGGGTTTGGGTACGTCAGGGAGGGGGGGCAGGGTAGGGGCAGGGGATGGGTTTAAGGCTGCAGGTGGGTAGGAAGAAAGAGGGGTTCGATCATCGTGATCTGCAAAAGGCAGCCCCCAAAGACCGAACCCCCACTTCCTTCCCACCCTTTGAAGAAGTCTTTTAAATAATCGGGCTGTCTAACAAGCCTAATTGACCCTTGATTACTTATTTAAATATGGTGGGCAGGCTGCCAATTTTGTCACGTGCCCACCCCCTGTATTATGGGGGTAAGCTTGGGGGTGGGCGGTAAGGTGGTGGAGTGGGCACTGCTCCCCCACCCCCCCCATTTCATGGGCTTCCCCCAGGTCAAAAACACCCGGGCGCATGTGAAATACAACCCAATGAGATCACAGGATGGCTGGTGCGCAGGAAATGGATAAACGTCTCAAAGGATGAGACTGAGGTAAGTTGTTGAGGAAAAGTAAATAGAACTTTACTCTGTTCCACCTGACCTGGGAGTGATTGATGCTGACACAAGGCAGCCAATATGGATGGTTTCACTAATATACACCCAAAAAGATGTTTAAAATTTAATTTAAATATTGCAGTAAAAAGAGGCATATCGCCAAAGCTTTATGTCTTGCACTCATCAGGACAAATGGAAGAATGTCAAATTTCAAACAATTACAACAACTTATATTAGAGGAGGAAAGAGTATTGATTGGTTGGCAAGTCAAGTCAGATTGGCCAAGGTTTAGCCATGGGGAAAGAAAGAGGGAACTATAGGCTCCCCAAGCCTCTGGGTAATTCAAAGACAGTGCAAGTCTTGAACATATTCTTTTTGTTTGTGGAGAATGGGACCCTGCATATTAATGTATGCCGCTTCTAGCAAGCATAAGAGAGCCACTTTACGAGTCAACTGATTATCTTAAATTGGTTGTTAGTGTAGCTAATGTAGCTATTAGCGCATTCATGATTGGTCAGCAAGTGCTGACCAATCGCAGAATCACATCTTTTGATCATTTGAAATTTGGCATTCTTGCATTTGTCCTGATCAGCGCAAGGTAAAAAGCTTTGGCAATATGTCTCTCTTTTCAGCAATTAAAAATTAATTACAGGCTCTATATTGTCACACCACAAGCCCCAACCAGAATGAAAATCATTGGATAATTCCCTTGTCAATCACGAATGGGGCCCATACAGCTGTAAGTGAATGGGATTGAGTTTACGCATAAAGTTTAAATTATGCAACAGTACTTGGTCAAAAAATAACTCCTTTATCAGGAGTTTCTGCTTATCAATACCGGTTATCAGTTTTGGTTATCAAGCTATTGTCTGTAGTTCTCAGAGACTGTTTTTGTGGAGTAAATAGACTCTTGATGCTGTAGTTTTCTTTATTCTTTCATGGGATGTGGGCATCACTTGGCAATGCCAGCATTTGTTGCCCATTCCTAATTGCCCTTGAACTGATTGGCTTGCAAGGCCATTTCAGAGGGCAGTTGAGAGTCAACCATAATGCTGTGGATCTGGAGTCACATATAGGCCAGCCCAGGTAAGGACGGCTGATTTCTTTCCTAAAAGACATTAGTGAACCAGGTGGATTTGTGTGACAATCAATGATACTTTCATGGTCACCATAACTGAGACTAGCTTACAATTCCAGAATTGATTAATTGAACTTAAATTCCACTAGCTTGATGGGATTTGAACCCACATTCCCAGAACATTAACAAAAACAGAATTACCTGGAAAAACTCAGTAGGTCTGGCAGCATCGGCGGAGAAGAAAAGAGTTGACGTTTCGAGTCCTCATGACCCTTCAACAGAACTGTTCTGTTGAAGGGTCAAGAGGACTCGAAACGTCAACTCTTTTCTTCTCCGCCGATGCTGCCAGACCTGCTGAGTTTTTCCAGATAATTCTGTTTTTGTTTTGGATTTCCAGCATCCGCAGTTTTTTGTTTTTATTCCCAGAACATTAGCCTGGGTTGATAGCTTACTAATCTGGTGATATTGCCACCACATCACCATTGCACAATGGAGAGATATGGTTAAATAGACTACGTTTGCTCTGTGCTGAGTAAATAAACTCTGTTTGTTGTAAGATTTGGCCCACCTCCAGCTCATTGGTTGACACAGTTTACTGGATTTTGCCTCCAGAGCAGGAAACAGAGGTTGGGACGGTTTCCAGGAATCTGTCCACAAGGCAGCCTGTGATTGCTCCTGCGCCCAGGCAGGCAGAAATGGCCTACCAACCTGCCTGGAGCTCTGGCCCACCAGCCTGCCACTGTGTGCCCGCCTCCAAGCACTGAAACTGGCCCCCGGTGCCGTGGGGACCTGGGGCAGAATTTTCAGCTCGGCAGGCAAGCGCGCGCCCGCCCCGCTGGAGCGTGAAATGACGCGCCTTGACGTCAGGCAAGCGTCCCAACGTCAACAGGCAGTCACGCGATAGTTTGGCAGGCGTGCGCGGGAATCGGCAACGCTCCCGCCGACGTTTAGGAGGCCTATTAAGGACATTAAAGTATCAATGAACTTAAATTTTTCGCTGCCCATCCAATCTTACGGTTGGTGGGGCAGGCAAAAAGGCCAAGCGGCTTTTACATTTTTTTGGAAACCCCATCCACAGGCAGGATGAGGTTTCCAACATCAAATAAAAAATTTTTTTTTTTATAATTTCACTTATGACATGTCTCTACTCCTGTGACAGAGTCAATCTTTAATTTTTTTTTGAAAACCCTTCATCTCCCTGAGGCAGGTCTGCACCTCAGGGAGATTATGCAGCACTCACTCACGCAAATGCCTTAAGCTTGCGCTCGCCCCACTTGCCCTCCTTCCCCCCGCCCCCCCACACAGGCAGCAATGAGCGCTGCTGCCTCTCACGTTTCACACTGGGCAGGCCTTAATTAGCCCACCAGCGTGAAACCACCCCCACCCCCCACTTCCCCCCACCCCGCCAAGCCCACCCGCCAAGGTCAAAATTCTGCCCCGGAGACCAACTGGAAAATTCCAGTCAGCCTGCTTCAACTGGCCTCCGTTAGGTTCCTCATGGGACTCATTGGCTATCCACTGTATGTGGGTAGATAGCGCTGCCGACCCCGTCCCCAGCCCATCTCCGCATAAACAGCCCACAGGCAGGATGGAGCCAGGGAACCAGCATAAAGGCCAACGGATCCCAGCTCCAACCCTAGCCCAATGGTTTCAATACTCACTTTGTTAATTATACAAGGGCCCAAAGAGCTTATTGCATTCATTGAGATCCCCTTCACAACCAGTCAACCTGTCCAAAATAAATGCATTAGCAGCTGCGCCATAGGAGCAGAGAGGGATTTCAGACAATAGCATTCACATCCTAGAATATTATGAACTTATTTCAGGGTCAGGGTTACTAATGGAGGAATCTTTTGTTCTGTACAATTAGATCCCCCTTGGGCAAGCGAAGTGAATGACAAATCATATAATAGGCACGATATTTGCCTTTCATTATTATTTGTTCATTCACAGGTTGTGAGAGTCACAGGTAAGGTTGGCATTGCCCACTCCTAACTGTCCTGAAAAGGAGGTGATGGACCTTCTGTGTAATACATTGCACAAATTTTTGAAAGGAGCGGAGAGGATTCCACTTCCTAATGGTTAAACATTTTACTGCATCGTTCATGTTTTTCAAAGCTCTACTGAGATCTGCCCTATCCCAGATTTCATGTAATTTAAAATCCACATCTGCACCATCCCAACACCAGAAAGCAAAGGTTTAATCAGCTTTGTTTAAAATCATCTGCAAGCGTTCAGAATATCTTTACCCCAAGGGATCTACGAAATCAATGATTGAACCTTTTCAGAAGGAAGGGAACAAAATAACATCTGGTGGCATTTTTCTGGTTATTACTTTAGCAAACAGTTCATACAAAGCCTGTCTGTCTCTCTCTCTCTCTGTTGCAGGACCAACCTCTGTAGTTCAAGGTCATCCTTTGTCAGTGTGATTCCAAGATCCATGCTCGCCGTGTCAAACACAGGTCAGAGACAGAGAGGGTAACTTTGTATTCCCAATTCCCTGACCTGCATGTCCTGGAAATACAGCTTCCTACAGGCACAGTGAACCAACTCTCCCTGAATTGCCCAGGAGTTAATCTCTCCCACAAGCAAGCGCAGGAGGAAAAGAAAACACAAAGGCATTAAAAATATTGTGTATTTTTTGCTTATATTAAGAAAATATTGGTGGCTTAATTGGGCAGAATGGCTGAAGGCTGGATGTCATGTGATGAAATCCACAGGTACAACCAGAGTTGGGAATCATATGCAAATGATGATGTGGATAACTCCTTGTATATGAAATGCATTGAGAAATGTTTAAAAAAATAACGCCTGTCTTTGACATTTTCTTTTATTTTATTATCTATCCTTCTTTTCATCTCTTCCTATCCTCGTTTTTCTCCTCTCGTTTTCTTTCTTATTGGAGAAGAAAAGAGAAAGTGAGAATTACTGCGCAGCTCCTTTATTAAGATGCCAGGATATATTTTCAACCAGCAGCTACGGAGTTAAAATGGAGGTGTCGAGATTTGCCATCCACATTCCAGGGGCCTGCTGATAGGTGGCTAAGACACCCGCCTGAATCAATTCACCTTTGCAAATCAAAATCCTTATAAATAGGCTTTTCTTTCTTTATGTGTGTGTGTTCATGACTGTCGTCCATTCCTAATTGTCCTTGAACTGAATGTCTTTACAGAGCCATTACAGAGGGTGAAGAGACAACCACTTTATTGTCGTTCTGGAATCACATGTAGGCCAGACCAGGTAAGGACAGCAGATTTCCTTCCCTAAAGAGCTTTAGTGAAACAGATGGGTTTTTGCAACAATCAATGTTAGTTTCATGGTCACCGTCACTGTCGCTAGGTTTTAATTCCAGATTTATTAATTGAAATTAAGTTTCACCAGCTGCCAACGTGGGATTTAAACCCAAGTCACCTAGATATAAGCCTGAGCTTCTAGATTACTGGTCCAGTAACATTACCACTATGCCACCACCTCCAAATTAGACCCTAATGGAGTTTTAATGGCCAGCCAGCCATGTGGCCTACTCTTGCTCCTAATTCGTATGCTTGTATGTAGGTTTGTAACTGGGTGGAGAACATTACATGGACACTGGACTCAGAAATGCCTGGTTGTGCGGAAGAAGAGATTGAAAAGACATGTGGGACCTGGAAGAGGAGGAGGAATTTTCCTGAGAGTTCCAAAAGAATAACGTGGACTGGGTTAGACACTTTCTCCCCTCCTCTTGATAACACCTACCTCACGGGATCTACCTTCTTGCTAACCCAGAGCATCATCCAGGCCACCCAATATTCCGCCAACTCCAGGGAATTTAGCCCAGCCCTTGAGATGGGCCAGGTCACCTGCCTAACGGATCAGGCAGCTGCCCCCACACCTCCACCTGCCTGCTGGTCACCTGACAGCTAAAATCTGCCCTCCGACCTCACTATACATCAAGGCAGACCAGGGAGGACTCCTGCTCAACATTCCTCCAGCAACCAACACCACCAAGAACAATCAGATTAACCTTTCACTCATCTCACTGACCCCTGTGGGATCTTGCTGTGTTTGGGATAGCTGTCATGTTCTAGGTTTGGTATCCCACCTCCAAAGTCTCAAACTCTCTGAGGTGTTTCTGATGTACATAATAAGGTGCTTTATATCGATGTATGTCTTTCACTCCTTTAATGATAATTACTGGAATATATTACACACAACCTGATAAATTAAGAATCCCCTGTTGTCAGCTGGTCTCAGCAGGCAATGGGCTATAAGCAATGAGATACCATGGCAACAGAAACCACGTGGCTTATCGTATGTAATGTTTAATCAGCAAAGAGGGGGAAAATCTGTTATGCAGGAATCTGATTCACGAACTGCAATCATCCTCAAAAGCATGAAGTATTTCCCTCACTATATTCATATCTTTCTGCTCTGCAATTCTTTCCAAATTTACTCTTCACAAAATTCCTCTTGCATTGCCTCCCCTGAACCAATTAAACACTGTCATTGGAGGGAAGAGGAAGTGACTGGGAGTTATAAATCACAGTAAAACACACGCACGGGATTCGGAGAATGTGCTTGGTACAGTCACATTGTGCCCAAAGCCAAGTTTCACTGCTGTAGCTCAGCCTCCCTTACTCCCTCACAATGGCACACTCCCTCACCTTTCCACACACTCCCAGGTTACACACATTTTCAGAGCTGAGAAAAGCAGGTTCTCTTCACCAGTTTCCATCTCTCTCCTTCACTTCTGAAAGCTTTGACTACTTGCCTTTTTGAAGGTCTTGAGTGCCCTCCATTGTCTCAGTAACAATGGCTTGTATTTTTATAGTGCCGGTGACATAATAAAAAACATGCCAACGTGCTTCACCAGTGTTTAACCTCACTCAAGTGGCCATTATTCATGTCTCTTTTATTTTATTTGTTCATGGGGGATGTGAGTATCGCTGGCTAGGCCAGCATTTATTGTCCATCCATAATTGCCCTTGAGAAGGCAGTGGTGAGCCACCTTCTTGAACCACTGCAGCCCATCTGTGGTGTAGGTACACCCATAGTGCTGTTAGTTCCAGGTTTTTGACCTAGCGAACATGAAGGAACAGTGATATAGTTTCAAGTCAGGATGGTGTGTAGTTTGGAGGGGAACCTGCAGGTGGCGGTGTTCCCATACACCTGCTCCCCTTATCTGAGGTGGTAGAGGTCACAGGTTTGAAAGATGCTGCCTAAGGAGCCTTGATGAGCTTTTGCAATACACCTTATCGATGGTACACACTGCTGCCACTGTGCATCAGTGGTGAAGCGAGTGAATGTTGAAGGTGGCGGATGGGATACCGATAAAGCGGGCTGCTTTGTCTTGAATGATGTCGAGCTTCTTGAGTGTTGTTGGAGCTGCACTCATCCAGGCAAGTGGACAGTATTCCAGCACATTCCTGACTGTAGATAGTGGATAGGCCTTGGGGAGTCAGGAGGTGAGTTACTCACTGCAGAATTCCCAGCCCCCCCTGTTCTTGTTGACACAGTACTTATACGGCTGGTCCAGTTAAATTTCTGGTCAATGATAAGCCCCAGGATGTTGTTACTGAGGGAGTCAGACTCACGTTAGCTTCGATAATGAACCGCAAGAAGGTATTTGACAATGGAAGGGACGCGGGTGAAATCACAGCGGAACTGAATATCACATCCAACATCTGCGCAGGCACACCCTGCACACGCATTCACTAGATGGCAATCAGAGTGTTAACCACAGGCTGACTGCCCTCCTCTCCCTAACCCAGGGAGGCCAATTGTAAGGCCTCTGCTGCCCAGTCCAACTGGCAGTGGCATAGACCAGGGGTGGAGCTTGAGGGCCTTCCTGGTTTGTACCCTTCAGGCATTTTGAAAAAGCCAAGCTATTGATTTACACCTCACAGTCGTTATGTTAAAATGTCCAACCTTTTATCCACCCTCATTCTTCAAAGTCCTTGCCACGTCCGATTCGGTTTCCCTCCTACATCGGTGTAATTATCAGAACCAGCTCCTGACTCAATCCCTATAAAAGGGACCTGCTCTGATGGTTCTGGGAGATGAATGCAACACCCGAGATGTCAAATGTTTCTGACAGCGGAAGAAAGGACTACAGATTAAAAATGTCTTTCAAGAGTTGACGCTGATAGGGTATCGGAGGCTGAATTAAAGTTTCTTTCACACCAATATAAAACCAAAAGAAAGGAGCCGAAGAAACGACAACATAGCTGTCACAGATAACCATATCAGAAATATGTTTGAATAATAATATTCATCTTCCCATCGTGCGTGAGAGTCAAGATCTAGGGCAGGATTTTCTGTTTGGTGGGGGTGGGGTGGGAGGAGGAGCGGGAGTGGGCACTCGCGATCGGGTCCACCCCGCCATTTTACGCGGACGAGCCAATTAGGCCCCGCCCAGCATATTTGCCGACTCCCGTGGATAGCGGGGAGTGTGGCTGCGGCAGACGTGCACAGACCGCCCGGTCCAATGGCGACCCAGCAGCCTGTTTAAAGGAAGGCCTGGCAGCCTCCTGTAGGCTGCTCACAGTGGCCAGCTCTAGGCTGCAGCTGGAGGGGTTCAGGTGAGCAGGCCAGGCTGCAGGGTAGGCCAGCAGGGGGCCAGTGCGCCCCTCGCCTTTTGGATAACTGCCTTGCTTCCCTCCTGGAGGAGGTGGCAGCACGGCGGGTGGTGTTGGTCCCCCAGGATGGGAGCCCCCCCCCCAAAAAACATGACGAAACGTGCCTGGGAGGAGGTAGTGGAGGTGGTGAGCTCCCGCGGTGTGGTGCGGCGCACCTGGATCCAGTGCCGTAAGCACTTCAACGATTTGTTGCGCTCTGGGAGGGTGAGTACCATGTTGGCACCGGGCATTTAACCCAGCAGGTAGCCTTACCCTCTGCGGCTGCCCCCCCCTCAAGTTTCAGTGTTGTGACTGCATTGAATCATTGAGGGCATTTTCCCTTTGCTGGGTGGGCAAGCAGATAGTGCCCATGCTGAGGTCAGCCTGAGTGGGTCATGAGGAGATGAGTTCTCCCCCGCACCATGCGTCGCACATGACTGTTTTAGGGGCAACCTGGAGGATCTGGAACTAGGCGCAGACTCAGAACTCCAGGACACGTCCTAGTCAGGGTGACGAGATGGTGAAAGGGGAGCCTCAAGGTGGCGTGGTAATGAACCATCTGCTGCCCTCTATGCTGAACGCGTTTGCGCCTCCTTGCTATGAGGGGAAATACCGTGTGGTTCCTAATGTGATGTAGGCAGCATATGCCCAAGGGGGTGGTAGGGGGAGCAGGCCTAACATCTTTGTCTGAGAGATCAGCAGCAGTGGGGTGAGGAGGCACTGGGAGACTGAGATGTCCCACTCTGGTTGGGGTGTGCCCTGCACGAACAGAGTCCATGTGCAATATGCCCTAATCAATGCTCTTCTCTCTTTTTCAGGAAAAGAATGCACAGAGTGTGTGAGGACTGGAGGTGGCAGGCACACATCTCCATACGAAGCCACTTCGAGCAGGAGGCCCTTGAACTGGAGAAGCATCATGCGCCCAGGTCTACTGGTGTCAGTGAGGCTGGGGTGCCATGACCAGGTATTTATGCCCAACAGTGAGGTCAGCATTGTCCTCCCAACAGCCGTAGCACTGCTGACTGTTGCAACATTGCTGGACCATTAGTTCTGGATGGTTGAGCACATAATGAGCCGGGGGACAGGGGTGAAGTTTGTCAGTGTGTACACGCTAACTGATCCACTGTCCTTGTTCTTCCTTTCAGCATCATCAGAGCACGGCCGGGAGGAGAAACAGCAGATGCCCCCTCTCACACTTGAGGGGCCTGAAGTCTCACCAGCGTCACACCATTTCTGCGAGGCAGGCACCAGCGCAGATTCTAGCACATTGGTGGGAATTAGAACAACGGCTAGTGTGCCAGGGCACAGCGGTGAGGGCACTTCACAGTCGCTGGAGGAGCTGGCAGAGACAGAGAGTGCCCATGGCGCCAGCAGTCAGAGGACTGCAGGGGACCAGGCTCATGCTCAGTTGGTGCCTGATGATGTGCCTCTGGAGTCGTCTGCGATGCAGTAGCTGCAGGAAATGCGGCCAGGTGTGTGAGAGCATCTGGGGGAGATACATGAGGCTATGCTTTGCTTGGTCTCCGTGGTGGAGGAGTCTACGTGGACGCTCACCGAAGCAGTGAACCATATGTCGAGGGCCATGTGTCCTCCATGGAGAGAGTGGCGACTCTCATGGACAGGCTCCTTCAGGAGACCAATCAGGGCTTCCTGGGGATGCTCTCTGACCAGCAAGTACCTCACATCGACATTGACCTCAGCTGGTCAGTGCCAGTGTGGGAGATGGTGTGGGCCTCAAGCTTCCCAGCTCATTGCCCATCCATCCACGGTGAGCAGGGAGGTCCAAGGTGACCTCACGTTGGTGCAGCAGCTGCCTGGCATCTCTGTGGGCTCCTCCCAGGGCGCTCCTGATGAGGGTGGCAGCTCCTCCGCCGCTCTGCCAGTGTCCATAGCATCCAATGAGGCTGCGGCGACTGGGGAGATGCCAGCTGTGGAACTGGCAGCTACCTCCCAGGCGGGGCCAGCACAGGCTCCACGGGCCAGAGGACGGCCACCAAGGTCATTGAGGTCAACAGGACAGCAGAGTCAGCAGGCTGGCTCAGATACCACTCCCAGCGATGGGGCAGCACCAAGACATAGCACCCGGAAACGTAAACATAAAGCACCTTAGGCACACCACGGGTTTATCACTGGTGCTTTTGTGTTGGCCCGGGATGAGGTCCTCACGATTTCTTTTTGATTGCTAACACTATTGTTTTCTCTTTGTGATAAGTTCTGTTGCTTCACACATTAAATGCAGATGTGTGACCATGTCTGAGGGTGCCTCATTTCTTCTGCATGTGTATGGTTGACAAAAGTGTAATGAGTGACTTGTTGGACATTCAGCTTGATTTACAAGGCCCTTAGTTAGTGCTGCTGACCAGGCAGATTTTGCACTTAGGTGTCGAGTATCGAGGCGGCAGCCCAGGCTTGTCCTGGTGGTCCATCTGTGGTGTTCTAGCTGAAGGTTCGTTGGATTAAAACCTCCCAGCTGTCCCTGCCTCCCTGGAGTATGCCTGGGTCAGCGTCTACCCCCTCAGTATTTCCCTGTGCGTGCTCATCCTCGGACTCACTGCTGAACTCATCGTGTGCAGCCGCAGCCACTGTGTCAACGTCTGCATCATTCACAATGTCTCCCCGTTCCAGCGCAAGATTGTGGAGAACGCAGCTTCCCCCGCGTCCAGGGTGCTATAGACTGTACACATGTGGCCATCAAGGCGCCAGCAGGTGAGGCCGGTGCCTTCGTCAACAGGAAGGGCTTCCACTCCATGAATGTGCAGATAGTGTGTGATCACAGGATGCTGATTCTACAAGTCTGTGCAAGGTACCCAGGCAGCTCCCATGATGCCTACATCCTCAGACACTCCCAGGTGCCAGGGTTCTTCAGTGCTCCAGCTCGGCTGGATGGATGGCTGCTGGGTGACAAGGGCTATCCCCTGAGAAGGTGGCTCATGATGCCTCTCCACCATCCAGGAACAGAAGCTGAGCAGCGGTACAATAGGAGTCACGCCTCCACAAGGGCTGTGGTGGAGAGAGCCATTGGTCTTCTTAAGATGAGCTTCCGATGCCTGGACCGCTCAGGGGGCGCACTCTAGTACCCCCCAGATCGTGTCTCGGTGATAGTGGTTACATGCTGCGCTCTCCACAATCTTGCGCTGGAAAGGGGGAGATGCTGTGGACGATGCAGCCAGCAATGGCCGCGAAGCCTCTGGCTCGCCCTGTCTGGCTGGCCTCGTCCCAGCAGAAGTGGATGAAGGTCAATGCATGCCTGAACAGAGCGTCTGTAACCTGCTTGACACAAGTGTGGACAGCTGATTGGGAAACATCGCCAAGATCACCCACTGAGCCCTGGAAGGAGTCAGAGGCATAGGAGTTGAGGGCAACTGTGACCTTCAGAGCCGCCGGCATGGGGTGTCCACCCACACAGTTAGGGGAGATCTCAGGGCCAATCATCTGACAGATATAGTTGACTGTCTCCCCTGAGAGATGGAGCCTCCTTCGGCACTGCATCTCAGACATATTGAGGTAGCTGCTTCGCCGCCTGTTTACCCTGGCAGCAGGATAGTGGCATCTTCTGCGGCCCCTTCCACCTTGGACAACCTCTTGGCCCTGTGCCCCTTGTGCCTGCACCTATACTCCCAAAGGTGGCTCCCCTGGAGGCTGAATTCCTGGTCACCTCCTGCTTCTAGTCCTCCCTTCCTCCTCAGAGGAGCTGCCTCCAGTGGACAGCTCAGCTCCCATTCCCAGGCTAAGGGAAGGCTTCCTGAAACCTGCAGGCCCTGAAAAGATTCCTCACCGCAGAGCGCTGACCTGAAGGTTAAGAGTCCAGAAAAAGCAGCTGGGATGCGTTTTGAAGTACTGGAGATCACACGGGCAGGTTTCAAAAACTTTCAACAATAAATACTTCACAGAGCAGATTCACGACCCCGCCCGTGGATGAGGTTAATACAGATGTCCCCTACCCTCCTGCCCATGGTGCCCGCACACCGAGCTGAGGATCGCACAGGTGCTTAAAAATCAGCGTCGAGTGAACACTAAAGGGCCTTAAGTGGCCCGTTAATTAATGGCAGGCGCGCATCGGACTTCATCGCGCACCCGCCCTGCGAAATATTGCAATGGCGCGCGGTGATGTCAGGACGCTCGCCCGAAGTCACCGAGCGTCACTTTACTTGCGCAGACATGCGGGGCCCACCCACCACACATCAAATGGAAAATCCTGCCCCTAGCGTAATGTTCAAGTTGAGGCGTTGGGAAACCAGGGCATAATTTAGCCAGAAACACAACTCAGACCATATTTTAAAGTCATGCAATCTTCCCTTATTTCTATTGTCAGTTCCCCATGGTCACAGTTATAATGGAAACTGCTTATGTAAACGTATAACACTGTGATTGCACCTTTCTGCCTGTGCGGACACTAAAGTGTTTCCATTGGCAGAAGATTGCAATCGCAGGGATAGAAATTGGTACACAATGTCGCCATTTTTCACGGGTAAAATGGACACAAAACATACCAATTTATCAGTGGGATGGCCTGTGCCCAATCTGTACAAACATTATTCCCACTACCAAATTCATTGGGCCCATTATTTAGACGTCTTGGGCCAAATTAGTCTCCTCATGAGTAGAGGGGAGCTGGTATCTGCTCAGCTCAGGAGTTCTTCAACAGCCCCACCCCCACAGCTGCCAACCCAAAGTTATCAATTATCCAGCATCTTAATAAGGAGATGGGAGAAGTAGGAGTTCTCCCCAAACTCCACCCACTTCCATCCTCACTCACAAATCCTCCTCTCTGGACTTACCAGTGGGTCTCCTGCCTGAAATTGGTTTCCCCCCTTGAGGTCCAGACAACCTGTGAAGGTGAGGCAAGTGCCAGCAACTCACCCCGTGCATGCAAACAAAGTCCGAGGACCCGTTCCTAGGCTCCTTGCTTTGGCACCAAGTCTCCCCCAGAGCCCAACAAGTTTACATTGACAGTTCCTATTATAAACGTGAGCATGAGGATTTTTAAAGGAAAAAGTTGACAGGAGTAAATGGGGAAAGTGTGCATCGATGTAAGATTTTTAGTATTTTGTAAACTTATATACCTATTATTAGAGTGTATTTACAGGTTGTAAAACATGCAGAAACGTTCTTAACACACGTTCCTGACATGGAATGTCCTGCGATCTACGGCAAAAACAATAAAAGAAAACTAAAGCCGTGATAGATTTTTGGGTATGTAGAGGAAATTCACTTTTTTCCGCAATATTACGGTGGGATACTGAAGCAGGCTTATGGGGACTGTGTGTGTGTATGTTTGTGTGCATGCGTGTCTAGTTTAATTAAACTGCAGACAGTCAGACTGCAGGCAGATGGGGGAATTCCTAAAATCGTAAGTACACTTTTTCATGCATGCGTGTGAAGGAGCGCTCCGATCTCCCTGAGACTAAGTGCTGCCTCAGGGAGATCGGGTCCCCAAAGCAAAAAGGTTACTGCAGTGAAAATTTCATTCACCATCCATGTCCCCTCATGTGACAATGTCACATGAGTTGGGACATGGCCACAATGTTAATTAAAAATGCCTCTTAATTTTTTGATTCAGCAATGAAATCTCATCCCGCCCGTGGATGAGGTTTCCTGCTTTTTCAGGTGGCCCCGGGTGCTCTCAGCCTGCCCGCCAAACTTAAGGTTGGACGGGCAGGTCCATTAATGAGGTTAATTATTTTTCGAATTGCCTAAATAGGCCGTTAACGAGTTGACTTTGACGCGCACTCACCGAACTAACAATCGAAATGACACGGGGTGATGTCGGCACGCATGACTGACATCACCCCGCATCATTTTACACATCACCGAGCGGAAGATACTGGCCATAATAAATACAAATTGCAAAACCGTTGTGATAGCCTGGCCAAGTTTCCCTTCAGGATTTGGTCAGCCTGGCAAATACCACCTGCCATATCATACCAGGTATATGTGCTACTCGGTGTGTTACTGAGCCACACAGATCAATAAGGCCCGAGATTTGATCCCTAGTTTGCACCGAGTTAGCTAACCTTAGGCAGGAGAGCTACTAAAATTGCTCTCAGCATCCCTGGGCTCATGAGTGGAAAAATCCTTCAGGTTCCTGATAATCTCCATGAGAAAAGGCATCTGAGGATTGAAGCTTCTTTTTAAATGGTGCAGTAACTTACTCAAAGCAATTGCTCACACAGCATTATTTCAAGGTCCAATAAGTCTTTTGTCATAAAAGTGCTGTGCACATCCTTTATAGGGGTTATCAAAGTAAAATTGTTGCATGAACCTTTTCACATTTAGTATGGAAAATATAAACTAACTGGTGCATGTTTAAAGCGAAGTTGGGATAGTTCTTGTGTTTTAACTATTAAAACAGTCCAAAGAATGGTGTGAAACGGACTGAGGAACAAATGGATCCCAGGAGATTTAAGCAGTATCCAGCTGGAATTAAGGGAGATTTGGAAATCTCTGGTGCCTCTCTGAAGCAAAGTGGCAGGGATTGCTTCCTGATGACCATTGTGCATTAACAGGATAAATAAAATAAAGGAAAATTGAAATAGAAACAATAAGTGCTGGAGACACTTTGCCAGCACCCACCATTTTGAGCGCCACGACTTCTGATGAAGGGCCAGTAGCCAAAACTTAAACCCGTCTTTTCTCAACAACGATTCTGACGGACAAAAATACTTCCAACATTTTATTGTATTAACAGGAGGGTTGGCATGATCCACAAAAGGAACATTCAAGATGGGTTTAGACAAGTAAATCAGTCGTGTCCACTTCCTCAGGTCTGCATCACTGAAGTATCCTGGTTCACCATGACTGCAGGGTCTCCTTACCAAAAGCAGATGGGCCCATCATACATAAGAAGAGGACTGGGCCATTCAGCCCCTGGAGTCTATTCTGCCATTCAATTAGATTCATTGCCTGTGTCTCAACTCACACCAAGTCCCTTTTGCTATCACCCCTCAGCTCGCTGGCCTACACTGGTCAAACAACACCTTGATCTTAAAATTCTCACCCTTGTTTTCAAATCTCTGCATGGCCTCACCTCTCACTATCTCTATAACCTCCTCCAGCCCCACAAACCTCCAAGGCATTTGTGCTTCAATAATTCTGGCCTCTTGTACATTTCCAACATTAATCACTCTAGTTCTGCTGAAGGGTCATGAGGACTCGAAACGTCAACTCTTTTCTTCTCCGCCGATGCTGCCAGACCCGCTGAGTTTTTCCAGGTAATTCTGTTTTTATTTTTAATCACTCTAGTGTTGGTGGCCATAGCTTCAGTTGCTCAGGAATTGCCTCCCTAAACCTCTCATGGCTTTCTACCTTGCTTTCACCCTTTAATACACTCTTGAAAGCCTACCTTTTTGACCAAGCTTTTGAACACCTGACCCAATATCTCCTTATGCATCTCAGTGTCATACTTTGTTTTATAATACTCCTGTGAAGTGCTGCAGGATGTTTCGTTACGTTAAAGGCACTGTATGTTGTATTCACCCATCTTAGCCTCATATCTCTTAATACTCTTGCTTCACAAAAATCTAAGTGTTAGTTTTGAAAGCTCCATTTGTTTCCCCAGCATTTTGTGGAGAGAGTTCCAGCTTTCCACTGTCCTCCGTGTGAAGTGCTTCCTGACTTCCCTTCTGATTGGCCCAGCTCTAATTTTATGATAATGTATCCTCGTTCTTGAGCTCCGCCCCCCCCGCCCCCCCATTAGAGAAAATGGACTCTCTGTATCTACTGAATCACCTTAACGTTTTAAACACCTCAATCAGATCACCTGTCAACTCTCCATACTGAAGAGGATACAACCCAAGTTTATGCAAACTGTCCTCATGGCTGACTCTCTAAACCCTGGTATCACTCCAGCGAGTCTGCGCTGCACCCGCTCCAAGCTAATGTATCCTTCTTGTTGTGGGTGGTCCAAAACTGAATGCAGCACTCCAGGGGGTCTGTACAGACAAGGCTTTATGAAGCATAAGCTCCTCCCAATCCAACCACTGTGAGATAAAAGCCAACATTGCATTAGTCAGTTTTCATTGCTTTTTGCTCCTGTATAGTAATCTGAAATGGACTTTTGTGCCTGGCCTCCCAGATCCCTTTGCTCTTCTTCCTCGCTTCTCACAATGTGCAGAACACCCTAGTTAACAGCAAGAGTTCAAATCCAGCCTCTGCCTGATTTGGATCCTAGAACATTGAGCGTTTTGCCCATTTGTCGATGAGCTACTCAGTGTTATGGATGTAATCAATTTTAAAAACAATCTGCATCCTCCAAGCATGGAGAAGGCTCTTTCTAGAGGAAGATTTATGAGGAATTACATGACAACAATATAATAACAATGTAAATCAGCCCACTATAAAATTCTAAGGGCTCAAACAATTTCCCATTCATCTTGATATAGTGTCAGCCCTGGGTCAGTGATGTCAGCCTGGCTGCTTAGTCAGAACTCCTTGAGTTCAAGCTCCACTTGAGTGCATAATCTAGCCTGACACTTTAATGCAGTGCTGGGGGGATGCTGCATTGTTACAGCTGCTCTCCTTCAGATCAGGCATTGAGCCGAAGTCATATCTGTGACAGGGCCATTTGAAGGAGCGCAGGGAGATGATCAGGACACAACCACCGTCACTTGAAAAAAGTGCTCCCATTGCTGTTTGTGAGGCTGCATGTAAACTGGCTGCTGTTTTCTCTACACCTACACTTCAAACTGCCCTCAGCCCCCAAACCCTCCCTCGGGAGCTGGAACCCCGCAGCCTGAGTCACCACGCAGAAATGCCGTCTGTGCCCTTTAACACACGGCGCGGAGGGGTTTCCTATATGGGCTGCTGTTGCACACCCTTCACCTCCTCGCCCTCGCCCACGCCCACCGCCTGGAGCCTTGTTTCCATCCAGCGGCCAGAGGTCCCCAGTGGAAGGCCCTCTATGGACTCCCAAGATGCCTGCATTTTTTGCGGCCTTGTGGAGTCCACGGACCACGCGTAAGTGAGTTGTTGTAGGCCACACTCCATTTTCAGTTTTTTTGAAAACCCTTTTTGCTTTTGTTTTGTTTGCACTTCAGCCCCAAGCTCCTGATCTGTGGGCACCTGGTGCGGAGGGAGGGGCAGGGAGGGAGGATGACCCCCCGCCCCCGTCATGAACCTGCTCCTGGGCCTGGCCAAGTTGGCCAATAACAGGTCCAGGCAGCGGCCAATCGAGGGGGTCGTCCAGCCCGACTGTCTGCCCCTCTTCCGCGGCTACGTTCACAACCAGGGGCCCTGGAGAGGGAGCACGCGGTGTCCACTGGCACCGCCGAGGCCTTCAGTGCTTGGTGGGCACCGTGAGGACTGGGGTGCTTTATTGACCCCTCTGGTCACATTTTGATTTGATGTTGTAAGTTTCCTTTGTGATTTGTTTTTCTTTTGCAGTTTCCCTTTAAGGGGCTGCCCTTTACTTTGTCCCTGATTTTGTTCATTTAGTTTATTTGGTTTGTAAGCGTTCCCTTTAAATGCCAGCTCTTACAATATATTTTAATTTGATGTGTGATTATTGCATCTCGGCTGGAAACAACCGAGGCAAATTTTAAAAGCCAGTTATACCATCGCTGTGTTGCTTCAACAATTACTGATATCAATCTGGAGTTCGGCAGTGAGATTTCCCTCAGAGAGCCCTCGACACTGCATAGGGAGTAACTCCAGTTGGAAGAGTGGTCATAGCCTCTCAGGGTTCCAAAACTTCAGGATCTTATCAGAAATTAATGAGTCTCTCGAAGAAGAAATTCTGTTGAGGAAGCAGAGCTGTGCACATGTGTGTGAAAGCAGATGGGCTAAAGCTTTCTCCTGGTGGTCAGATTGCATTTTGCAGCCAGTGAATATAATTTGAATTTTAGCAGCTGCAAGTTCCTCCCTGCACCAATCAACCTCACACCAGTTGTAGAATATAATGACAGCCTAGGAAGCAAGTGTAATTCGAAGTGAACTATATTTCTTCGGCTTGAATTTGCTTTCTTCCTATGCTGTACAGCACAGAAGGAGACTATGCGGCCCATCGAGTCTGTGCCAACTCTTTTGAAGAGCATCCCGGCTCGTCCCAGTCCACATATCCCTACAATTGCTTCTCATTCAAGTGTTTATTCCATTCTGAAAGTTACCTTAAGAGATACAACCAGGACAATCTTTGGTGTGTTTTCATGTGTCAGGCCATAGCCGCTAATCTGTGGTACATTTTTGTCAAACATTACATCGATGCAGAACAACGCAGCTGCTTTAATTGTCAGTAATGTAAGTATGCAGTTTGACATTATTCACTGCTGCAGGTATTTCAATTGTGGTGCAGTTCCAAGATGAGCAGAACTGCACTAGGTTGGAAGACTTGAGAGAAGTTTGAAGTATCAGGGCTGCATTTTCCAATCCAGTGAAATTTCTATTGTGCTTATTCCAACAATAGGGACAGGGTCAGACAGAGAATAGACACAGACAAACATATTAATATATCTCAGTTAAAATAATGCATGCTACAGAGTGAGTTTAAGGCTATAATTAGATCTCAGTGCTTCTGCCCTTCCCCATAAACCATTGGAAGCTCCATGATTACCTTGGACTCCATCCCAGTCACCCATCCTTCACATCTCAAGATCACAAGGTGAGCAAGAGCCCTTTTCATCTCAATATTCTGGATTAAAAACCCTACCAAGACCTGACGTTTTAAAATTCGTAAGCTTTAGGGATAATTGCATGTTCCGAGCACGGCATGACACATGTCGGGATTGCATTTCGGGAAACCGTGGGCACACAGCCCATGGTTTTCCAGTGTTTAACTTAAATGAATGGCGCACGTCCACAATCTCTGGAGACACATTCCCCATGAGCCTTGCTCCCTGCTGGGATTGCCATATCTCAGAATAACCAATGTTATAGTGCAGTCAGATTTAAGCTAGGCGTCTTACCAATGTTTGTCAAACGTTTTTTTTCTATTTAGGTTTGGAGTCCTAACTCCAAATGATGAAGAATGTGCTTTCTTTTCACAATTTACATGTAAAGGAACACAAAGGGATGGTTGGCAAACATTAAAAGTGCTAGTTTGTGCTCTTATTTTGTCAGCTTCCCTCTCCTTTGTAAACGGGTACAGCAGCTAGAGAGAAGATGCTGCAGAGCTTACGGTTTAATACAACGTATTGCACGACCCCAGGATGTCCCAAAGTGTTTCACAGCCACTGCTTTTGAATTGTAGTTCTTCAGTGGAGAAACACTGGTTAATTTACATAAGGAGGGTGCATTTCTTCTGTGGGGTGTGTAGAATCACCTAGGGAAATGGTATACAGCTCCTGTATGACATGCCCAAATTCATATTGCACTGCTCAGCCTGCAATGTAAATTTATCTATACAGGGTTCATTACACCTATAATAAGACAGAAGAGAACCCCTTCATTCTTTTGTACCTGTATTGATTTTCTATCACACGTTCCCTGCATAATAAATAAATTAACCAATTGAGAGCAAAAGGATATTTTCGGTTTCCAATCTAGCTATCTCTTGCCGAGCACTGTTAGTAGTCAGGCATCTTACTCCCCAGAGATAACTAATGGAAAGTTAAACACATCTGAATGTCAAATGAGGATTAGGCTCTGTTCTGATGATTCCTGGTTGACTGGGGTTGGTGGGGAGTGATTTTAAATTGCGGCATCCACTGAGATGAGGAGAAATTTCTTCACCCAGAGAGTGGTGAGCCTGTGGAATTCGTTACCACAGAAAGTAGTTGAGACCAAAACATTGTATGTTTTCAAAAAGGAGTTAGATATAGCTGTTGGGGCGAAAGGGATCAAAGGGTATGGGGAGAAAGCGGGGGCAAGCTATTGAGTTGGATGATCAGCCATGATCATAACGAATGGCGAAGCAGGCTCGACGGGCCGAATGGCCTACTCCTGCCCCTAGTTTCTATGGAAACCAGAGAGATAGGCAACTAAAATTATCAGGATTTCTGACCCCCTGGAAAGCTGCCTGAATCTCCATCCCAAATTTTAACCTGCTCTCCATCCCAAATTTTAATCTGCTCTCTATCCCAAATTTTAACCTGCTCTCCATCCTGAATTTTAACCAGCTCACCATTCTGAATTTTAACCTGCTCTCCATCCCATATTTTAACCTACTCTCCATCCCAAATTTTAACCTGCTCTCCATCCTGAATTTTAATCTGCTGTCCATCCCGAATTTTAATCTGCTCTCCATCCCAAATTTTAACCTGCTTTCCAGCCTGAATTTTAATCTGCTGTCCATCCCGAATTTTAATCTGCTGTCCATCCCGAATTTTAATCTGCTCTCCATCCCAAATTTTAACCTGCTTTCCATCCTGAATTTTAATCTGCTGTCCATCCCAAATTTTAATCTGCTGTCCATCCCGAATTTTAACCTGCTCTCCATCCCGAATTTTAATCTGCTGTCCATCCCGAATTTTAACCTGCTCTCCATCCCGAATTTTAATCTGCTCTCCATCCTGAATTTTAACCGGCTCACCATTCCAAAGTTTAACCTGCTCTCCATCCCAAATTTTAACCTGCTCTCCATCACAATTTTTAACCTGCTCTTCATCACAAATTTTAACCTGCTCTCCATCCTGAATTTTAACCTGCTTTCCATCCTGAATTTTAATCTGCTCTCCATCCCAAATTTTAATCTGCTCTCCATCCCAAATTTTAACCTGCTCTCCATCCCGAATTTTAACAAGCTCTCCAACCCAAATTTTAACCTGCTCTCCATCCTAAAATTTAATCTGTTCTCTATCCCAAATTTTAACCTGCTTTCCATCCTGAATTTTAATCTGCTGTCCATCTCAAGTTTTAACCTGCTCTCCATTCTGAATTTTAACCTGCTCTCCATCCCAAAATTTAATCTGCTCTCCATCCCAAATTTTAACCTGCTCCCATCCCAAATTTTAACCTGCTCTCCATCCCGAATTTTAACCTGCTCTCCATCCCAAAATTTAATCTGCTCTCCATCCCAAATTTTAACCTGCTCTCCATCCCAAATTTTAACCTGCTCTCCATCCTAAATTTTAACCTGCTCTCCATCCTGAATTTTAACCTGCTTTCCATCCTGAATTTTAATCTGCTGTCCATCTCAAGTTTTAACCTGCTCTCCATTCTGAATTTTAACCTGCTCTCCATCCCAAAATTTAATCTGCTCTCTATCCCAAATTTTAACCTGCTCTCCATCCTGAATTTTAACCTGCTTTCCATCCTGAATTTTAATCTGCTGTCCATCCCGAATTTTAACCTGTTGTCCATCCCAAATTTTAACAAGCTCTCCATCCTGAATTTTAACCGGCTCACCATTCCGAATTTTAACCTGCTCTCCATCCCAAATTTTAACCTGCTCTCCATCCCAAATTTTAACCTGCTCTCCATCCTGAATTTTAACCTGCTCTCCATCCTGAATTTTAACCTGCTTTCCATCCTGAATTTTAATCTGTTCTCCATCCTGAATTTTAACCTGTTCTCCTGATATTGTTATATTTCACTGCCAGAACATGCGCAGAACCGGAGACCATCCCAGCAAAGCCTTAAAATCAATTTTAACAACTTTAGATTTTAACCACTGCTCCCATTTCCTCCTGAATCTTTTTATTTACACCTGCCCTAGGGCCATCTTTGTTTCCGCATTTGCCCCAGTCTCCTTTTGCCTTGCCCCATCATCACTTTTTCTTCATTTAATCGCTCGTGCCTCCCACCCAATCAGAGTCCCTGCCCTTTTCTTTATTCCAATTCTTGCACCCGTCACCCCGCCCCAAACCTTCACTGTGTTTAAAAGAAACTGTTCGTTTCTGACAATGATCCTGTTCTGCATCGACCTGAAATGTTAACCCCAATGCTTCTCTCACCACAGATGCTAGCTGACCTGCCGAGTATTTTCCAGCGTTTTCAGTTTTTGTTAAAGAAAAGGCTTTATACGTAATGCCTGGTCACCATCCTCATTACAACAGCGAGAACACTTCAGAGAAAAGTGCTTCATTGGCTGCAAAGCACTTTGGGCTGCCCTGAGGTCGTGAAAGGTGCCATATAAATGCAACAAATTCTTTCTTCCTAACCATTTGATATTTTCAGCAGTTGACATGTCACCACACAGTAAAGGCCTCTCTCCCAAGCATGACACTTGTCCCTTCAACATTTTGCCACTGCTGTCAACTTACGAGCGCAGTTCCCCACCTTGTCAACGGAAGTTTACCAACCATAAATTTACTGTTCCTCATGAATTCAATGAAAGTGGAACTCCAGCTTTCCCTGCACCCTGCCTAATCAACAAAAGTTGACTCTACTTTTAGCCAAAAATTTGGAGAAAAGAAACACAATTATGGAAATTTCATAGGAATTCAATCCAAATACATTAACTCATTTATTATTTATGTCGCACAGTATGATTGCAGTCCATTAGTGTTTTCATATTTTATGCAGACAGTATTCTGATATTCCATTAGAGAGAAGTACTTTGCGCAGTGCTGTGCTACTCCAGCCAACTAAAGAATGCTCTGTGCCAAGCCAGCACTTCTAGGTAAAGCAGCACAAGTATCATGCAGGATTCTGGCTCCTGGTCATCCCTGTTGACCTCTGCGGAACTGGGGTGATGGGCGTGGGGTGCGGGACAGGGGGGGCGGGGGGGGGGGGGGGGGGGGGGGGGGGGGGATGTTTAGTGCAAATGGGTGATGTTCGCTGTAGTCAAATAGTCTGGGGTCACAGCTCACAGATGGAGGAGGGCAAGGGTGCTGGAGGCTGCCTGCATTTGAAGCATATTTAGCCCAGAAGGACTCAGGATGTTCAGGGGAAGAGAGAAGAAAACCAAGGTCATGGGGGTGGGCCGGGGGGGTGTTGTTGTTGTTGTTGGGGAACAGAGGTTCAGGTGAAATAATGCAATTCCTCTGCTTTCCCCCTAATAGTTTTCTGTTCATTGACACACAGATAAACGTTGTATCTGTGGCACTTTAATCTTTCATCCTCAACGCATTTCTCAACACTCTCAGCATGCTGATTTCACACAAAGTGCCCTGACTGCAAGCAATCAGGGGACAATATTTGGCCCCTTCCCGAATTTTCGGAATGATTCTGTCCACACAAAGCAAAAACAGCTCTTAAATAAGAGCAAGAAAAAAATTCTGGAAATACACTGCAGGTGCTTCAGCGTTTCAAAATAAAAGAGAGACGTACTGACCTTTCAGATGGAAAGCCTTTGTCAGAGTGCTACCCAAACCACTTAACAGTCTTTATTTTTTTTTTCAGATGTTGGATGTCCGGCTGTGCATTTCCAGAATTTTCAGTTCTTATCCCACACCTTTGAATTGTTCCAACCACTAATGTCAGGGACAGCTTTGAATCCACCAACAAATGTTGGTTTGGGGAGCAGGGGAGAAAGAAACAGTCTGAGAAGCCTTCGCTTTGCGAACATAAACATGATCCCACGCATGAGTGTGTCGAGTGACGTACGGACGCACAATTTTACCTTGCTGCTAGAGAGGGTGGAAATCTGTGTCTCACCTAGTATAAGCTTTCCACTAAATGGCCCAAAATATTCGACCCGCAGTAAGGGCTGATCAGCACAGGGGATGAAGGGAATCACAAAACAGAGCAAACCTCAGGCATCGCTCCCTTGTGCTATTATTCATGAGCCATGGAGGAGCCTGCCTTCAGACTGCTGATTAACTGTACAATAAACACAACAGCAGCAGCAGCTACCCACTGACATAGGGGAAAACCTACTTTAGCACATCGCAGACAAAATTGAGAATTCAATTCGGAGCAGGCTTACCTCATTTCCAAATAGAGAAGAATGTAGAAATGAAAGAAGCCAAAGCAAACCCATGTAGGACTGTGTCAGGCAAGGGGCTGCATTCAGCAGCTGTGAGGCTGGCTCACTCTTCTGGGCTCTGTTTATGTGTGTCAGTATGCCTGGATATAGCCTGTTCTTCCCCACTACTCTTCCCCACTAGATGGCACAATGCCTGCCACATTTGTCACTGTTAAGCCTAAGCCCAGTGTGCAAAAAAAAACGAGTTTATTGAAAATCCTTCTGACATCAAAGTACTCAGCAGCCACATAAACAGACAATTTGATAACCTTAAGTAATACCTTCTGATGGGTGGGGCAAACAGAATAGTCAATTAATTTGGCCGCAAAATTTTTGCTTATTCAGCATTCAGGATTTTTTAGGTCAAGATTCGGGAAGCTAACTGTTTGAGTACAGGATTTACAAAATTATTTGATCTGTCCCACTCTGGTAGGTGGTTGTCACTGAGTTAAAACCACTCCGCATTAGCAGACCTGGGCGTTGATTTGAAAAATGAACATCGGCACCACCCGGTGGCCAGAGCAAGTATTTGCACTAAGATAAAAGCAAAAAAACTGCGAATGCTGGAAATCCAAAACAAAAATAAAAATACCTGGAAAAACTCAGCAGGTCTGGCAGCATCTGCAGAGAGGGAAACAGTTAACGTTTCGAGTCCATATGATTCTTCAACAGAACTAAGTAAAAATAGAAAAGAGGTGAAATATAAGCTGCTTTAAGGAGTGGGGGGAGGGGGGTTGGGACAAGAGAGTTGGATAGAGGGCCAGTGATAGGTGGAGATAATCAAAAGATGTCATAGACAAAAGGACAAAGAGGTGTTGAAGGTGGTGATATTATCTAAGGAATGTGCTAATTAAGGGTAGAAAGCAGGACAAGCAAGGTACAGATAGCCTTAGTGGGGGTGGGGTGAAGGGAAGGGATCGAAATAGGCTAAAAGGTAGAGCTAAAACAATGGATGGAAATACACTGAAAAATAATGGAAATAGGTGGGAAAAGAAAAATCTATATAAATTATTGGAAAAAAAAGGGGGGGATCGGAAAGGGGGTGGGGATGGAGGAGAGAGTTCATGATCTAAAATTGTTGAACTCAATATTCAGTCCGGAAGGCTTTAAAGTGCCTAGTCGGAAGATGAGGTGCTGTTCCTCCAGTTTGCATTGAGCTTCACTGGTACATCCTTGGCCTGCTGCATTGTTCCAGTATTTACAAGGATATTTGTCTCATGGCATTACGATATTTACACAGGTCGTGAAATTACAAGTTCAGTCTTTCAGGTGGTTTCCTGATCCCGTGTGGAATGTCATAGCTCCACGACTTCAGATTGTTTTGCTGGAACTGCATTCTCTGGAATCGTAATAACATCAGGTACCTCATTAGGCGCAGGCAGTTCAGTGTCTTCCACTCTAACAGAGACATTGGACGTGTCTATTCTTGGTTGAGCAACTTCAACAGGAACCACAGGTTCAGCAATGGTTACAGGTGGAACATCATTTTGTTGGGGTATCTCCCTTCTCCACATGCTTAGGGTGATTCGGCCCTCCACTTGCATGTGGTACGACAATGGTCCGGTCACAGAGTTTACTTTACCCAGTAACCACTTTGGTCCTCCACCGAAATTCCTCACATATGCTGCTTCTCTAAAAGTAAATTGTCACTCACGACTATGCAAATCAGGAGTTGTTTTTTGGCTCCCTTGACTTTTCTCCACCTTCCTCACCAAATTGGGAAGTATCAGGCTTAGTCTTGTTCAAAGACGGCGCCTCATCAGTAATTCTGCAGGCGTTGCTCCAGTCGTAGTGTGAGGGTGGTTCTTCCGTAGTGAAATAGGAAACGAGCAAGTTTAGTTTCCAACGATTCACCTGTTAACCTTTCCCTTCCCAGCTTAAAAGTTTGTACTGCTCTTCCCGCCAGTCCGTTAGATGACGGATGGTACGGTGCAGTGTTCACGTGGCTGATACCACTGAGGCTGACAAATCATTGAAATTCAGTGCAGTAAACACAGCACCATTATCTGAGATGATTACCTCTGGCAATCCATGGGTGGTGAAGCTTTGGTGTAGTTTTTCTATAGTAGCGCCTGATGTTGGCGACTTTACCTCATAAACGTCTAACCACTTGGAATGAGCATCTATAATCAGTAGATACATGGTTCCAAGAAAAGGACCGACATAATCGATGTGCAATCTCACCCAGGGCTAACCAGACCACTCCCATGGGTATAATGGAGCTGCCACCGGTGACTTTTGTAGCTGTTGACATTGCACACAGTGTTTGATCACCTTCTCAATATGGCATCCATTATCCGGCCACTATTGTCTTCATTCTGGAGATTCCTGGATGGGCACTCTGTAACCCTACTAAGAATGGTTCCTTGCAAAGGAACTACTATTCATGCAGCCCATAATAGAATACCATCTTGGCTGCTCATCTCGTGTCTTCGGCTGAAAAATGGCTTCAATTCATCAGAGACTGGTTCCTGGGACCAACCATGTAACACTTGGCCTCTCACTCAAGATAGGACTGGATCACGATTCATCCAGTTTCTTATCTGCCTGGCACAGACTGATGAGGGATCCAGGAAATTCATCACTAATACGAGCTCTTGGGGAATTGGGACATGGCTATCCTTCTCTTGCAAAGGAAGGCGACTAGGGCACCGGCATTGGCTATCTGAATCCCTGGTCTATGTACAAAGGTTTATTCGTACACCCCCAAAATTAGGGCCCATCTTTGTATTCTTGCAGAAGCTGTGGGGGGAATAGCCTTTTCTTCACTAAACAGAACCAAAAGTGGTTTGTGGTCCAATACTATCATGAAATGTTGCCTGTACACATATTGGTGGAATTTCTTTACACCAAAAATAATCGACTGGGCTTCCTTTTTGAGCTGAGAATATCCTTTTTCAGCTGTGTTAAGTGTCCTGGATATCTCTGTACCATGGTCCATCTTGTGCAATAGTACCACTCCCACTCCATAGGGGGAGGCATCGCAGATTAGCACCAATTCCTTTGTCGGGTCGTAGTGCACTAACAAATTGGAAGAGTGCAAGAGCTGTTTTACTTTCATGAAAGCTTCTTCTGGGGTGACTCCCAAACCCAACGCTGGCTTTTCTTTAGCAGCGAATGTAGAGGGGCTAGAACTGTTTTTTAAATTTGGTAGAATTGGCCATAATAATTTACCATCCCTAAAAATGATTTAAATTCAGAGACATTCTTAGGTTCAGGTGCCTCTCTGATTGCTTTAACCTCCTTTTCAACAGGGTGTAACCCTTGGGCATCTACCCGGTGGTCCAAATAAATGACTTCATTTGACTGAAAAGTGCATTTTTCCTTCGTTAGGTGCACACCTGCTTCTAAAAATCCATTTCAGGACTTGCTCTAGATTAGTCAAGTGTTCATTTTCTGTGAATCCAGTTATTAGTTCATCGTCCAGGTAGACCACAACTTGAGGTAGTCCTTGCAGCAAGCTCTCTATTGTCTCCTGAAAAATGGCACAGGCTGAAGAAACACCAAAGGGCAGGCCTGTGTATTGATATAACCCTTTGTGGGTGTTTGTGGTCACAGATTCTCAGGAGGCATCATTCAGTTCCAGTTGCTGATACACGTGACTCATGTCAAGCTTTGTATATGTTGTCCCTCCTGCTAGTTTGGCATAGAGACCTTCAGTCTTGGGAATAGGGTACCTGTCCAGTTTGGCTGCTTTGTTGATGGTTAGTTTATAGTCCCCACAGACCCAGACGGCCTGGTCTGGTTTAAGGACAGGGACTCTGGGTGCTGCCCATTCTGAGAACTAAACCGCTTTTATGACCCCCAGCCTCTCTAGCCAGTTCAACTCAGCGTCAACCTTCTCTTTCAGGGCGTGTGGCACCGGTCTCGCTTTCAAGAAGCGAGGAGTTGCTTCTGGGTCCATGTAAATCTTGGCCTGTAGGCTTTTGATTTTTCCCAGTTCATTCTTGAAGACGGTGTCATTTTTATTTTTCAGCAACTCTGGCAGTCTCCCTGCTCGCAGCTGGATCATTTCAGACCAATTTAGTTTAATCTCTTTCAACCTAGAAAAGTTGACCTGAAAGGCTTGGTCCCTCACCTTCAACCACCACCACTGGTAGTTGTGCTGTTTGGTGCCTGTAATGAACAGTTACTATTTTTACCTGGATTTCTTCGCCTGTGAATGTTTTTAACTTGGCAGATGTTTGTCCCAAATGTAATTGCTGAGCACCTTTATTTAAATATCTGAAAGTGTGTTATCCTATTACATTGGTAGAAGCACCAGCGTTTATTTCCATTTCTAACGGTTTAATCAGTCACTTGCACTGTGACAATAATCGGCTCTGTCTTCCCAACTTTTGAGTTGAATAATGAATAAATGTCATAGCTCGTTGTTTCTGGCTCTTCCACCCCACATATTATATTGGGCTTTGATTGTTGCCTGGAAGCCTGTTTAAATCTCGCTTTGCAATGTTTCAATATTGTCCACTTCTGTGACAAAAATAACACTCTGCCTTTTTAAATTGCCAATCATTAGGAGTATGATTGTTTCCACGTCGATAAAACATAGTTTTCGAATTTGCTGCTAAGCTGTTTCTTCTCGTTTTTCAGTTAGTGGGGGGTATTTCCCGTTTCTCAGCGGAGTCCCGGCTTTTTGCACCACTTTCAGCAGAATGTTACCGCCCAGCTGGGAGAACGGTGCCATTTTGCACCCCTTGAATCGCTTGTGAATCCCTTACAGCACTTCCCATCACAAGCGCTATTTCTAACGCTTTCTTAAAATCAAGATCCACTACAGCCAGCAATCTTCGCTGAATAGAGCATCCTCCAGCACGCCACATACCAAACGATCCCTGAGCATGTCATTCAGGGTTTCACCAAAATTACAATATCCCGTTAGTTGTTTTAATTTCGTCACATAGGTAGCAATGGTCTCCTCCGGGGCTCTATTCCGTGAATTGAACCTGAACCTCTGCATTGTGACTGAGGGCTTGGGTTGAAGATGTCCCTTAATGATATCTACTAACTTACTGAAGGTCTTCGAATCTGGGGCACTAGGGGCCATCAAGCTTCAAATTAAACTGTAGGTTTTGCTCCCACAAATGCTCAGGAGAATCGTTCTCTTCTTTTCCTCCTGTATGATTTTGTTGGCTTGAAAGTAGAATGCAAGACATTCTATATGTTGAGACCAGTTGTCTGTGGCTGGTTCAAAGGTATCGATTCTGCCAAACTGTGGTATCTCAGATGAGTATATCTTCCTTTCTTTTTAATTATCTTAGATACTCACAATTGCTGGGCGAGGAACAGTACCAGATCAGATTTATCCTCATCGCCAGTTTGTTTTAGAGTTGATTTTCCAGGTAGCTTTTCTTGGTGGACACATTTAACTTTAGTTACAAGACAGTAGCAGCAACTACATGTATACATCAAGCTGTATAACTAAAGAAGAACTCTCCCCTAGAAGTTCCCCGCACTGCTGGTTCATTGGTTCACACAGATCATGTGATCTTACAACACAGGATTATTCTTAAAACTACAGTCCTACGTTTATCGGAGCTATAATTACTACGGAAATCAACTGGACAGAAACGTTCACATGTCACAGCCAAGAAGTCAGGAGGAGAAGAGAGAAGAGAAGAATAACCCCTGAACTGTATCAGCCATGGAGCTGCTGGTACACATGCCCCTGAGTCAAAAGGTTCTGGGTTTAAGTTTCACTCCAGAGCTTACACACAAAACTTAAGGCTGGTACTCCAGTGCAGTACTGAGGGAGCATTACACAGTCAGAGGCGCTGTCTTTTGGGTGAGAAATTAAACTGAAGCCCCATCTGCCTGCTTGGGTGAATAGAAATGATTCCATGGCACTATGTCAAAGAAAAACAGGGGAGTTCTCCCTGGTGTCCTGGCCAATATTTATCCCTCAATCAACATCACAAAAAATAGATTATCTAGACATTATCGCACTGCTGTTTGTGGGTCCAGTGGTTCATGAAAAGCACAACAAATAAATATCTTTCTTTTATTTTTCGCTGATAGAGTGGAGGATTGGTGGTGGCTTATTTATGACTGAAATCTGCCTATGTTTTGAAGAACAAATAATGAATTTTGAATTTATAAAGACATAGATTTTCCAATTCCTGGGCTTGAAGTGTCTGATAATCCCTCATGGGTCCTTAATGGCTAAAATAATATTGAAGGGCAGGAGTCAAATGTTGAGAGGCAGGGGTCAAAGGTACACAGCAGGAAAGTATCCCTTTAAAATTCCACATTAAACACTGTGAGTGGAATTGTCCCAGATCTGCACAAAGTGTGGTAGCGGAAGGGGAAAAGGACGTTTTATCCGCCAGCCGCAATGGCGGGTTTTCACACCGTATCATTCCATTTCTGGCATGTTCCGCTTCAGAAATAATGCATTCCCAGAAAACATGCCGGATCACTGGTGGGGCGGCCTCTGATTTGCCCACCCCACCGTCACATCAAGCCTTCGGCTGCTATATTTAATGGGTGCCCCTGCACAGAGCTAGCTCTCTCTAAGACAATGGAAACTGCTGCAAAGTCATGCCTGCCAAAGTGAGGAAACACGCCTCCCTCAGGCACCTACTGGACACTTTAGCGGCCTGCCTTGAAGTCTTCTACCCCGACTCTAGGCGAAGACCAGCAAGCAAGATGACAAATCCAGCTTGGGAGGTTGTGGCAGCAGTGGTCAGTGCCAATGCCCTGCAAAAGAGGACAGCCAACCAGTGCTGAAAGAGGATGAATGATCTCCTCCATTCCGCCAGGGTAAGTCACTCTTCTCTTCACTCTCAACTCACACACTCACAAACCCATCACACATCCAGAGGGATCTCACTCATTGCCAGTTCAAGGGACATCACCATTCACTCTCTCACACTCACCTTCATCTGCCCCATGGATTGTGTCCTCATCCCATCCATTGAACCACCCATGGCCCACACATTCCAAGCATCCTTCTCATCTGGCCTGGCAGGCATCCTGCTTACACTCTCTCCATCTGTCTTCATGCAGGACAAGCTGGCACACAACAAAAGGGAGAGGTCGCAGACTGGGTGGAGGAATGCCTGACATCAAGGTCCTCACAGACTTTGAAAACAGAGCCATCCAACAGGCCGCCCACAATCTGGACCGTTCCTGAGCTGACGGTGAGATCGGTGATGCTCAACCAAGTGAGGATCCAGCTGTGCAACATCCATCAGACAACCATGTTGTGAGTGAGTTCCCCTGTTCCGCAGTCCCCTGCCATGCACTCACACCTCTCCTTGCTTTTGGAGATATATCGGAGAAACAGCCGAGGGAGTCCGTGACCCAGGTCCTCGACTTAAGCCCCGAAGACACCTCGGAAGAAGAACCTGATGGCAGCCTAATTGAAGACCCTCCCCCAGCATAGGGACACACACCTCAGTTACTGGAGCTGCAAAGGAAAGCTCAGGAAAATCAGGAAGGGAAGTCTGCTGAACTCCTCAGATTGCAAGGCATGATGGAGGAGTCTGTCTGCCTTCAGGCTGAGGTCATAGCGCCGGCATGCCAACGCACTGTGGTCAACACTGGTAGGATGGCGGCTGCCATGGAGACCTGGGTCCAGGACATAGGTCCTGAACTGCTGCATGGGTTGAACTCCATTGCTGACACCATAGTTAGCCTCCAACATGGTCAAAGCAAGAGGGGTGCAGGGCAGCTCGACCTCACTCCAGCTTCCCCTTCTTCTCAAGGAGTCAGCCAGGGGCCCTTGGGCACCCGTAGAGAGGAGGGATCAGTAGAAGCATAATCTGGGGCCATCCGCCTAGGTGACTCCAGGGGTGTCCAGCCCATCCGAATCCCCTCTTCCTGTGACCCCAGCATCACCAGCTCCACAGGCCGAGGAGGATGCCACTGCCACACAGCAGGATCCCAAAAGCAGGCCGGGGACCTCCAGAGGACACCTGCCAAGGTCATCGCAGACAGGGAATAGCAGTCAGCAGGCTGCCTTCACCTCCACTGTGAATGTCTGGGGAGCACCAAGATGTAGCAGCAGGGTTAGGAAGGTTAAGAAGATGTGATTGCACAGCCTGGCCATGGGTATTAATCACTTGTACATAATGTTCATTATTGTAAATAAACACCCAAAAATGTCTCCTTATCTGTGGCTTCTTGTTATGATGAGCAGTGTTCGTGTCACTCAGATGTGAAACGTTGACTCCTGCACAAGATAAAGGCAGGTGTCTCAGTCCGGGGCCTCTTCCCTGTGCAATTTGTAACCTTCAGACCAAAGTGATGGTCCAGCTTCACACTCACTGGAGTCATTACTGATACCTGCACCACGACGGTGCTTGTCATTGCTGCCAGGATGTCCTGGGCAGGCGTCACAGAGTTCCGTCATTCTCTCTGTGTGCTCTCAGCACCTTTGAGGTGGGGCTGCCCCTCCCCATCTCGTGAACATCTGTGATCGGTGACGTGTGTTCCTGAAGGGATCAGGCGTTGAAGGCTGACTAAGGATCTGGTGCAGTTAAAGTTTCACAGCTGATTGTCCACAATTTGACCCTGATTACAGAGCTCAAGTGAGCTGCCCTCAGCCAGACAGGAGTCAGATATTCACAGAGGCTACATGATGATCAATGGAGTGTCCTCACTGCACGTCATCATCATCCTCCTGCAATCCAGTGACTATTAGGGCCTTCACTACGTCTCCATGACATGAGCCTGAGCACTGAGGGTATGTGCGCTGCCATCAGCCACACAGGAGTCAAACGTTCACAGATGCTAGGTGGGGATGTCAGGACTGTCCTCACTGCATCTCATCATCATCCTCCAAGAACCTTGCTGCTATGAGGGCCTCCCGAGCAGGCCTGCCTTGTCTGGCCAGTGTGATGACCTCATCGCCATCATCCTCGCCTTCGAGGGCCTCATCACCATCATCCCCTTCAACATCCTCCTCATCAGAGGATACATGTAGCTCCTCCACCTCCTCATCGGCCAGGTCCCCAACCCTTTGCAGCGCCAGGTTGTGTAGCGCGCAGCAAGCGCCAATGATGCACGACACCCTCTGGGGACTGTATTGCGGTGCTCCACTGGACCGGTCAAGGCGCCGGAACCTCATTTTCAAGATGCCTATCGTTTGCTCCACCAAAGTCCGGATCGCAACATGAGCCTCGTTATACCATCGCTCTGCTGCAGTCTGAGGCTGCTGCATGGGCACCATCAGCCACATCTTCTGTGGGCAGCCCTTATCCCCGGGGAGCCAACCCTTCAGCCTTTCTGAACCCTGGAAAATGTCAGGGATCTGAGACTTGCTAAGGATGTAGGAGTTGTGGACATTTCCTGGGAATCGTGAGCAGACCTGTAGGATATGTCTGTGGTGGTCGCACACCAGCTGAACATTCAGCAAGTGGCCCGAGCGGTTGATGTAGTTGACTGCTCGTTGCCATGGAGATCTAAGCGCCATGTGAGTGCAGTTGATGGCGCCCTGCACCTCTGGGAAACCAGAGATCTGCGCAAATCCCAGCGGCCTTGCTTCCTGGCTGCCCTGATCCAGGCCGAAATGCACAAAAGTTCTGTGACTTCACGAAGATGGCATCCGTGACCTCCTGGATACTCTTGTGGGTGGAGGCTTGCGAGATCCCGGACAGGTCACCTGTGGAGCCCTTGAAGGAGCAACTGGCACAAAAAGTGAGCACTATGGTCACTTTCACGACCACTGGCAGTGGATGCCCCCTATGTCCACATGGAGCCAAATCCTGCAGCAGGTGGCATATGTGACCGACCAGTTCCCTAGACATGCGCAGTCTTCAGCAACGCTGATTCTCGGTCATCTGCAGGAATGACTGGGGCTGTCTGTAGACCCTGGGTCTAGAGAGGCGCCCATGAGTGACAGCTCGCTCTGCATTTTAAGCTGCCTGGGCAGCAGGCCCTGTCACCCATTCATCATGAGGGAGGTGCTCCTCCCTTTGCCGAGCCAGGTCCCTCTGCAGCACTCTTATTTCTTCTTCTCTGGGCTCTGTAAGCCACGAGACATACCACTAAATCAACAGGCTCTATGATCCTGACATTCCCCTCCTGCAGGATCAAAGAGAGAGACGTATGGGTTAGCATGGGTGTACTAAGAACATCTCTTGGTTAAGTCTGAAGACCCCTTCATGCATGCAGGAGCTGGCCTCCCCTCAGATGGCCAATGTCATTGGCTGTTCGAAGCCCCACCCACCTCCGCCCCGCTCCACTTGACCAATTGGAGGCAGCTTCGGCTACTGGACTGCAAGCTGTGTTCTCAGCTCAGGCACAGGCATTCTCCTAACCCATACTCCAAGGCTGCACTCTTAGCTTGAACCATATTGGATATTGCTCCAAACCTTAATAAAGACATTGCAAGGAGCTGTGAGCACCGCCACCAGTGACTGCACCATGGCCACCTCTTGTAAGGGAATTGTACAACTTGCCTATTTGTTCTGCTGCCCCCTAAAACGCACATTAATTTGCTGTCTGCATCCAAGAGGTGAGAAGTTTTGGAGCAGTTGGTTGAGCTTCCATGCTTTTGCATTGCTTGAATGGGCAGCAAAGTTTCAGAGGCCCGATTCCAAGCACGTCAATGGATAAAAGCAAAAATAAAAGCAAAATACTGCGGATGCTGGAAATCTGAAACAAAAACGGAAAATGCTGGAAAAGCTCAGCAGGTCTGACAGCTTCTGTGAAGAGAGAAACAGAGTTAACGTTTCAAGTGCATATGACTCCTCTTCAGAGCTAAAGAGTGGAAATGTGATGAGATTTATACTGTTTAAGGGGGATGCAGCAGGTGAAACTGGATAGAAGGCCAGTGTTAGGTCAGGACAAAGGAGGGAATTGGCAAAGATGTCATGAACTAAAAGTCAATGGGAGCATTAATGGTAATAATGAGGGCTAAAAAAGGTGCTGATAGTGGTGAAAAGGTAAGAAAGCAGAATGTGATAATAGCGGAACAAGGGTAGCATTATGTGAAAAAACAACATGGAACAAGTAACTTTTTGGGGAGGGGGTGGGGAAAAAAGGATAGAAAATGGGATGGGGGGATAATACCATGAATAAATGAATAAAAATAAATAAAAATAAAAATAAGTGGATAAAAAATAAAAATGAATGTAGAAAAAAGGGATTAAAAAAGGGGTGAAGATAAAGGAGAGAGTTTATGGTCTGAAGTTGTTGAACTCAATGTTAAGTCTGGAAGGCTGTAAAGTGTCTAATTGGAAGATGAGTTGCTGTTTCTCTGGTTTGCATTGGGCTTCACTGGAATATTTTAGCAGGCCAAGGATGGACAAGTGGGCATGAGAGCAGGGTGGTGTGTTGAAATGGCAAGCGACAGGAAGACCTGGGTCATGCTTGCGGACAGACCGGAGGTGTTCCGCAAAGCAGTGCAGTGGAGAGGCTGCTGAACCTCAGCTGAGGAAGGATGCTCATTTTTGACAAGCTTTTCCAATTGCGTGGCCGCTTCCCTCACCACCACCCCCTCACCCTACCCCCTGGCATGTGCTTGAGTACTTCCTTCAGGCTGTCTGCGGTGCCTTGGCAGGGGAACAGGGCTGAATCTGTTTCCAGGTCCTGAACACACCCTGGGGCTGAAACAGTCACTAATAGGGATTTTGGCTGGGGCGCCCCTTCATTGCCATGGAAATGGGTTCACTGTCCGATTAAGGGCAGCGGGCAGGCTCTCAAAGGAATGCCAGTTAGAGCCCTTTCAACTTCAGAGGACCACTCGGCTGCAATGAGCGGAAAGTAACTGAAAGGGTGCAGCTACATGGAAGTACACCCTCAGCCACCTGAGAAAGTAACCAGGCCACCACTGTTAGCAGGCGGGGTAGTGGAGATGGAGGTGGAGGTAGGGGGGGGATTGGTGAAGAGTGGTGTTGGCAGGGAACCCTTTACAAGGCAGCCTTTGGCTGCACCTCCACCCGAGCAGGCACCCTCTCCAGGCCTGCCTGGGACACTGATCTCACAGCCAGTCTCCTTTAGGCAATGGATCTGCCCCTCCACGCATCGGGAAACTGGAGGCCAAATGGGAAATCCCAGTTGGCCTTCTGAACTAACTCTTAACAAGGTTCTAAACAAGCCTGATTGGCTCCCTCAAGGATTTGGGAGACCAGCATGCCGGCCAGTTCCAGTATTTGCAGGCCCTGTCTGCCTTCTCAGAGGGACCCAGAAATCCTGCCGCAGGTCAGATTATATTACTACTCCTACGCTGAGATGGTCATGATGCAGTATTTTGGTTTAATGAGAAAGACAGGTCCCCATCCAATCAAGCAAGACTTGTTTGGTTTCAATTCCTGTTACTTGTGGGGTTTGGCACCACATGAAGTGTAACTCCAGTCTGGTGTAGAGCTAGGTTTCAAAAGGCTGGTCCTCTTGGCTACTTCGTAATTTTGTCAGCTTCCTTTTGTTGAGGAAGCAGATGTTCAAAAAAAAAATGCTGGGATTGAAAACTACGTGCATGCAACCATATATATGCTGAACTCTTCCCAATAGTCAGAGTATTATTCACAGCCCTGAGCTGATCGTAATACTGTGTAGCTCTCAGATTTGAGATTAATAGGCACTTGCATATTTGGCACATGTCCAAGTGAGATTAGGGAGAAGTGTCATTTCCCTTAGTGTTTATGCTATTAAAACCAGGATGGTGGGTTTTCCGAGGTTGATCCAGTACCATGGCCATTAGGATAGGGTGACCATAAGCTCATGACCATTTAGAGATTGATAGATTCCTAGAACATTGATACTTGTATGAAGGTAATGCCATCTGACAGTGGTCACATCACTAAACCCATCACAATCATCAAACTGGGTTTGAATCAAATTACCCTGAAAACCCTCAGAGAAAAACACCAATAGTTTCCTTTTAAATGTAGCCACTGTTACCATGTAGGAACCAAACTTATGGTCACCCTATCCTAATACCTCCTTATGTGGCCTGGTGTCAACTTTTGTCTCCTGATGTTCCTGTGAAGCAGCTTCGGACTGTATCACTGCAGTAAATGGGTTGCATAAACGCAAGTTGTTGTTGTAGCTGCACCTCCAAGGGGTTTTCTGTAACACATCACTCTTATCACTGAGCCCAAATAACCCCCTTCATATAAAATCAGAAAATGCTGGAAAAACTCAGCAGGTCTGGCAGCATCTGTGGCGAGAGAAACAGAGTTAACGTTTCGAGTCTGTATGACACTTAACCGGGAACCATTAAAAATTGACATGTTTGGATATGACCCTCTGTTTAATGTGCGATTACAGTTTCATTTTACGGGAACGTCGATGATTATTTGAAATACAGCTGCGTGTGACAAAGAAACTGAACACAACCTATTACACACATTTGGTACTTTGAATATCAATGGTACAAAGGTAACCTTTTGTAATTAGCGTAATAACTTCCGTAAAGTTTTATATTATTGAATTGAAACCCTTTCCCACTGCATCTGCTGGCGCATACATTAAAGTATCTGAAGTAACTTTATGATGTGGTTTCATTTTAATGTATTTAATCTCACGATATGTCAACAGCAGGTGATTTCTCGGCAGTATAGCTCTAACCAATTCCGAGAAGTCAATAATTCAGCTCCTCCTCCACTTCATCCTGAACTCGTCACTTGTGGTTTTAGAACAAAAACAGAAATACCTGGAAAAACTCAGCAGGTCTGGCAGCATCGGCGGAGAAGAGCACAGTTGACGTTTCGAGTCCTCATGACCCTTCAACAGAACTCTGTGGTTTTAAGGTTTTTTTTTGTTTAAGATTGTAATAGGTAAGCATCTTGGCTGCCTCGACACATTTACTGTTAAACAAAGCGTGTGACTGGTGAGATAACAGTAAGGACATTTTAAACGCAATTTCTTCAAACAGGATCAAAAGGTACTTGGAAACATCTAAGGCTTGGATTTAGAAAGATTGTATCCCGGGGACCAAATATTGCAACAGGCCGTTTTAATTCCAGGGAACAGAGTTAAATCAAAAACATTTCGGGGTCAATTCTCTTCCAGGAATACCCGCCTTGAACAAAGACAATAAGTGCCGGAAAAACTCAGCCCGGAGTTTTTTTTTCCCCAGCATTTTTTGTTTTTGTTTCAGAATTCCAGTCTCCGCAGTATTTTGCCTTTATACCCACCTTGAAGATATTCGGCTCTTGATGAAAGATCATCTACCTGAAACATTAGCCCCTTCCACCGATGCTGCTTGATATGCTGAATATTAGATTTTAAGTTGCTGCCGAATTTCGCTTTTTTATTTAGGGAAAAGTTCCATGTTTGGGTGTTTCTTTTACTGAAGGTCACCGACTTGCTGCATATTTCCAGTGTTTTCTCTTTCCACTAACTTCTTGTTTTCAAGTCCAAACCCACTGTGTTTTTCCACAATTATTTATTTATAATTCAGTATGGCTTTTCTTCCCCACACCCGCACTGTTGCCCCTGGAGTTCCCCCAAGGATCAATTCTCGACTACCCTCCCAGTTCTCAGCTACTTGCTGCCCCAGGGCAACATCAGCCCCCCCAAAAAAGCGTCAGGTTCAGCACACCTGCTGACTGCACCCAGCTCTATCTACCTCAAACATCCCTTAGCCTTTCCATTGCATCCGACCTGTCACGCTGCTTTTCCCACATCCAGTTTTGGATGAGTAGACATTTGCTCCAAATCAAATGGTGAAGACTTAAGCTGTTGTGCTCTGCCTGCGCCACAAACCCCATTCTCCAGCCACCAATTCCACCCCTCTCCCTTGCCACTGAGCCCGACAATTGGCAACCGCAGCTTTCTATTTGGCCTGGAGCTGATAAAAATTTGTGCTACCTGTACCCAAACCTATGCCAAAGCCTGCTCCGCCATCACTGAACAGCGTGCCTTAATTTTAAGATTCTCATGCTTGCAATCAAATCCCTCCATGATGTTGTCTCTCCCAATCGCTGCAGCCTCTCTCAGAACTCTGGTTCATCGACCTCAAACGTTAACTCTTGTTTCTCTCTCCTCAGATACTGCCTGACCTGCTGAGTGTTTCCAAAATGTTGTTTTTATTTCAGTTTTCCAGCATCCGGCTTTAGTGTCAATGGAAAGCAAGTGTTTAATTCTGAGACGAGATGGATAGGGTGAACTGACTTGAACTTAATTATGTAGATAATGTTTAATTCAAAGACTTATGTTGCTCCAGTTGTACAGGGCTTTGGTGAGACTACATCTGGAGTACTGTGTGCAGTTCTGGTCTCCACATTTAAGATATAGTTGCATTGGAGAAAGTACAGTGAAAGATTCACTAAATTGGTACCTAGGATAATGGGGTTGTCCCACAATGTGGTGCTGAGTAAATTGGGCTTATATTATCTGGAGTTTAGAAGGACCAGAGGCAATCTCATTGAAACCTACAAGGTTCTGAATGGGCTTAATAGGGTGGGCACTGAGAGATTGTGTCCATTGGTCAGGGAATCTAAAACACAGGGGCACAGTGACAGGATGAGGGGCCAATTGTTTAGGACCGAGATGAGGAAAAATTACTTCAAAGAGTTGTGAATCTTTAGAATTCTCTACCGAGGGTTCTGGATGTTCCATCGTGAAATACATTTAAGGCTGAGACAGATTTTCAGTCTCTCAGGGAAAAAAAGGGTTCCGGGGAGCAGGCAGGAAAATGGAGTCAAAGCCCAAGATCAGCCATGATTGTATCAAATGGCAAAGCAGATTTGATGAGCTGTGTGGTCTACTCCTACTCTTATTTTTTACTTTATGTTATGTGGGGAAGTATCAGCACAGTAGAAGATGCCATTGTTAATCCACCTGTGTTTTCTTTCCCTGATCACTCTCTCCAAATGGAACTATAGGTGGGTTTGATCATGGAGGTGACCTTGACATTCCTGAGTGGCACTGGACTCCATATCTCCTCTGGCACCAGAACCTGGCTGGCTTTACTCGCCATTCGCATCTTCGCAGTTATCATTGGTGCAAAAACTATTTGGGAAGACGACCTGCAAGATCTTGCTTGTAATTCCACCCAGGTGGGCTGTCACTACCAATGTTACACTGAGCTTTCACCTATGTCACCCTTCACCTTGTTCTCACTCCAAATCACGTTCATTTTCACCCTCTCATGGACAAACATCTTGTACAACAAAAGCAACCTCAGACAGTTGAGGTGCAACTTCGTTCAACCAACTGACATCCATTGGAAAATTAACTTTCTCATTACTCTTGCCAAATTACTGACTGAAGGAATCTTCCTTTTTTTCCATTATATGCTCTACCCAAGTTTACTAAGGCAACATGTGTTTAAATGTGATATAACTCCCTGTGAGAAGACAGTGGTCTGCATTATGCTGAAAAGTCGGCAGAAAGATGCCTTTGTGATTTTCATGTACACCTGTTCACTTGCTTCTGTGTTGATGGAGACAATAAAGACCTACTATTTAGTGGGAAAAGTTGTATAAGAAATATAATATTTTAAGTGTATTTTATATAATTTGCTGCATACAGATTTTATATTTTATATTTGTGAGCAAGGCTGTGTACTTTATACTTAGCCAGTCTGCTAGCTGATGTTTTACTAGCTAATAATCGGGGCATTGTGTTTAGTTGGAGATTAACGAGAAAAGGGTTGTTGCTGGGGTATGTCATGGTGTTATATTCTCTGGAGTTCAGAAGAATGAGAAGCAATCTCATTGAAACCTACAAGGTTCTGAAGGGGCATGATAGGGTGGGCACAGAGATTGTTTCCATTGGTCAAAGAATCTAAAACACTGGGGCACATCACAGGATGAGGGGCCAATTGTTCAGGACTGAGATGAGGAAAAATTAATTCATAGTTGTGAATCTTTAGAATTCTCTACTTGAGGTATGTATTGAGATGGAGATCGGGCAGAGTACTAGGGTGAAATGTTATACTTGAAAAGATGAAAGTGCATGATTGCAAATATTGTTAGTGACAAAAGGAAGAGATTGGTGGAATGATCAGCCAATAGGATAGATGTTAGGACATCATTAAAAGCTGAGGAAAAGATACAAAAAATGAGAGCTCCATTCATAGAAATTATGCAAGATTTCCCTGTCTCTTCACCATATTTTATATTGTTCCTTTCAATACTATCCAGTCTCCTTTTAAACAACTTTCCCAATTTCCACTTTTGATAAATTGGAGTACATATGTAATATTCTTTAGCATAGTAAAATGTCCCCACATGCTTCACAAGAGCATTAACAAAACTTGGCACCAAACCACAAGGGAAATATTAGGGCAGCTGACTAAAAGCTTGGTCAAAGAGGTAGGTTTTAAGGAGCTTCTTAAAAGTAAAGAGAGGATGAGAGGTAGAGCGCTTTAGGGAGAGAACTGACAGCTTTGGGCCTTGGCAGCTTGAAAGGTGCAGTCACCAATGATGAAACCATTAAAATCAGGGATGAGATGCTCAAACAGCTGAGGGCTGTTGGGAAAGTGGTGGGAGTTACCATTGACCAGAAACTGAACTGGACTAGCCATATAAATACTGTGGCTACAAGAGGTCAGAGGCTAGGAATCCTGTGGTAACTCACCTCCTGACTCCCCAAAATCTGTCCACCATCTACAAGGCACAAGTCAGGAGTGTGATGGATTACTCTCCACTTGCCTGAATGAATGCAGCTCCAACAACACTGAAGAAGCTTGACACCAACCAGGACAAAGCAGCCTGCCTGATCAGCACCCCATCCACAAACATTCACTCCCTCCACCACCAACAAACAGTGGCAACAGTATCCACTCCTCCATCACCCCCTACTCCTCAACCCCCTCCTATGGCACCACCCCATGCCCACGCAAAAGATGCAACACCTGCCCCTTCACTTCCTCTCTCCTCACCGTCCAAGGGCCCAAACACTCCTTTCAAGCGAAGCAGCATTTCACTTGCATTTCCCCCAACTTAGTCTACTGCATTCGTTGCTCCCAATGTGGTCTCCTCTACATTGGAGACACCAAACGTAAACTTGGCGACCGCTTTGCAGAACACCTGTGGTCTGTCCGCAAGAATGACCCAAACCTCCCTGTCGCTTCCCATTTTAACACTCCACCCTGCTCTCTTGCCCACATGTCTGTCCTTGGCTTGCTGCATTGTTCCAGTCAAGCCCAACGCAAGCTGGAGGAACAACACCTTATCTTCCGACTAGGCACTTTACAGCCTTCCGCACTGAATATTGAGTTCAACAACTTTAGGTCTTGAGCTCCCTCCCCCATCCCCTTTCAGCTTCCCCCTTTTGTTTTTTTCCAATAAATTATATAGATTTTTCTTTTCCCACCTATTTCCATTATTTTTAAATATTTTAAAATCGTTTATGCTCTCCCCACCCCCACTAGAGCTATACCTTGAGTGCCCTACCATCCATTCTTAATTAGCACATTCGTTTAGATATCACCAACTTTAACACCTGTGTTCTTTTGTTCTATTGTTGGTGACATCGTTTGATGATCTGCTTCTATCACTGCTTGTTTGTCTCTACAACCACACCAACCCCCTCCACTTCTCACTCTCTTCCCCCCCCACCACCCCCTCCACTTCTCTCTCTCTCTCTCCCCCCCCCCGACCCCCCCCACACCCCACACCTTAAACCAGCTTATATTTCAACTCTTTCTTGGACTCGAACTCAAGTTCTGTCGAAGGGTCATGAGGACTCGAACGTCAACTCTTTTCTTCTCTGCCGATGCTGCCAGACCTGAGTTTTTCCAGGTAATTCTGTTTTTGTTTTGGATTTCCAGCATCCGCAGTTTTTTTGTTTTTATATATGTATGTACTATCTACAAGATGCACTGCAGAAACTCAAGGTTCCTTAGGCAGCACCTTCCCACTACCACCTAGAAGGACAAGGGCAGCAGATAGATTGGCACACCACCACCTGGAAGTTTCCCTCCAAGCCACTCACCATCCTGACTTGGAAATATATCATGGTTCCTTCAATGTTGTTTGGTCAAAATCCTTGAACTCCATCTCAAACAGCACTGTAGGTGTACCTAACCACAGTGACTGCAGCAGTTCAACAAGGCAACTCTCCACCACTTTCTCAAGTGCAATTAGGGATGGGCAATAAATGCTGGCCTAGCCAGCAATGCCTACATCCCATAAATGAATAAAAAAAGAGGCAATGGTGAAATCTGAAAAAGATGCTAATTTTAAATTTGAGGCATTCCTTAACAGGAAGCCAGTATAGGTCAGCAAGCACAGGGGCATAAAGAAAAATCATCTCTTCACTTTGACAATGCCACTCACGTTACAATAAACAAACAGAGCAGGTAACCAAGAAATGAGGAACTCATGAATGGTGGGAATTATTACTAGTCTGGATGTAGACCCATGGGTTAGATCATTTTAGGTGGGATTGATAAGAGCACAAATGATAGTACTAGTAATGCTGATCACTGCACAACACTGTGAGGGAGTTGCTAAGGGATATAGAAAATATAAGGAAAGGTGTAATCTCACCGACAGAAAGCCATAATTATTAATGTAAAGAAGGGTGTAAAACATTAAGACATAACGTACCGAGGGGAAAAAAAGTTAGGTATATTGATAAACTGGAAAGAGAAAGCATGAAAGATTATCCCAGCAATAAAATAAAGAAGTTAATCTGTTCAATAGTGTGTTGCAGATGAGCTGCTATATGACGAATAGATAGATACTAAGAATTAAGCAGGGATTACCATATATGTAAGTATGCAGCAAAAGGACTAATAACAAAAACACTTGCTTAGCAAGAGAGAATTTTAATTATTTTCTTCTAGTAAATTGCTCTGTATGCTGGTGGCATTAACGTATTGTAACTTGAAGCACTGACTGGCTTTGTTACTACTCAAAATAAAAACATAAGATTGTTTGAAGTAACTATTCCTAATTCAGAAAACACTGGCGAAGGGTTTGAATAGAGAAGGGGCCAATATATGTTTCTACTTTTTTTGTCAGAACTTAATCCATTAAAAGCACAACAGGAAATGTATCATCCTTTCTAAATTCTGACCTAAAGCACAAAAATGGCAACATGAGGATAGGGACATTTACCCCCACCTCCCTCCCATCCCAAGAAAAAAATCACAATCCACTCTCAGGAATGTCATCAACCTTTGGGGTATCCAAGATAACATCCCCTCTGGAAAGGACATCAAATCGACTAGTATTTACATTAGGTCCATTAGTTGAAGCTTAGCAAGGACTTTTAAGGTTGGAAAAATAAAATACCATTTAGCACATACTTCACCCAACTATTTAGGTACATATTCAACCTACTGATGTCTCATTTAATCCTTCCATGGTGCAGAACCCGATAGTACTTGCTTCTTTCCAACTGTTCTCAAATTTTCCCCCTCTAGACAAATGCCCATACCCAGCAATTTTTGCTTATTCAAAAATTTTACAGAATCACCAAACTAGTGCAGACCTCCCTGTGTCAGGACAAAACATGAGTTCTGGCACCGATATCAGCACATCCACCCAATTGCATCAATTCATCAAATCTAACCCCTACTGATGTGATCCATAAAGCAGGACAGAATTGGACTACTGCTCAAATCCCAACTCACCTGCTGTGAAGGACAAAGCTCAAGTAAGGAAACGGAATACTGTGTATTTTCGATGTGGTCTCACCAATATGGTATACAACTGTAACAAAAACATCCCTATTTTTATATTCCATTCCTCTCACAATAAATGACAATATTCTATTTGCCTTCCTAATCACTTACTGTGCCTGCATACTAACTTTTTATGATTCTTGTACCAGGACACCAAGATCACTCTGCACCTTAATTCAGCAATCCCTCAATTTAAACAATATGCTGCTTTTCTAATCTTCTTGCCAAAGTGGACAAGTTCACATTGCCCACATTATATTCCATCTGCCAAATTTTTGCCTACTCAGTTAACCTATCTACATCCCTTTGCAGATTCCTTACAACCTCTTCACCACTTACTTTGCAACCTGTCATCAGCAAATTTAGCAACCATGGATGATGGAACCAAATGTGTGGTTACTAACTTTGCTGATGACACAAGATAGCTAGGGAAGTAAGTGGTGAAGAATACGTAAGGAGTCAGCAAAGGGATATAGATAGGTTGAGTGGGAAAACATTTGGCAGAAGGGGTATAACATGGTAAAATGTGAACTTGAAAGATGTTTCAGAACTCAGATATTGCAACAAAAACAAAAATAGCTGGAAAAACTCAGGTCTGACAGCATCTGCAGAGAGGAATACAGTTAACGTTTCGAATCCGTATGACTTCTTCAGAACTAATATTGCAAGTTGCCCTGAAGTTCTCAAATAAGAATCTAAAAGGATCAAGGCAAAATGTACATATTATTTGAATTATTGCAACAAATCTATGTAAGGAAAAACTGACAATGCATGATACACATATTCACACAAAAAATCTTTAGGTTCCAGCCTGTTGCAAAGTTTTGCAAGAGATGTGAGAAAGCTACTAAGTCCCATGTATCTGAAAATAAGCACTAAGTCAAGTGGTACTGGAATTAATTTTATTTACACATTTCCATCGTAAATTGTTTACTTCAGAGGGATGAACCTGGAGGAGTGAGTGGCACCGATACCAGGTCTGCCGTGTTTGACAGGCTTGTAGGTGATGGAGAACTCTCCAAGGTAATGGCCAATCATTTCAGGCTGAAAAAGGAAAAAAAAAAGGTCAAATTAACCAAAGAATTCCAAACATTGTAAATTAATCTTTGCAATCAAAACAGGAAGTTCAAGATGCAGCTGGACTGGGCTAACATCCAATGTTCTTTCCCTTTAGAAAAAAGGGATCCATCAGATTAAGAGGGAAACTATTTATGTATTATGCATAGTTGTGATTTGCAAACATTCCTTTACCTTGCCAATGGCCAACAAAACGAAACAAAATTAAACTGTTGCTCAATCTCTCCCACTTTTCTAAGGAGAACCCATTTGTCACCAGTCTTTAAAGCAGCTATAACATTGACTTCAGAAAAAAGACGGCACTATGAACTGGACACAATGGAAATGCAGAGGCAGCAAAAATGTAAAAGCCAGTAATTATGTTAGTCATATGTGACAAATATAAAATCCCACAAATTAGGTTAAAAAATTGTGTAGTCATAATTGGGCAGTGTTTAGTTAGGTAAATGAAATAACTTCTGGACTAATGAAGGTGGAAAGTGCTTTACTATCCATCTGCTCTGCCTGACATTTTACAGTTTGTGAAACTTTCATTCCAGAGGTAAGTGAAAAAAAAATGCTTTTTCTTTTAATTAGCTTAGGTGAGAGAGAAATTGCTTTAAACACAGGGTACATTCTACACTAGAATACAAATATCTCCTTTACCAATAAAGGAATGAGGTATTTTGCTCAGCATCCAAGGTGCTGGCCCACTCAGTACAGATCAACTGAACTTGATCAAAGCTCCCTACTGACTGTAGGGATCAAAATGAGCTGGCAGGGACAAGCTTTAAATGTCAAACTGGTAGGACTGGAAATTTAAATGAAATGATGGAGAGGTCATAACACCTCTTTATTTACCTTCATTTTAAATAAATACAATGTGGGCCTCATCCCCATTTCATGAACCCGCTGCACAACTGAGTTGTGTGGAGGTTTAAATATTAGTGACAATAAAACGGTCTTGTTTTCAGTTACTGTCACCCGTATTGTGAAATACGTCACAACCCGTCAAACTGGATTCGAATCAAATTACCCTGAAAGCCCGCAGAAAAATACCAATGGCCTTCCAGTTTGAAAAAGAATTTGGTGAGCCTCCCATGCAATTCAGATCACAGGGTACAAGTTTAAGGATTATACTGTACCAAAAACACACAAACCTCGAAATTCCTGGATTTGGAAAGAGGTGCCTGCCTTTTTGTGGCACCTTTCTTAACCTCAGGTTGTTTTTACACAAGAATAAACTAAATCGCTACTCAGCAGCCTGGCTGCCATCTAAATAAGTCATGAGGAAAGAGGTTTTATACTGGAATGCATGTCTGGTGTCAAAAGCTGCTTATCAGTGCTCCACAATAAAAGCAACTGGCAAAGATCAAGAGATTCAATTCTAATTTTTGGTAGGCAAGATATAACTCCTTCACATTGCACTACCCAGTGGTAGATTAGAGAATAACACCAGCACCAGCTCCATACAGTGGTAACCTTGCCTATGCTGTAGTTCTGCAAAAACGGCCAGAGTTTCACCTAGGCAGCTCTCCTCATCACAGCAACAGAATGCTACATCACAGATTGGGGCAGCCAGCCCATCAAACCTGTACCTAACATTTTTTTTCCATATGCCACCAAGACATTCTCCATACCTTATTACCACCAACTATTTTTTTTATTTCCTTTTACAGTACATGCTGGATTATAATAATGGTTTGCAACATAGAATTCCATAATGGTCAGATTTCAGTCTATCCATTATCAGATTTCTAAATTAGTGTCATTCCTGCTGGCGTATACCAACAAAAACAAAGCTTTTACTACAATGATCTGCCGCTTTCTTTTGGATAGCTGCACTGTCAAGCTTTGCAGAAATCTCCATAGGTAGTCAGTTTCCAGTGGGCCTTAATCATTTCGTGTACCACATGGAAATTTTAAAAACCATTGGTGTAGACTGACCAATGCCTTGGGCAAAGTCAAGCATGATGTCCATAAAAACAATAATTTGTTAAACAGACTTTAAAAATGGGCATTTTTGGAATGTAAGCATCGCTAGCAAGGTCAGCATTTATTGCACGTTCCAAGTTATCCATGAGAAAGTGATGATGAGCATTCATCTTGAATTGCAGCAGATTAAAGATTCGCCCACAGTGCTATTACTTAAGAGTTCCAGGATTTTGACTTAGTGACAACCAAGGAACAGCAATAAAAGGTCCACAATGTGACCAGGAGAGAAAACTGAAGGCGATGGTGTTCCCATGGCGATGGTGTTCTGTAGTACTGCCCTTGTCCTTCTGGATGGCAAAGGTAATGTCTTTAGGAGGTGCTATCAAAGAAGCCTTAGTGAGCTGCTGTAGTGCATACTGTAGATGGTACACAGCAGCCACGGTCTACCAGTGGTGAATGGAATGATTGCTTAGATACATTTTGACATATTAGAAATCTCTAATTTGATCTGCTTCAATTTGCAAGGCAGCCATTTCGAGGCCGGGGGCGGGGGGGTTAATCTAGGCATTTACAAGATTTTTTTGCTGTGGGTATATTCTAGCTTCTGGTGCCAGTAATTAGGGATGTGCAACGGTAACCTTAGATTTCAGTCTTTAGTTCTTTGCTGACATCAGGCGACCTGTTCACATCAAAGCAGCAAAACATTTACTCTTTTAAATTTCTTTAATGGAATGTGGGCACATCACTGCAAAAGCCAGCACTTGTTGCACATCCCTAATTGCTACAACTGAACGGCTTGCTAGGCCATTTCAGAGGGCAATTAAGAGTCAACCATATTGCTATGAGTATGGAGTCATATGTAGGCCAGACCAGGTAAAAACAGATTTCCTTCCTAAAGAATATCAGTGACCCAATTGAATTTTTACAACAATTAATAGTACAGAAACATATTCAGTTCTCTTTTTTATGCAAGGCTGCTCACCCTTTCTTTTCTATAACTAACCAATAGGGTATATTTAATTGTCTCAGGTTAACTCCGGCTCTGATTAATGCTTCTTTTGTGTGTCTGCTGTGTTAGTTCATCTCACCTAAAGCAGCATCACAGTAGGCATCACCATTTGGAGAAAAACTAGAAATGAAGAAAAAATTATGGGAAAAGAGCGGAGGCATATGATTAATTGGGTAACCCTCCCAAAGAACCAGAAAAGGCACAATGGGCCAAACGGCCTCAATGGCACAGGCACCAAAGGCCAAACATCCTCATTGTCTGCTGTACCATTCCATGATTACAGCATCCTCCCCAGTGGCAATGCCTAAGATTACAAATGCACATCCCCAATCACTGGTACCAGCTGAAATATACCTACAGCATAAAAAACTCTATAACATTGCTGAAGAGAGGCATGTTGTCAAAGCTTTTTGTCTTGCACTTATCAGGACAAACGCAAGAATGACATGTCAACCAATCAGCGCCCTTTTCTCCTGTGGTGTAAATTGTTGTGAGCGTTTGAAATTTGGCATTCTTGCATTTGTCCTCATGAGCGCAAGACAAAAAACTTTTGACAGCATTTCTCTATTCAGCAATTTTAAAAATTCTTACGCCGAGACCTCTGAATGGATGTTTCTGTCTACCAATACAATGTCAATTAATGCAGCACAGGATCATATGAATAGCCTTTGATATTGTATTCTGCATATGCAAAATATAAAACGTTACTAATGATTAAAGAAAGTATTAGGCAAATTCATCTCACCTTGATTTCAACCTGGTTAAAGGTTTTCCCATTGTACACACCAACCATGCTGCCGACCATCTCTGGGAGGATAACCATATCCCGAAGATGAGTCTTGACAACCTCTGGTTTCTCCATCGGAGGAGCTTCCTTTTTCGCCTTGCGCAGCCTTTTCAGGAGGGACTGCTGTTTGCGGCGAAGGCCTCTGTTCACACGCCTACGCTGACGGGCACAGTACAACTGCATCAGCTGTTCACTGAAAACAGGGAGAAAAACTCAGACTGTCGGAATTCCAGACTATACGCTCACTAAAACAGAACTGAGGTTTAGTGCAGTTTGCAACTGGATTAGGCACTTTCTAATTTCTTTAAAAGTCACGGAAACCAGACTATACAACAACTTAGCATTATATATATGCTCTGCTGCTAAGTGAGAGACAGAATCAGGTGGTAGTCTGATCAGGTGGGAGACAAAAAAATTGTGGGTTCAAGCCCTGGTTCAGAATTTGATCCTAACATTTCAGTGCAGTATTAAGGGATTGCTTTGACAAATCAGTCAACTTTCAAGTGTTAGCTATTTGCAGGACCTTGTGTGCAACCTGTTGTATTTTCATCTACCTTTCTTTCTATTGTTCCCCCAGTCTTTGACAGGAAAATAAATACACATGTTGCAATATGAAGTCACATAAAAAGGGCGCACAACCTTAATTTTGCACACACCATCTAGCTTTCCCTCTCCCTAGTGAAAAAGAAAATTGCACATATATGGACCTGGTGCATCACTTCAATTCTGCCAGACTTTTCTTTTCTGGCCTTGAGCAGGCTGATCAGTGCAATTACAAAAATGTGACCAAGGGATCTCTGAGCAATCAGCACTCCCAGCACCCACCACCCTTGTACACTTCCCCAGCAAAGCCAGACCCATGATTACCAAATATCCGTTCATCTGATATCAGATTGCTCTATCTGTTGACCTATATAACTTAATTTCTCTCTGTGTATACACGCACATTAGTAAAGCATTCTTATTGTTTCACCCATGGCTCAGTTGGTAGCACTTTGGCCTGACTCACATGCTTTGGGTTTAAGTCCCAATCCAGCACAAAATTCAAGATTGACATTCTGAAAGAGTGCTGCACTGTCAGAGGAGCTGTCTTTCAGATGAGACTTGAAACTGAGTCTCAGGTGGATGTAAAAGATCCGACAGAGAGCAGCAAGGGAGTTTTCCCCAGTGTCCTGGCCAATATTTTTCTCTCCATCAACATCACAAAATCTGGTCATTATCAAAATGCTGATCCTGAGAGCTTGCAGTGCACAAATTTATAACCACTTTTCCAATTTACTACAGAAGGTTAGACTTACAAAAGTAATTGACTGTGTAACGTGCTTTGAGACAGTGGTCATGAAAAGAGCTAAATCAATGCAAGTCGTCTTTTCTGATGAAGTAGTGCCAATTTCTTTTCGTAAGCGTTGACAATGCTTCCCAAGATAGGACAAGAGGGGCTGCAGTAAACAGATGCTGCGCACCCCCCACCCCAAAGTTTCAAACCACCAAAGTTGAAACACACCAATTAATCACGCTGCACTCTGAACATCAAAAACAGAGAACATTGCATGGCCAGACAGCCTTCCTCCATATATACACCGGGCACAAATGAAATTACTTATTTAACACAATGCAACTTACTAGGACATGTCGAGGAGCTGATCCAGGTCAACACCTCTGTAGGTAAATTTCCGGAAAGTTCTTTTCTTCTTCTGTTCTACTTGGTCAGCCTAGGTTCAAAAACAATATATAGGAAATTACAACATAGAGCAACCACTACTATGGAAACATAAGGAACTCTCTCTCCCTGGTCTAAGGCACATTAGAGAGAATGCGCTGTTGGTCACTGGGTACAATCTACTTTTCCAGACGGAAATAATGAATGGTGCTGTGTAAATACACCATCAACTTTCACATTTTTCTCTCTTTAAAAATGTTTGATGCTTCCCAACAACAAGTCCTTGTTTAAAAGGTCCTGCCATCAGTTCTCATTTCTCTCAACAGTTCGTTGACGTTGACAACTCGGTTGTATTTTTTTTAGCTGTTACACAAGGTCCCAGAATCAGGACAGTGCAGCCTTTTCCATGTTGCCTTTGGGGAAACTCCAGACATCAGGGGCTGGATTCCAGCGCTAAACTCAACTGACGATTTCAAAGCCGGCTGGTTCTGACATTAAAGTCACTGCGGCACCAACTCTTAACCTTCCACCTCCCAAGTATGAAGGCAACCGGGCCAATTTTTTAAAAAACTGTCCTTTGCCAAACTTAAGGAGTAACCGCCGCTGCCGCATATTACACGTTCATTTGCGTCAGCCTGCGGCCCACAGAGACCTGCACCCGGTTCGATTAACATTAAACTGAATTTCTCCAGACAATAACCGGTGAATCTTATAGCTTAGACTCCGCTCTACAACATCTTTGCCGATACGGCAGCTCTGGCATTAATCTGAGAGTGGATTAACAAGGATTGTGTTGGACTCTCTCAGCACCGCTACCTACAAACACCCACCATTTTCACCTGGTCTCGCTGGAAAAGACAAATCTCGTTTCCGCTGCAGCAAATATCGCGGGATTTGGGCCTGGCTTGGGTGGGTGGGGAAAACCATTGTTCCACCGCGCATGCGCACGCCTATCCTGACTCAGTGATTAAGTGTACCTGCCCAACTTCTGCCTTTTTTCTCCCTCTCGTCTGGACCAGGAAAAATTTTTATTAATTTTGCTTCCAATTTCCACCCCTCCATCATTTTCACATGATCCATCTCTGACACTTTCCTTCCCTTCCTTGACCTCTCTGTCTCAATTTCTGGCAATAGACTGTTCACCAATATCCATTACAAGCCCACCAACACCCACAGCTATCTCAACTACAGCTCCTCACACCCCACTTCCTGTGAGGACTCCATCCCATTCTCTCAGTTCCTTCGCCTCTGTCGTATCTGTTCTGATGATGGCACTTTCAAAAACAGTTCCTCTGACACGTCCTCCTTTTTCCTTAACCGAGGTTTTCCACCCACGGTGGTTGACAGGGCCTTCAACTGTGTCCGGTCCATCTCCCGCACACCGCCCTCACACCTTCTTCTCCCTCCCAGAAACATTCGTCTGCATTCAAAGGATCATCCTCCGCCATTTCCGCCAACTCCAGCATGATGCCACCACCAAACACATCTTCCCTTCAACCCCCCCGGCAGCATTCCGCAGGGATCTTTCCCTCCGGGACACCCTGGTCCACTCCTCCATCACCCCCTACACCTCAACCCCCTCCCATGGCACCTTCCCATGCAACCGCAGAAGGTGCAACACCTGCCCCTTTACTTCCCCTCTCCTCACCATCCATGAGCCCAAACACTCCTTTCAAGTAAAGCAGCATTTCACTTGCACTTCCCTTAACTTAGTCTGCTGCATTCGTGGCTTCCAATGCGGTTTCCTCTACATTGGAGAGACCAAACGCAGACTGGGTGACCACTTTGCAGAACACCTTCAGTCCTTCCGCAAGCATTACCCAGACCTCCCTGTCACTTGCCATTTCAACACTCCACCCTGCTCTCATGCCCACATGTCTGTCCTTGGCTTGCTGCATTGTTCCAGAGAAGCTCAACACAAACTGGAGGAACAGCACCTCATCTTCCGACTAGGCACTTTACAGCCTTCCGGACTGAATATTGAGTTCAACAATTTTAGATCATGAACTCTCTCCTCCATCCCCACTCCCTTTCCGATTTTTCCCCCTCCTTTTTTTTTCCAATAATTTATATAGATTTTTCTTTTCCCATCTACTTCCATTATTTTTAAGTGTATTTCCATCCATTGTTTTATCTCTAACTTATAGCCTATTTCGATCCCTCCCCCACACTCCACCCCCACTAGGGCTATCTGTACCTTGCTTGTCTTGCTTTCTACCCTTAATTAGCACATTCCTTAGATAATATCACCACCTTCAACACCTCTTTGTCCTTTTATCTGTGACACCTTTTTGGTTATCTCCACCTATCATTGGCCCTCTATCCAGCTCTTCTTGTCCCACCCCCCACCCCCCACCCCCCCCTTAAACCAGCTTATATTTCACCTCTCTTCTATTTTTACTTAATTCTGTTGAAGGGTCATTCAGACTCGAAACATTAACTGTATTCCTCTCTGCAGATGCTGCCAGACCTGCTGAGTTTTTCCAGGTATTTTTGTTTTTGTTTTGGATTTCCAGCATCCGCAGTTTTTTGCTTTTATCTCCCTTTTTTCAAATGGATTAGGAATCATACAGGCTGCCAATTGTAATTAAGTGTATTCCTGGAGATTTCATCAGATGACTTGCACATATGCTCTTGCCATTAGTTGGCCAACACATCTATCCTCATGACGTGCTGCCTTCCTACACCAATTGGAAAGCAAGGAGTCTCATTCCCTAACTGGATGGTGCTCGACTGTTAGCCAGACAACCTTTTTGCCCCCATTTTCAAGATTTTTATATCTGGCAAAGAGAAATGTTCAAAGAAAATGACAAATAAATCTTTTAATGTCCTTATGATTTTTCTCCAATGTTGCGCAGAGCTGTGTCCTGGAGATTAATCTTCAATTACTAGGGACTCCACACCAATCCCGGAGGATTGGTAACCTTAATCAAGCACCCCCTCCCAACACCCCGACCAAAAAATACATTTACTAACTAATACTAATAACACCTGGGTAAAAGTACTTTGGCATACTTTCTTTAAGTTTAAGTACCTCAATGTTTAAAAAAACCTCCCCTCTCTTGAAAAAGGCTGAACTCACCTGGCGCCCACCGCCAGCCTCAGTAACAACTGCAGGTCTACCTGCCACTCTTAGTGCTCCCTCATATGCGAGGTGAGATAGCCAGCCCACTCTGCGCTACGCTTGTAGTAGTCACAGTCCACTTCCCGTCCTGAGTCACACCAAACCACCTCCGGCCATCACTCGTTTGCACACTGCTTGACTACTTTGCAGACCCCCGGAAAGTCTCTGTCGACCCCAGTTTGAGACAAACTGAAATACAGGCAGAGGAAAGGCCCTAATCTCTGGAATTCCATCGCTAAACGTCCCTGCCTCTTACCTCTCTTTTTGTCTTTAAGGTACTTCTCAAAACATCTTTGACCAAGCTTTTGGCCATCTGGTCTAATATCGTCTAATGTAGCTCAGTGTCAAATTTTGCTAGATGTTGCTCCTGCAAAATGCCGAGTTGTTTTATTACATTAAAGGCACTATATAAACTCAAGTTGTTGTTGAGGCATCTTGTTGAAAAAATGTAATCAATGAAAGTACAGCTATCAATAAAACATGATTTTTAAAAATAAACAAAAACTACTGAAAATACACAAAGCCACATACAAATTTCTTTTTATATTCATGGGAAGTGGGCTTCGCTAGCTGGGAAAGCATTTATTGCCCATCCCTAGTAGTGTAAATAAGTGGCCTAAAAGTAGAGCAACATAAAGATAAAAGTAAAATACTGCGGATGCTGGAAATCTAGAACAAAAACAAAAATACCTGGAAAAATTCAGCAGGCCTGACAGCATCTGCGGAGAGGGATACAATTGACGTTTTGAGTTTGTATGACCCTTCATCAGAACTAAGACATGTAGAAATGAGATGAAATATAAGCTGGTAGAAGGGGGTGGGACAGGAGAGCTCGATAGAGGGCCAGTGATAGGTGGAGGCCAAAAAGAGACTGCCAAAGATGTCACAGACAAAAGGACAAAGGGGTGTTGACGATGGTGATGTTATCTAAAGGATGTGCTAATGGGGACATTAAGGGAACCTAAAGGGACATGCCCACATGTCCGTCCTTGGCCTGCTGTAATGTTCCAGTGAAGCTTAACGCAAACTGGAGGAACAGCACATCATCTTCCGACTAGGCATTTTACAGCCTCCTGGACTTAATACTGAGTTCGACAATTTTATATCATGAATTCTCTCCTCCATCCCCACCCCCTTTTCCAATCCCCCCTTTTCCAATAAATTATCCTTTTTTTACTATATTTTTTCTTTTCCCTCCTACTTTAAAATTTATTTCGATCTATTGTTTCATCTCCACCTTTTAGCCCATTTCAATTCCTTCCCCCCAGCCCACCCCCACTAGGGCCATCTGCCACTAGCTTGCTTCCCTTAATGTCCCCATTAGCACATACTTTAGATAATAACACCACCATCAACACCCCCTTTGTCCTTTTGTCTATGACATCTTCGGCAGTCTCTTCTTGGCCTCCACCTATCACTGGCCCCCTATTGAGCTCTCCTGTCCCACCCCCTTCTACCAGCTTATATTTCATCTCATTTCTATATGTCTTAGTTCTGATGAAGGGTCATATGGACTTGAAACATTAACTGTATCCCTGTCAGCAGATGCTGTCAGACCTGCTGAGTTTTTCCAGGTAGTTTTGTTTTTGTTCTTGTATTTGGGAAACATAATTAGGTTCAGTATATGAGCAGAAAATTTGAGCTGGGTACTTGACTCAGGGTGGGGGTGTTGGGGAGAGGGGGTGGTGGTGGTGGGGAGGTGATAAAATGTGACCTTGCCCACATTAAATGGAAATAAAAAAATGTCAGACAGAACTATAGAACAGCAATGGGAAATGCAGGATTTGGATAATTCACAAATCACCAGTAAGGGGTATAGTGAAATTTGGGGTTCTATATGTTTATGTGAATAAACAATTTGATTAAATTTTAAACATAATACCAAAGTAAATAATTCTTAAAGGGTAGATTTAAGAAAAGGAAAGTTGGGACAATGTAACCATTTAGAAATTCTACCAAAATGAAGATTAGGAAAGCAAAGCAGGGGTTTGAGAATAAGTTAGTTAAAAAAAGTCTTCCATGGGGAATTGAATAAAAGCCAAGATCTCTCCTCTTGGACAGTTCCCCAGGATCGAGGATGACTTGCTTCCACTCCATCTGACGGGTTCTGAGACTGTTAAAAAATCCAATTCACGGTCTACAGACTGCAACATGTGAGTCAGGTGGTGCCTGGAAGGTCAGGTAGATGAGTTGTTGGAAGTTTTGTGCACTCTCTTCAATGCCTCAACTTCGCCTGTACATGTTGCTGACAAGCTGTCTCATTAGTGCCTTCCTGAATTAACCTTCTCCATTTTGGTCAGTCACAAGCCTCGGGAGGGATGTTTGACCTATTCAAGGATGTTTTAAGGAAATCCCTAAAGCAATTCCATTCTTCACCTAGTGTCCCCTGCAATGACCAGGTTCCAAGTACAGCAGTTACTTTGGGAGTCTGATGTCAGGTACTTGAATGACATGTCCTGCCCAACAGAGCTCGTTTTGTCTGATTAATGCCTTGATGCTGGGCATATTGGCTTGCAAGAGGACACTGCTGTTGCACCATCTTGCTACTGGATTTGGAGGATCTTTCAAAGGCACTGCTGGTGGTACTCCTCCAGGGCTTTGAGGGCCTGCTATAGATTGTCCAAATCTTTGAAGCACAAAGGAGCACAAAGAACATTCCTGTCTCATAAACACGAACATAGTTAAGCTACAGACAGCATAGCCACCAAGTGATGAAGAAAAAATTATTTCTAAAGCATGTTTCACAACATCCAAATACAATTTACAGCCAATAAATACACATTTGTAACCTAGGGAAACACGGCAGCCGATTCAGCAAAGAGCCAGAGACAGCAAAGTCCAGATCATCTTATAGCAATGTCGGCCAAGTTATGAATGTGGACTAGAAAATCAGGAAGAATTCCCATATTCTTCTCCATAACATGCCACAGGATCTTTTAAATCCCTCAGGAGGCAGCAGAATCTTAGTTACATACCATCCGAACAGCACACTCCGACACTGTAGCACTCTATGCAGTGAGATATCTGGTCATTGTCACATTGCCATTTGGGGACATTGGCTGCGTGCAGATTGGCTGTCACGTTTCACTACATTACAACATTGACTACTCTTCAAAAATAGTTATGTCTACAAAATGCTTTGGATATCCTGAGGTTGTGAGAAATGCCATATAAAACTAAATCTTCTTTCTTTCACCAGGCAGGATAACCCTGGCCCTCCACATTGGATGAGTCCTTTTTAATATTGCAGTTCAGATGCAGATGCTGAAAAATCCTCCATTTTCCCTCTTTATTCTTTCATGAAATTTGGGCATCACTGGCAAGGCCAAAAGTTGCCCATTCTTGATTGTCCTTGAACTAAGGGCAGTAAAGTGCCAACCATATGGCACATTTTCTTCCCTCAAGGGACATTAGTGAACTGGATGGATTTTTACAACAATCAATGATAACTGTCATGGTCACTAGCACGGAGACTAGCTTCTAAATTTATTTGAATTTAAATTCCACCTGCTCCCACACTGGGATTTGAACCATGTCCCCAGAGCATTGGGCTGGGTCTCTGATATTACTAGTTTAGTGACATTACCACTACTCCACCATCTCCTATCGCCCCACTACCTATTATTCCCACAATAATGATGTCGACCCTATATTAGGAAGAAAAATCACTCACGAAGTACACTGATGGCGATGAATGCCAGTTTGAGAGTCAAGCTCTTCCACACAAGTCAGCAGGTTGCTCTCACTGCAAGTTTTTATTGATACCATTTCCCTACACAATGGCACTGGTTCTTCTCACTCTATCATTGCCATGGTCGGTGAGCTCATACAGAGATCCAGCTGGTTTTCTCAGCCATCAATGTTGATATAGCTTGAGGTTGTGTTTAACTGGGCTGGATTTTACATTCCCAAATGGGACACATTGCTAGCCCCCCCTCCCCTCCCAGTGCTGACATAAAATTTGGCCTGATGACGTACTGTTGGCAGTACGTCATTACACCAGCCTCCAAATTACAAAGGCAACCTGCCCAACAGTTGGCAACAAGCTATTAAGCTTTGTAACAACCCAATCATCCATAATGTTTCATTCCCCACATTTTTCAGATATCAAACAAGTAAAAGTTTGGCAGTCTTTTAGGGCGCAGGGGTGGCCATTGGGACCATGGTTGGATGGACCAAAACTGCTGGAGAAGGTGGCAGCATCTGGATGTTTTAATGACATATTTAAAAGATCTTTTTTCAGCTTTGATTACAAAATGAAGTCCCTGGACAATTCTGCCATGACTGACTTTCTGTTCACGGTGGTACCGGCCTACAGTGCTGATTAGGCAGAGCCCCTTTGGCACCAATCATTGACTTCCTTCCTGCCAAACAGCAACTAATTGGCTGTCGACACTTGATTGAACATGCTGAGATAGTGGGGGCGAGTTTCCATTCTACCTCCCTCACCTGGCTGTGCTTATATATTTCACCTTTCTTTTTCCTTAGCTCTGTTGAAGTCATACGGACTCGAAACGTTAACTGTGTTCCTCCCCGCAGATGCTGTCAGACCTTTCAGTAGTGAAGTTATTAAACACTTAGGCACACAAAAGGTGGTAGAAGTTTAGAACTCTCTTCTGCAAAAGAGATCAATTGTTCATTTCATATCTGAGATGGATAGATTTTTGTTAATCAAAGGATAAAGGGATGAAGAAAAGGTATGTGGTGTTAGATGGTAGTTCCGTAATGTTCTCAGCAAATGGCTGAATAGGCTTGAGAGACTAAATAGCCGACTCCTGGTCCTATTTAGATGGTAGATCCTAAGACATATCTGTCTGGCCTCAATGCTCATCGTATTCATAGACATCAGGATCTCACACTTCAGTGCAACTCTGAGGACAGTGTTGCACTGGTCAGTGGTCCCGTCCCATCTTTTAGACGATATCTGCCTGTACTTTGAGAAAATCAATTATGTTGGCAGTAGCATCGCAGATTGTATAGAGTAACATCTTTCATTTGCCCAAAGCCTTATTTTGTATTTGTTCTATTCACAACTCACGATATGTCAAATAGATTGACACACATGGCTGGAATGTCATGTACCAAATGGCCCAGCATTTTGTTTTGAGCATAACTCAATGTCTATAATTTAACAATAAGGCTAAGCTATGAAAAGCAAGTTTTACACATATTTATAAGTTGGATGCTTAAAAAACGTTATTCTCAAAAAAGTCCAATTAGTGCAAGTTTTCCCTTTCTTCACTCAAGTTATGTTAACTTAATTTTTCGGACACTAGAGGTTCCATCTGGTACCTGTGCATGTCAGAAATTCTAGGGATACAAGTATCAGCATTTGGATTATACAACAACGCCAGGTGGAGTAGGACACCTAAGGATAGGACAAGACCATGCTACTTGCCAACAACTTAGTCAAGGCCAATACAGAAATAGCTACTCTGGGAAAGAACCAACATCCACAAAGTCATTCCCAACCTGAAGTTAATACATTTGGGTGAAAAAGCCAGCGATTCACAACTTTAGCAATGCTTCAAAATAAAACTAAAAAATGTTTCAGAAAACTGACAGGAATGAGCCAGGAACAGTTACATTTCTCAGACTCGGGTAGGCTCTGTTCACTTTCATGTCCTTATTTCTGTTGTACTCAGATGTAGTAATTTAAATATCGTAAAACCAACCAATTCTGAACTAGCTACAGATGCATATCTTAAAGAGTCCTTATTGAAACACACAAAAATCAGTCAGAGGTCAGATCATTTAAACAAAATGTGCTCTCTTTATTTAACCAGGGGTCATCTGTCTTTATTTTGCAGTTTATTCTACAGCCATTCTTAAGGGAAATCCACATCTTAAATTAAAAAAGGCAGATCTAAATAGTACAAAAGTTGACCTAAAAATTGCAACGTCTGTTTTCAAATGTTTCAATTTTAAACATAAAAGTATACTAGGGTAAAACAAAGGCTTAAAGTAACAAATAAAAAAAAAATAAAACAAGAGTTATATGGTACAGCAGAATATTTCTACTAAACCTTGCAACACTTAGAGCACAAAGAGGTCATTTGTGCGGTTGGGAAGAGGAGAATAATTTTTTTCAAAAATGCAGTCCAAAGCCCACAGTGTATCCTTCAAACTGCGTTTAATTTTTTTTTTTTTGTTGTTGTTTGTGTAATATAATCAAGTGATTGTCACAAAAGAGTCACAAAATTAAGGAATTCCTGGTCAAGTTTACACCAGAATATACTCCTTTATGTTTTTCCCTGCCATGGTTTTAATGCCTGTAAGGATGGAACCCCTGAGCATTGTGGTTCTGACCGCGGGCAAATCCACCCGGTGCAGATGGTGGAGCCCCTGGAGGCGCTGGTGCTGAGGGTCCTCCATATGAGGGAGCTGGCTGATTTGGATCCGAGAAATCTGGGGCCTGGCCAAAACCACTCATATCTTGCCCATAACCTATTAAACAAATAGAACAGAAAAGTTATGACTGTTTAGAGGAAAAATGCAAACTAAAGTCACCATTAACTATACAGAAAGCAACTTGTGAAAAATCAAACTTAATTTTGCATAGTTAGTTCATCCTTGTACCAGCACAACAAATATTCAATTGATTTAACACTATTCTCCCACTTAAAAGAAAACTGAGCAAGGACTACACCCTACTTAAGCTACTCATCTTTGAAGCAAGGCAGTTCAAAGTCTATGCAACACCTACCTGCTGCACTATATCCCTGCTCAGCCTGACCGTAAGTCTGAGAAGGACGCTTGGGTCCGTAGCCTGAAGGATCCTGAGGATAGTTACCCATGCCTATTAGGGAGATGAGGAAACCAGGATGACTACCCCAGTAAGCCTGAGCCTGCTTCAATCCACGGCATAGATGCATCAGGTCACCATTGGTATAGGGATGCACAGAAATGCCAATGAAATAGAAATAAATGACATTTAAGCAGACGTTTGGTCAATCTGATAATCTATATGGGAAAATTGTGGCAACAAACTATCAATATATAAAATTAAAACAAACTGTGCCTAAGTTAGCAATAGGGATTGTGCCTCATGGACAAGAACCTTTAGTGAATGTAGTACAGTCTGTAGTAAAGGTACTGAGCTGCAGAGTGTATTTGGATGTAGGGAGAGAACAAATCACAATAGTGATTAAATGAGCAAAGATTATTTTAATGAATTACATGCTTTAGTTCAGCTACATTCAAATGAGTAAATAAATTTAAAAATCTGAATGCATTGCCAGATAAAGCAAATATCACAGCATCTTTCTTCAAGGGCTCCGTTATATTAGTTTTAAAGTACAAACTTTTAAAACTAAACATTACCACCAAAATAATCAGAAGTTGACACCTGAATATTGTCATTTGTAATTGCCAATTTAACATAGAGTCTTTTTCACAGATTGAAGCCATTGATAAATCACCATTTTCTTTTTTAAATGGACCCATTTCAATTTATTCAGATCCTGGAAATCTTACAGCAATTTTCCATCTCAAAAATGAAATCTGGCTGAAGCAGAAACTCTGCTCACTCAGAGACGGGAAGTCAGGTTTTACATCTAGAACAAACAGCAGGGAGCTGCATTTAGCCAGGTAAGAGAGGAAGCAGATGGACCCAAGTTAAGATTCAGATCAAGAACAGTAGAGAGACTAACAGCTAGGTTAGAAACTCTGACATTCAAAGATACAACATTTTTTTTGATGGGGTGGTAGAGGAACAGACAAAAGTAGAAATCAGGAGACATGGAATTGAAAACTATAACACTGTGCTGATGTAAAAAGATGTGAACGACTACTTATCATGTAAGCTTAGATTTATGCTAGTAATTGTCCCCTTGTAGGCTATGTCTCTGCTCTGTTCCTAACAGGAGATCTCACATCCATGAGGTTATAAAATACTAGAAAGGGATGATCTAATTCAACCCACCATTCTTTACCTTCTTATCTTCTGGTATTCACGTAAACCTGCTGGAAATACAAGCAGGTAGAGGGACTTCTGACTTCAAATATCATATGCATTGAAGGGGATTGTGTTCTTTTCTAATTCTACAGCACCTCAAAATCCTACACTACTTGTTACCTACCATACTGGTTGTACCCAGGGAATTTGGGCTGTCCAGCAGGTGGCTTGTTCATGTCCTGGGGTGTCTTAAGTTGCTGGTGGATAGCCCACCTGTCCTGCTCCTGGTGTGGCAGGGAGTGCTGGTATTCCAGGTAAACACATGTATTGATATATGAATTTCATCAAAAACATTGCTTTGACCAGACACCCCAATATTTTTGATATGTTTACAACATGACAGGCAACTTTTTTCCTCCATACATTCAACTCAAAATCCTGCAACATATAGCCTAAAACTGGCTTATTTTCCCTTGTTCTGCAGAAATGAAAGGTTAAAAACATACCATATTGTGGAGGTGCACCAAAACCCTGAGATGGCGCAAATCCTCCTGGAGGTGGCTGTGGAACTACATAGGGATTAAAGTGGGGAGGCTGTGGAGGGGCTCCTGGAGGCAGCATCAGCCCATAACCCCCTGAAAAACACAAATAAACAGCCAAAGATTTAAAGAGAGTTTGTTTTCCCCTCAAACCTGATACCAAGCATTATTCATATTAGCTTTAAAAAAATGAAACTTACACATTTGTTGACCTGGTGACATCCACATACCTGAAAAACATACAATACTTAAAACCAAGCCAGTGTTCATTTACTATAATTATTCATCAAAGGTCTGATGGGACGTTATAACTGGCAATAAATATAAAATAATCTACATTCAAACTAGTTTAATAGCTTGTGCTCATTCATAAACACCTATTTAGACAATCCAATCTGCACAAATTCTAAGGTAACAGTGTTTCAGCTGAATCACAATATCCTGAAATACAACAGCAACAGGATGCTTGGAACAGCTCAAGTTATTTTATGCCTTTTTTGACGCCACACTCATCTGTATTAAAGGATTAAGTGGGCAACACAAAAGGCAATGCTCTTTCCATCTGCTATGCAACACCACATAAACACGGTAGCTTTGTCAAAATTATGATTTTTCATATTTAATGTTAAAAGTACCACACAGCCATCTAACTTCTAATGATTAAAAAAATGCAACATTTTATCTATATTGGTTAACACAGTTACTGAGCAACTTGGATGACAGAGACAAGAGAAAAAGCAGTAGAATGAAGAGACCTGATAACTTTGCATTTCTCACTTCCTAAATCATTTAATTTAACAGGAATTGCCCCGCAATTAAAAATAATTTAACAACTCAACCGCTCCAATGTTGTTCACAGAGGCAATCAGCCTCTTTCAGTTGAAGTTCAACCTCAACATGCAGAAAGGAGTTTCTTGCATCCCTTGCTAAATGACACCCAGGTTAGTCTGCAAGAATCCGAGCATCATTCACATGATGTTCCATTACTTTGTGCACACAGGGAGTCGTTCAGAGCAAACCTGCAATTTTCTGCCCCAAAGCAGTGTTGAGGACCCAAGCAAGGTCACTGTAACATACAAGAAGGGCCACTGTAACATACAAGAAGGGCATCTGAGCCAAAGGTCAAAGGAGGGAAGGAGGGGCTTCAGCAATGCAGTAGATTATGCATGATAAATGTATTCATACAAAAAATCTTTAGGTTCCATCCTACTGCAAAGGGAAGTGAGAAAGATACTAAGTTCCAGATCTGAAAAATAAGCACTTTAAGTCAAGCAATACTGGAATTTATTTTATTTAAACAACGTTTCCATCGTATACTATTTACTTCAGAGGAGTGAGCGGCTCAGATACCAGGTCATCCGTGCTTCACAGGCTTGTAGGTGATGGAGAACTCTCCGAGATAACGGCCAGTAATTTCAGGCTGAAAAAGAAAAGAAGTCATAAAATTAACCAAAGAATTCCATACATTGTAAATTAATCTCCACAATTATATCAGGGAGTTCAAGACGTAGCTGAACCGGGTTAATATCCAATGTTCTTTCCATTAAAAAAAAGATCAGGTTAGAAGGAAAACACTAATGTAAGTGTTTAGTTAGGTAAATGAAATAACTTCTCCTGGACTAATGAAGATGGAAAGTGCTTTACCACCCATCTGCTCTGCTTGACATGACATTTTACAGTTTGCGAAACTTTCATTACAAAGATAGGTGAAAACAAACTTTCTTTTAACTAGCAGCTTAAGCGCAGGAGAAATTGCTTTCAACACTAGAATACAAATATCTCATTTGCCAATAAAGGAATGAGGTATTATGTTCAGCATCCAAGGTGCTGACCCATGTCACTCAGTACAGATCAACTGAACTTGATCAACGCTCCCTACTGACTGTGGGGATCAAAATGAGCTGTCAGGGACAAGCTTTCAACTTCAAACTATAGGACTGGAAATTTAAACGAAACGTTGAAGAGGCCCCTTTATTTACCTTCATTTTAAATAAATAAATTCGTGGGCCTCATCCCCATTTCATAAACCCGCTGCAAAACTCAGTTGTGTGGATGTTTGTATATTAGTGACAATGAAACGGTCTTGTTTTGTTACTGTCACTGGCATTGTGAAATACACACATTGCTTTTACACAAGAATAAACTAAATTGCTAACCAGCAGCCTGTTTTGCCATCTAAATAATTCATGAGGAAAGAGGTTTTATACTGGAATGCACGTCTGGTGTCAAAAGCTGCTTATCAGTGCTCCACAATAAAAGCAACTGGCAAAGATCAAGAGATTCAATTCCAATTTTTGGTAGGCAAGATATAACTCCTTCCCATTGCACTACCCAGTGGTAGATTAGAGAATAACACCAGCACCAGCTCCATACAGTGGTAACCTTGCCTATGCTGTAGTTCTGCAAAAACGGCCAGAGTTTCACCTAGGCAGCTCTCCTCATCACAGCAACAGAATGCTACATCACAGATTGGGGCAGCAATCCCATCAAACCTGTACCTAACAAGTTTTTCCATATGCCACCAAGACATTCTCCATACCTTATTGCCGCCAACTATTTCTTTTATTTACTTTTAAAGTACATGCTGGATTATAATAATGGTTTGCAGCATAGAATTCCATAATGATCAGATTTCAGTCTATCCATTATCAGATTTCTAAATTAGTGTCATTTCTGCTGGTGTATACCAACAAAAACAAAGCTTTTACTACAATGATCTGCAACTTTCTTTTGCTTAGCTGCACTGTCATAGCTTTGCAGAAATCTCCATAGGTAGTCAGTTTCCAGTGGGCCTTAATCGTTGCATGTACCACATGGAAAATTTAAAAACCACTGGTGTAGACTGACCACTGCCTTCGGAAAAGTCAAGCATGATGTCCATAAAAACAATAATTTGTTAAACAAACTTCTTTGTTAAAACAGCATTTTTGGAATGTAAGCATCGCTAGCAAGGTCAGCATTTATTGCCCAATCCAAGTTATCCATGAGAGAGTGATGATGAGCATTCATCTTGAATTGCAGCAGATTAAAAGATTCTCCCACAGTGCTATTACTTAAGAGTTCCAGGATTTTGACCCAGGAGCAATCAAGGAACAACAATAAAGGTCTACAATGTGACCAGGAGAGAAAACTGGAGGTGATGGTGTTCCCATGTGTCTGTAGTACTGCCCTTGTCCTTCTGGATGGCAGAATTCACATCTTTGGCAGGTGCTGCCAAAGAAGCTTTGGTGAGCTGTTGTAGCGCATGCTGTAGATGGTGTACACAGCAGCCACGGTCCACCAGTGTTGATGGAAATGACTGTTTAGATAAATTTTGACATATTAGAAACGTCTAATTTGATTGTGTAGCATTATGATGACTTGAGAAGCCAGATAGAGCCTCTGATGTTGATGTTAGTATGCAAATTAAGGCACAGAAAGGGTCCAAGGCATGATCCTTGCAAAACTTCAGCATCACCATTGGAAATACAACTCTAAACCCAACACAAAATCAGCTTGTCCAAATTTTTCCCCATTCAAGTTGTGGCAATGTTTCATGGGAACAAGGCTGTAATGATAGATGTAATTACAGTGAATAAGGACAATGAATAGGAGGTTCAACTGTCCTATAAAAGATTGAGAAGGAGAGCTTTTGTATGGGTCTATAGCCTGAAGGATCCTGAGGATAGTTACCTGTGCTTACTAGGGAGATAAGGAAACCAGGATGACTTCCCCAGTAAGCATGAGCCTGTTTCACTCTGCGGCACAAATGCATTAGGTCACCGGTAGTATATGGATGCACAGAAATGCCAATGAAATAGAAATACATTTCAGCAGATGATTGGTCAATTTGTTATTCTATATAGGTAAATTGTGGCAACAAGCTATCAATATATAAAATTAAAGCAAACTGTGTCTAAGTTAGCAATAGGGATTGCCCCATGGAACAAGAATCTTTATCGAATGTAGTACAGTCTATGGAAAAAGGTACTGAGCTGCAGTGTATTTGAGTATAGGGAGATAACAAACGTGCACCCTGTAACAGTGATTAAACGAGCAGAGATTGTTTTAGTGAATTACATGCTTGGGTCCAGCGACTTCCAAATGAGCAAATAAATAAATAACCTGAATACATTGCCAGATCAAGCAAATATCAAGGCATCTTTCTTCAAGGGCTCCGTTATATTAGTTTTAAAATACAATTTTTAAAAAACTGAACATTACTACCAACATAATCATGAGTTGACAACTGAATATTGTCATTTCTATTTGATGATTTAACAAGGAGTCTATTTCATAGATTGAAGCCCTTACCATATTGTGGAGGTGCACCAAAACCCTGTCCAAATCCCTGAGATGGGGCAAATCCTCCTGGAGGCGGCTGTAGAACTATATAGCAATTAAAGTGGGGAGGCTGAGAAGGGGCATACCTGCTTCCTGGAGGTGGCAACAGCCCATAGCCCCCCTAAAAAACACAAATAAACAGCCAAAGATGTAAAGAGAGTTTGTTTTCCCCTCAAACGTGAAACCAAGCATTATTCACATTAGTTTTTAAAAAAAAAATTAAACTTACCCATTTGTTGACCTGGTGACATCCACATACCTGAAAAACATACAATACTTAAAACCAAGCCAGTGTTCATTTACTATAATTATTCATCAAAGGTCTGAAGGGACCTTGTTATAACTGGCAATAAATATAAAATAATCTACATTCAAACTAGTTTAATAGCTTGTGCTCATTCATAAACATCCATTTAGACAATCCAATCTACAGAAATTCTAAAGTAAGTGTTTCAGCTGAATCACAATACCCTGAAGCACAACAGCAACAGGATGCTTGGAACAGCTCAAGTTATTTTATGCCTTTTTTGACGCCTCACTCATCTGTATTAAAGGATTAAGTGGGCAACACAAAAGGCAATGCTCTTTCCATCTGCTATGCGACACCATATAAACAATGGTAGCTTTGTCAAAATTATGATTGTTCACATTCAATGTTAAAAGTACCACACAGCCATCTAACTTCTACTGATTAAAAAAATGCAACATTTTTATATTGGTTAACACACAGCTACTGAGCGACTTGGATGACAGAGACAAGAGAAAAAGCAGCAGAATGAAGAGACCTGATAACTTTGCATTTCTCACTTCCTAAATCATTTAACTTAACAGAAATTATTTTTAATTCTGGGGCAATTCAACAACCCAACCGCTCCAATGTTGTTCACAGAGGCAATCAGCCTCTTTCAGTTGAAGTTCAACCTCCACATGTAGAAAGGAATTTCTTGCATCCCTTGCTAAATGACACCCAGGTTAGTCTGCAAGAATCCGAGCATCATTCACATGATGTTCCATTACTTCGTGCACATGGGGAGTCGTTCAGAGCAAACCTGCAATTTTTTGCCCCAAAGCAGTATTGAGGACCTAAGCAAGGTATCTGTAACATACAAGAAGGGCATCTGAGCCAAAGATCAAAGGAGGGAAGGAGGGGCTTCAGCAATGCAGTAGATTATGCATGATAAACGTATTCACACAAAAAATCTTTAGGTTCCATCCTACTGCAAAGGGAAGTGAGAAAGATACTAAGTTCCAGATCTGAAAAATAATCACTTTAAGTCAAGCAATACTGGAATTTATTTTATTTACACAACGTTTCCATCGTATACTATTTACTTCAGAGGAGTGAGCGGCTCAGATACCAGGTCATCCGTGCTTCACAGGCTTGTAGGTGATGGAGAACTCTCCAAGATAACGGCCAGTAATTTCAGGCTGAAAAAGAAAAAAAGTCATAAAATTAACCAAGGAATTCCATACACTGTAAATTAATCTCCACAATTATATCAGAGAGTTCAAGACGTAGCTGAACTGGGCTAATATCCAATGTTCTTTCCATTAAAAAAAACAGGTTAGGAGGGAAACACTAATGTAAGTGTTTAGTTAGGTAAATGAAATAACTTCTCCTGGACTAACGAAGATGGAAAGTGCTTTACCACCCATCGGCTCTGCTTGACATGACATTTTACAGTTTGCGAAACTTTCATTACAAAGATAAATGAAAACAAAATTTTTCTTTTAACGAGCAGCTTAAGTGCAGGAGAAATTGCTTTCAACACAGGGTACATTCGACACTAGAATACAAATATCTCATTTGCCAGTAATGGAATGAGGTATTATGTTCAGCATCCAAGGTGCTGACCCATGTCACTCAGTACAGATCAACTGAACTTGATCAACGCTCCCTACTGACTGTAGGGATCAAAATGAGCTGTCAGGGACAAGCTTTCAACTTCAAACTATAGGACTGGAAATTTAAACGAAATGATGAAGAGGTCTTGCCGCCCCTTTAGTTACCTTCATTTTAAATAAATAAATACGTGGGTCTCACCCCCATTTCATAAACCCGCTGCATAACTCAGTTGTGCGGAAGTTTGTATATTAGTGACAATGAAACGGTCTTGTTTTGTTACTGTCACTGGCATTGTGAAATACACACATTGTTTTTACACAAGAATAAACTAAATTGCTATCCAGCAGCCTGTTTTGCCATCTAAATAAGTCATGAGGAAAGAGGTTTTATACTGGAATGCATGTCTGGTGTCAAAAGCTGCTTATCAGTGCTCCACAATAAAAGCAACTGGCAAAGATCAAGAGATTCAATTCTAATTTTTGGTAGGCAAGATATAACTCCTTCACATTGCACTACCCAGTGGTAGATTAGAGAATAACACCAGCAGCAGCTCCATACAGTGGCAACTTTGCCCATGCTGTAGTTCTGCAAAAACGGCCAGAGTTTCACCTAGGCAGCTCTCCTCATCACAGCAACAGAATGCTACATCACAGATTGGGGCAGCAATCCCATCAAACCTGTACCTAACATTTTTTTCCATATGCCACCAAGACATTCTCCATACCTTATTGCCGTCAACTATTTCTTTTATTTACTTTTAAAGGACATGCTGGATTATAATATTGGTTTGCAGCATAGAATTCCATAATGATCAGATTTCAGTCTATCCATTATCAGATTTCTAAATTAGTGTCATTTCTGCTGGCGTATACCAACAAAAACAAAGCTTTTACTACAATGATCTGCAACTTTCTTTTGGTTAGCTGCACTGTCAAGCTTTGCAGAAATCTCCATAGGTAGTCAGTTTCCAGTGGGCCTTAATCATTTCATGTACCACATGGAAAATTTAAAAACCACTGGTGTATATTGACCAATGCCTTGGGCAAAGTCAAGCATGATGTCCATAAAAACAATAATTTGTTAAACAAACTTCTTTTTTTAAAAACAGCATTTTTGGAACGTAAGCATCGCTAGCAAGGTCAGCACTTATTGCCCAATCCAAGTTATCCATAAGAGAGTGATGATGAGCATTCACCTTGAATTGCAGCAGATTAAAAGATTCTCCCACAGTGCTATTACTTAAGAGTTCCAGGATTTTGACCCAGGAGCAATCAAGGAACAACAATAAAGGTCTACAATGTGACCAGGAGAGAAAACTGGAGGTGATGGTGTTCCCATGTGTCTGTAGTGCTGCCCTTGTCCTTCTGGATGGCAGAATTCACATCTTTGGCAGGTGCTGCCAAAGAAGCTTTGGTGAGCTGTTGTAGTGCATGCTGTAGATGGTGTACACAGCAGACACGGTCCACCAGTGTTGATGGAAATGACTGTTTAGATAAATTTTGACATATTAGAAACGTCTAATTTGATTGTGTAGCATTATGATGACTTGAGAAGCCAGATAGAGCCTCTGATGTTGATGTTAGTATGCAAATTAAGACACAGAAAGGGTCCAAGGCATGATCCTTGCAAAACTTCAACATCACCACTGGTAATACAACTCTAAACCCACATACATTTTCCAGGTATCAGAATCAGCTTGTCCAAATTTTTCCCCATTCAAGTTGTGGCAATGTTTCATGGGAACAAGGCTGTAATTATAGATGTAATTACAGTGAATAAGGACAATGAATAGGAGGTTCAACTGTCCTATAAAAGATTGAGAAGGAGAGCTTTTGTATGGGTCTATAGCCTGAAGGATCCTGAGGATAGTTACCTGTGCTTACTAGGGAGATAAGGAAACCAGGATGACTTCCCCAGTAAGCATGAGCCTGTTTCACTCCGCAGCACAAATGCATTAGGTCACCGGTAGTATATGGATGCACAGAAATGCCAGTGAAATAGAAATACATTTAAGCAGATGTTTGGTCAATTTGTTATTCTATATAGGCAAACTGTGGCAACAAGCTATCAATATATAAAATTAAAGCAAACTGTGTCTGAGTTAGCAATAGGGATTGCCCCATGGACAAGAATCTTTATCGAATGTAGTACAGCCTATAGAAAAAGGTACTGAGCTGCAGTGTATTTGAGTATAGGGAGATAACAAACGTGCACCCTGTAAGTGATTAAACGAGCAGAGATTGTTTTAGTGAATTACATGCTTGGGTCCAGCGACTTCCAAATGAGCAAATAAATAAATAAATCTGAATACATTGCCAGATCAAGCAAATATCAAGGCATCTTTCTTCAAGGGCTCCGTTATATTAGTTTTAAAATACAATTTTTAAAAAACTGAACATTACTACCAACATAATCATGAGTTGACAATTGAATATCGTCATTTCTATTTGATGATTTAACAAGGAGTCTATTTCATAGATTGAAGCCCTTACCATATTGTGGAGGTGCACCAAAACCCTGTCCAAATCCCTGAGGTGGGGCAAATCCTCCTGGAGGCGGCTGTGGAACTATATAGCAATTAAAGTGGGGAGGCTGAAAAGGGGCATCCCTCCCTGTTGGAGGTGGCAACAGCCCATACCCCCGCTAAAAAACACAAAGAAACAGCCAAAGATGTAAAGAGAGTTTGTTTTCCCCTCAAACGTGAACCAAGCATTATTCATATTAGCTTTTAAAAAAAAATGAAACTTACCCATTTGTTGACCAGGTGTCATCCACATACCTGAAAAACATACAATACTTAAAACCAAGCCAGCGTTCATTTACTATAATTATTCATCAAAGGTCTGATGGGACCTTGTTATAACTGGCAATAAATATAAAATAATCTACATTCAAACTAGTTTAATAGCTTGTGCTCATTCATAAACACCTATTTAGACAATCCAATCTGCACAAATTCTAAGGTAACAGTGTTTCAGCTGAATCACAATATCCTGAAATACAACAGCAACAGGATGCTTGGAACAGCTCAAGTTATTTTATGCCTTTTTTGACGCCACACTCATCTGTATTAAAGGATTAAGTGGGCAACACAAAAGGCAATGCTCTTTCCATCTGCAATGCAACACCACATAAACACGGTAGTTTTGTCAAAATTATGATTGTTCATATTTAATGTTAAAAGTACCACACAGCCATCTAACTTCTAATGATTAAAAAAATGCAACATTTATTCTATATTGGTTAACACACAGCTACTGAGCGACTTGGATGACAGAGACAAGAGAAAAAGCAGTAGAATGAAGTGACCTGATAACTTTGCATTTCTCACTTCCTAAATCATTTAATTTAACAGGAATTGCCCCGCAATTAAAAATAATCTAACAACTCAACCGCTCCAATGTTGTTCACAGAGGCAATCAGCCTCTTTCAGTTGAAGTTCAACCTCCACGTGCAAAAAGGAATTTCTTGCATCCCTTGCTAAATGACACCCAGATTAGTCTGCAAGAATCCGAGCATCATTCACATGATGTTCCATTACTTTGTGCACACGGGGAGTCGTTCAGAGCAAATCTGCAATTTTTTGCCCCAAAGCAGTGTTGAGGACCTAAGCAAGGCCACTGTAACATACAAGAAGGGCATCTGAGCCAAAGATCAAAGGAGGGAAGGAGAGGCTTCAGCAATGCAGTAATTATGCATGATAAATGTATTCATACAAAAAATCTTTAGGTTCCATCTTACTGCAAAGGGAAGTGAGAAAGAAACTAAGTTCCAGATCTGAAAAATAATCACTTTAAGTCAAGCAATACTGGAATTTATTTTATTTACACAACGTTTCCATCGTATACTATTTACTTCAGAGGAGTGAGCGGCTCAGATACCAGGTCATCCGTGCTTCACAGGCTTGTAGGTGATGGAGAACTCTCCAAGATAACGGCCAGTAATTTCAGGCTGAAAAAGAAAAAAAGTCATAAAATTAACCAAAGAATTCCATACACTGTAAATTAATCTCCACACAATTATATCAGGGAGTTCAAGACGTAGCTGAACTGGGCTAATATCTAATGTTCTTTCCATTAAAAAAAAATCAGGTTAGGAGGAAAACTGTTTTAATTTAAAAATATTAATGTACTAAACACTAATGTAAGTGTTTAGTTAGGTAAATGAAATAACTTCTCCTGGACTAACGAAGATGGAAAGTGCTTTACCACCCATCGGCTCTGCTTGACATGACATTTTACAGTTTGCGAAACTTTCATTACAAAGATAAATGAAAACAAAATTTTTCTTTTAACGAGCAGCTTAAGTGCAGGAGAAATTGCTTTCAACACAGGGTACATTCGACACTAGAATACAAATATCTCATTTGCCAATAAAGGAATGAGGTATTCTGTTCAGCATCCAAGGTGCTGGCCCATGTCACTCAGTACAGATCAACTGAACTTGATCAACGCTCCCTACTGACTGTAGGGATCAAAATGAGCTGTCAGGGACAAGCTTTCAACTTCAAACTATAGGACTGGAAATTTAAACAAAACGTTGAAGAGGTCTTGCCGCCCCTTTAGTTACCTTCATTTTAAATAAATAAATACGTGGGCCTCACCCCCCATTTCATAAACCCGCTGCATAACTCAGTTGTGTGGAAGTTTGTATATTAGTGACAATGAAACGGTCTTGTTTTGTTACTGTCACTGGCATTGTGAAATACACACATTGTTTTTACACAAGAATAAACTAAATCGCTATCCAGCAGCCTGTTTTGCCATCTAAGTAAGTCATGAGGAAAGAGGTTTTATACTGGAATGCATGTCTGGTGTCAAAAGCTGCTTATCAGTGCTCCACAATAAAAGCAACTGGCAAAGATCAAGAGATTCAATTCTAATTTTTGGTAGGCAAGATATAACTCCTTCACATTGCACTACCCAGTGGTAGATTAGGAAAATAACACCAGCACCAGCTCCACACATTGGTAACCTTGCCCATGCTGTAGTTCTGCAAAAACAGCCAGAGTTTCACCTGGGCAGCTCTCCTCATCACAGCAACAGAATGCTACATCACAGATTGGGGCAGCAATCCCATCAAACCTGTACCTAACAAGTTTTTCCATATGCCACCAAGACATTCTCCATACCTTATTGCCGTCAACTGTTTCTTTTATTTACTTTTAAAGTACACGCTGGATTATAATGGTTTGCAGCACAGAATTCCATAATGGTCAGATTTCATTCTATCCATTATCAGATTTCTAAATAAGTGTCATTTCTGCTGGCGTATACCAACAAAAACAAAGCTTTTACTACAATGATCTGCAACTTTCTTTTGCTTAGCTGCACTGCCATAGCTTTGCAGAAATCTCCATAGGTAGTCAGTTTCCAGTGGGCCTTAATCGTTGCATGTACCACATGGAAAATTTAAAAACCACTGGTGTATATTGACCAATGCCTTGGGCAAAGTCAAGCATGATGTCCATAAAAACAATAATTTGTTAAACAAACTTCTTTTTTAAAACAGCATTTTTGGAATGTAAGCATCGCTAGCAAGGTCAGCATTTATTGCCCAATCCAAGTTATCCATGAGAGTGATGATGAGCATTCATCTTGAATTGCAGCAGATTAAAAGATTCTCCCACAGTGCTATTACTTAAGAGTTCCAGGATTTTGACCCAGGAGCAATCAAGGAACAACAATAAAGGTCTACAATGTGACCAGGAGAGAAAACTGGAGGTGATGGTGTTCCCATGTGTCTGTAGTGCTGCCCTTGTCCTTCTGGATGGCAGAATTCACATCTTTGGCAGGTGCTGCCAAAGAAGCTTTGGTGAGCTGTTGTAGTGCATGCTGTAGATGGTGTACACAGCAGACACGGTCCACCAGTGTTGATGGAAATGACTGTTTAGATAAATTTTGACATATTAGAAACGTCTAATTTGATTGTGTAGCATTATGATGACTTGAGAAGCCAGATAGAGCCTCTGATGTTGATGTTAGTATGCAAATTAAGACACAGAAAGGGTCCAAGGCATGAGCCTTGCAAAACGTCAGCATCACCATTGGAAATACAACTCTAAACCCACATACATTTTCCAGGTATCAAAATCAGCTTGTCCAAATTTTTCCCCATTCAAGTTGTGGCAATGTTTCATGGGAACAAGGCTGTAATTATAGATGTAATTACAGTGAATAAGGACAATGAATAGGAGGTTCAACTGTCCTATAAAAGATTGAGAAGGAGAGCTTTTGTATGGGTCTATAGCCTGAAGGATCCTGAGGATAGTTACCTGTGCTTACTAGGGAGATAAGGAAACCAGGATGACTTCCCCAGTAAGCATGAGCCTGTTTCACTCTGCGGCACAAATGCATTAGGTCACCGGTAGTATATGGATGCACAGAAATGCCAATGAAATAGAAATACATTTCAGCAGATGTTTGGTCAATTTGTTATTCTATATAGGTAAATTGTGGCAACAAGCTATCAATATATAAAATTAAAGCAAACTGTGTCTGAGTTAGCAATAGGATTGCCCCATGAACAAGAATCTTTATCGAATGTAGTACAGCCTATAGAAAAAGGTACTGAGCTGCAGTGTATTTGAGTATAGGGAGATAACAAACGTGCACCCTGTAACAGTGATTAAACGAGCAGAGATTGTTTTAGTGAATTACATGCTTGGGTTCAGCTACTTCCAAATGAACAAACAAATAAATAAATAGATAATCTGAATACATTGCCAGATCAAGCAAATATCAAGGCATCTTTCTTCAAGGGCTCCGTTATATTAGTTTTAAAATACAATTTTTAAAAAACTGAACATTACTACCAACATAATCATGAGTTGACAACTGAATATTGTCATTTCTATTTGATGATTTAACAAGGAGTCTAATTCATAGATTGAAGCCCTTACCATATTGTGGAGGTGCACCAAAACCCTGTCCAAATCCCTGAGGGGGGTCAAATCCTCCTGGAGGCAGCTGTGCAATTGCATAGGGATTAAAGTGGGAAGGCTGAGAAGGGGCATCCCTCCCTCCTGGAGGCGGCAACAGCCTATACCCCCCTAAAAAATACAAATAAACAGCCAAAGTTGTAAAGAGAGAGTTTGTTTTCCCCTCAAATGTGATACCAAGCATTATTCATATTAGCTTTTAAAAAAAATAAAACTTACCCATTTGTTGACCAGGTGACATCCACATACCTGAAAAACATACAATACTTAAAACCAAGCCAGCGTTCATTTACTATAATTATAATTATTCCTCAAAGGTCTGATGGGACGTTGTTATAACTGGTACTATATATAAAATAATCTACACTCAAACCAGTTTAATAGTTTGTGCTCATTCATAAACACTTATTTAGACAATCCAATCTACAGAAATTCTAAAGTAACCATGTTTCAGCTGAATCACAATATCCTGAAGTACAACAGCAACAGGATGCTTGGAACAGCTCAAGTTATTTTATGCCTTTTTTGACGCCTCACTCATCTGTATTAAAGGATTAAGTGGGCAACACAAAAGGCAACGGTCTTTCTATCTGCTATGCAACACCACTTAAACAATGGTAGTTTTGTCAAAATTACGATTGTTTGCATTTAATACTCAAAGTACCTCACAGCCAGCTAATTTTTGCTGAGTAAACAAATGCAGCATTTTTTATGTATTGATTAACACATAGACACTGAACATCTTGGATGACAGAGACAAGAAAAAAAGCAGTAGAATCAAGGAATCCGATAACTTTTCTATTTCTCACTTCCTAATCATTTCATTTCTTAAGAGCGATTGTCACATGATTAAAAATAATTTAACAACTCAACCGCTCTAATGTTGCTCACAGAGGCAATCAGCCTCTTTCAGTTGAAGTTCAAACTCCACATGCAAAAAGGAATTTCTTCCACCCACTTGGTAAATGACACCCAGGTTAGTCTCCAATAAGTCAAGCATCATTCACATGATGTTCCATTACTTTTTGCACACGGCGTCGTTGTGAGCAAACATGCAATATTTTGCCCCAAGGCAGTGTTGAGAACCTAAGCAAGCCCACCGTAACAAAAGGGGAAAGGGCTTCTGAGCCAAAGATCAAAGGAGGGAAGGAGGAACTTCAGCAATGCAGTAGATTATGCATGATAAATATATTCATACGAAAAATCTTTAGATTCTAGCCTATTGCAAAGTGGAGTGAGAAAGCTACTTAGTTCCAGATCTGGGGGAAAAAAAGCACCAAGTCAATTGGTACTGGAATTAATTTTATTACACAATATTTCCATCATATAATGTTTATTTCAGGAGGATGAACCTGGAGGATTGAGTGGCTCTAATGCCAGGTCTGCTGTGTTTGACAGGCTTGTAGGTGATGCAGCACAGGATCATATGAATAGCCTTTGATATCATATTCTGCATATGCAAAATATTTTTAAAATTACTTATGACAAAATAAAGCCATAAGCAAATTTACCTCACCTTGATTTCAACCTGGTTAAAGGTTTAACCATTGTACACACCAACCATGCTGCCAACCATCTCTGGGAGGATAACCGTATCCCAAGATGAGTCTTGACAACCTCTGGTTTCTCCATCGGAGGAGCTTCATTTTTAGCCTTGTGCAGCCTTTTCAGGAGGGACTGCTGTTTGCGGCGAAGGCCTCTGTTCACATGCCTACGCTAACAGGCACATTACAACTGCATCAGCTGTTCACTGAAAACAAGGACAAAAACTTAGATTGTCAGAATTCCAGACTATACACTCACTAAAACAGAACTGAGGTTTAGTGTAGTTTGCAGTCGGATTAGGTACTTCTGGTTCCTTAACCATTTCAAAATTCAAGCAAACCAGACTATATAACACCTTAGCATTAAATATATGCTGTGCTTCCAAGTGAGATACAGGTTCAGATGGTAGCATTAATTGGAGACAAAAAATCGTGGGTTCAAGCCTTGGTTCAGAATTTGAGAATGTGATCTTAATGTTTCAGTGCAGTACTGAGGGACTGCTTTGACAGAACAGTCATCTTTCAAGTGTTTGCTACTTGCAGGACCTTGTGCGCAGTTTGTTGCAATTTCATCAAGCTTTCTTTCAATTATTCCCCCAATCTGAGGGGAAAATAAATACACATGTTGCAATATGAAGTCAAAAAAAGGGCACACAACCTTGATTTTGCACACGCCAAATAGCTTTCCCTCTCCCTGGCGAAAAGGAAAATTGCAAATATATGGACCTGGCGCATCACTTCAATTCTGCCAAACATTTTTTTTCTGGCCTTGAGCAGGCGAATCAGTTTTCAGTCTGCTGCCAAACCTTTCCCAGTGTCTATCCAGGAAAGTCTGTAATTGGAAAAATGTGACCAACAGGATCTCTGAGCAATTGTACAAGCAGCTGTTCTTTTTATAAAAATATAAAATACTGTATAATTTTAAAACTCTAAACTGTAAAACTCTAAATTCACTACACTGCATATAACTTGGGCAGATCTTGGGCAGATACTGGCATGCTATAATCAACACATCACAGCTGGGAAAATAACATGCGTTGCACATTTCTCAAACATCTTACTATTTCATATGACTTCAAAAAAAGTGCACAAGATTTCACAGGCAGCAATGAATACCAGCATGTAAATTTCATTTTCCAACTGGCATCAATGCTCCCAGCAACTACCAACCCCCTGCCCCAGCAAAACCCAGATTACCAAATATCCATTCATCTGTTGACCTGTATAAATTAGCTTCTCTCTCTGCATACACACACATTAGTAAGGTGTTATTATTGTGTCCCCCATGGCTCAGTTGGCAGCACTTTGGCCTGACTCACATGGCTCTAGGTTTAAGTCCCACCCCAGCACAAAATTCAAGTTGACATTCTGAAAAAGTGCTGTCTTTCAGATGAGATTTTAAGCTGAATCTCAGGTGGATGTACAAGGTCCCACAGTCCTATCTCAAAGAGGGGCAGGGGAGTTTTCCCCAGTGTCCTGGCCGATATTTTTCTCTCAGTCAACATCACAAAAACCGATCATCTAGTCACCATCATACTGCTGATCCTGACAGCTTGCTATGCACAAATTTGTTGCCACTTTACTACAGAGGGTAGACTGACTAAAGTAATTGATTGTGTAAAGTGCTTTCAGACAGTGGTTGCAAAAAGTTAATTCAATACAAGTCTCCTTTTCTGATAAAATTGTACCAATTTATTCTGGTAAAAGTCAGTGTTTCCCAAGATAGGACAAGAGGGGCAGCAGTAAACAGATGTTGCGCACCCCTCAACCCCAAAGTTTCAAACCAGCAAAGTTAAAACTTGCCAAAAACATGTTCTATTGCATGGCCATACAGCCTTCCTCCAAATATACACTGGGCATAACTGAAATTACTTATTTAACACAATGCAACTTACTAGGACATGTCGAGGAGCTGATCCAGGTCAACACCTCTGTAGGTAAATTTCCGGAAAGTTCTTTTCTTCTTCTGTTCTACTTGGTCAGCCTAGGTTCAAAAACAATATATAGGAAATTACAACATAGAGCAACCACTACTATGGAAACATAAGGAACTCTCTCTCCCTGGTCTAAGGCACATTAGAGAGAATGCGCTGTTGGTCACTGGGTACAATCTACTTTTCCAGACGGAAATAATGAATGGTGCTGTGTAAATACACCATCAACTTTCACATTTTTCTCTCTTTAAAAATGTTTGATGCTTCCCAACAACAAGTCCTTGTTTAAAAGGTCCTGCCATCAGTTCTCATTTCTCTCAACAGTTCGTTGACGTTGACAACTCGGTTGTATTTTTTTTAGCTGTTACACAAGGTCCCAGAATCAGGACAGTGCAGCCTTTTCCATGTTGCCTTTGGGGAAACTCCAGACATCAGGGGCTGGATTCCAGCGCTAAACTCAACTGACGATTTCAAAGCCGGCTGGTTCTGACATTAAAGTCACTGCGGCACCAACTCTTAACCTTCCACCTCCCAAATATGAAGGCAACCGGGCCAATTTTTTAAAAAACTGTCCCAAACTTAAGGAGTAACCGCCGCTGCCGCATATTACACGTTCATTTGCGTCAGCCTGCGGCCCACAGAGACCTGCACCCGGTTCGATTAACATTAAACTGAATTTCTCCAGACAATAACGGGTGAATCTTATAGCTTAGACTCCGCTCTACAATATCTTTGCCGATACGGCAGCTCTAGCGTTAATCTGAGAGTGGATTAACAAGGATTGTGTTGGACTCTCTCAGCACCGCCATCTACAAACACCCACCATTTTCACCCGGTCTCGCTGGAAAAGACAAATCTCGTTTCCGCTGCAGCAAATATCGCGGGATTTGGGCCTGGCTTGGGTGGAGTGGGGGGAGGCGGGGTGTAATCACTGGTCCACTGCGCATGCGCACACCCACCTTACTGATCCAGCACAGATGCTTGGACTTTTTCTAGTTGAAGAACCCCTTTTTTCAAATGGATCAGTAATCACTAGGGGGAAGTGTGTCCTGCAGTCAGGTCTTATTGAAAATAACAGGTCTGGCCGATTGGGAAAGGTTGCTGTCTAAGACCCTTCTGCCATCGCGCAGGAGCGCAGTCTCAATCAATGTGTGGGAATCAGATAGCTTTCCTATTAAACCTGAAGTCAGGCAGGGCTACCCTCTCTCCCCTGTCCTGTTTGTGTGTTGCATAGAACCTATTGCTGTGTCCATCAGGAAGGATGCGGTCATCAGGTGTGAGGCACTCTCACTGTTGCTGTATGTGGCGCAGGTCTGGCCCATTCCACACTCCTGCACTGTGGCGATCACTCGAGCCATCTTTCGCTTTATCTGGAGGTCGAAAATGGATCGTGTCCACAGGGACGCGATGTACAAGCCTTTAGATAAAGGCTTTAAATGAAAGCAAACTTCAAAGCAACTCAGTTGGCATCCAAAACAGACAGGAAAAAGATAGCACAGCAAATCATGGGTGCACCATCCACTTTACAATGTCCACTCAGCAAAGCTGAACTTGAAGAGAGTTTTACAGGTAACATCTCAAAACCAAATAATAAAGCAAATCTCCAAAAGTTTGCATTTTATAACGGAAGGAGAGATTACGACTCTTTGAAAGAACCCATACAGAAGGAAGAGGTCAAGGCATTGATAAGAACATGGCAGCAGGACCGGATGGGTTGAAGTTGGAAGACATCATGGACATCCAGCCAGAGTATGAAGACAGGCTCCCAAATCTCTTCTCCCTCTGGCTCAAGTCAAGTTCCATCCCAAGGGTCTTGAAAAAGAGTCGCACGGTTCTTATTCCTAAGAAAGACGACGGTGAGAAACTGAAAAGCATAGACAACTGGCAACCAATAATGATCGGCCCGTTTTTATTATGGCTCTTCAGTAAGATAATCGCCGAATGCTTAAGTGAAGCTGTCCAGATCAACCCCAGGCAGAAAGGTTTCTGGTGGTGACTCCTAGTTGTAATGAGAACATCACAGTTCTGTGTAACATCATGAAAGGGGCCAAATGCAACAGGAAAGAGCTGGCCATTGTCTTTGTGGATCTGGCTAAGGCGTTCGATTCCATAGGGCATAAAATGCTCATCAAAGCACTTCAAAGAGTGGGGCTGCCAAAAAGATTCATAACAATGATCACAGATCTGTATTCGGAAACTAGCACATGTATGGAATGTAAACGGAATCTATCAATATCATGAGAGGGGTCAAGCAAGGTGACCCATTATCACCAATCCTGTTCAACAATGCGATGGACCCTCTGATCTGTTCCCTACAGGAGGCACATTTGGGCATCCACTTGCCCTTCCGGGGATTGCAGATCAGTTGCTTAGCTCTGGCATTCGCTGACAACATTGCTTTACTCAGTGACTCCCATGCCGGCATGACCAAGAGCTTAGCTATCGTACAGGACTTCTGCCAGAATATGGGGTTGGAGATGAATGCCAGGAAGACCAAGGGCTTCCACTTCATCCACAAGAGGAAGACATTTCTGTACCAACAGTATGGCGAACTGGCAGTTGAGAGGAGGTCCGATCTCTTACGTTACACCAGGAGAGACAGAGAAATATCTGGGAGTCAGAATCGACCCGTGGGCAGGGGTAACTGGGGAGCAATGGTGATCCAAAATCGACGGATGGATAGCGAATTTGAAGAGGGCAGCACTTCGACCTATTCAAAGGATCGAAATCCTTAAAACCCACATGATTCCGAGAACCTACTTTCAATTAATCCTCGCTGAGGTATCGCAAAACACGTTGGTAAAACTCGATCAATCCATTAAGAACCCAACTTAAGAAATCCTCCACCTTCCACCGCACATAATGGATGGAGTATTCTACAGCAGCAACCACAATGGTGGTCTAGCCATGCCGTGACTTGAAGTCCAAATTCCTTCGGCCATTATTCGGAAATTAGAGGTGTTGGAGAGCTCACCAGACGGGGTGATACAGGCCTCGTTAGAATTCAGTGGCATCAAGAACAAAGAGACAATCGACCCCCGAGGAATCTTAAAGTGCTCAGGGAAATTGAAAAATCCCTCAAGGAGAAGGGTGGTCCAAGAGGGACGCGTGAAGGAAATGGCATTGATGAAGTCATCAGTTTGGGGTGGATGGATATCACCCAAACGTCCAGACCAAAACCTGGCAACAGATATGCGGCTTGGAGGGACGTTGAATTTTAAAGTGGACCGAACTCCAATGCCAAGGAACAGGCATCAAGTACTACGGCAATGACTATGCTTCAAATTCCTGGCTCAGAACTTGTTTTAACCGCAAACAATCCAGACTCATGAACAGTATTTTATTATAGAGTAATCTCTATCCAACGAGATCCACCTAAACAGGGGAAGACACCACACAAACAAGTCTTGCAGATGATGTGAGGCCTCCTTCGAATCACTGGCTCACATCTCCGGTAACCGTTCCTTAAAAACGCCTGGATCAAAGGCATAATAAAATCCTGGGCCACTTGCAACAGTTTATCTCCAAGTACGGCTGGACATCTTGCTTAGAACTGAGACTCTTCGGAAAGGACGGGACCCTCTGGAAGCCAGACCTGGTACTCATCAAGAATGGAGCAGTAGTGTTTGTCGATGTCAAATGTTGAAGACAATAACAAATTGTTGGAGAAAGCTTGGGCAGAGAAAGAGCGAAAGTATCAACACCTGAAGGACGAAATAAGAGAGCTGACCGGGGGTACATCCATAAATTTCTTCAGATTTGTCATGGGAGCAAGAGGAATGTGGCTCGACTTGAACAACAGCCTCATGCAATTCCTGAAGATCCAAAAATACAAGTCCTTTGCCCAACCTATCTCGAGACTGACAATCTCTCTGACCTTGGAACTTTTGCAAATATTTGGAGACCAGTAATTAGAGAATCGTTCAGCAGAGCTCACCTGGTTCGGTGTCACAAGACCCAAGATGAAGGATGGGAAGGTGCTACGAGAAGGGTGTTGTATATCCCCAGATTGAGAAGTCAAAGTCCTGATCCCCGGTGGGCAAGTAAGGTGGATAATTTGTTTATATATGTTTAGTGATCATGTTTGGTCTAGCATAACGATTTTGGCAATTACCTTGATCATTATTTTGGGTGGTGGGTGCATGATATTAATTATAAATGCATTAACTGCAACGGCTTTTCCTTTGTTGATGTAAGTAATTAATAAAGAGGGCATCACAATCAGATGATATAATTCAGGGTACGTCTTCAGACCACTAACTATGTGATTGGCTACCTAGTATCATCAGTACCTATGTGTCAAACAATCACGCTTGGTTGACACCAAGGATCATGGTCAGTTATTCCTGAGTCCAATCAGGATTGGGCGCTGCATTAATTGTGCGTATTAAATTAGCCAAATGCCTTATCATTTGATTAGTGACGCGCATGAATGGATGAACGAGATTCCCACTTTCCCTACCTACTAGCTAGTGAAACCACAGCCAAGGGAATGGGCTTGGCAGAATCAGCGGGGAAAGAAGACCCTGTTGAGCTTGACTCTAGTCTGGCACTGTGATGAGACACGAGAGGTGTAGAATAAGTGCGAGTCCTCAGCTGCTGGTGAAATGTCAGTACTCATTGTTTTTTTACTTACTCGGTGAGGCAGGGAGGCAAGCCCCAAGGGGCTCTCGCTTCTGGTCAGAAATGCCCGGGCGGCCAGGCGTGACCCATTCTGGGGACAGTATAGCAGAGAAACACCTTTGACCACAAGTCCATCAGGCAGTGGTCAGCACGTAACGTCTTAGAGGCCCTGCAGGAATAGGAGAGGGTGGATCCTGTCAGATGGTTCCCCGAGCAGACTGTCAAAGTCATTTGGCACAATGCCTCATCACCAGAACTTTCCAACAAGCACCAAGATGTAGCTTGGCTGGTGGTGAGAAAGACCCTCCCCGTCAGATCCTTCCTACCCGCCAGGAGTCTCACCCCCTCTGCACATTGTCCTCGAGGTGGCTGTGGTGGGGACGAGACCATTGTTCACCTCCTTGTGGATTGTGCCTTCGCAAAGAAGGTCTGGAGAGAGATGCAGTGGTTTCTGTCAAGGTTCATCCCGAGCAGTGCGGTGACACAGGACTCTGTGCTCCACGGGCTGTTCCCAGGGACACACACCGAGACAAACATCAGCTGCAGCTGGAGAACCATCAACTCGGTGAAAGACGCTCTTTGGTCGGCTCGAAACTTGTTGGTTTTCCAGTGCAAAGAGATGTCCCCAACCAAGGTACATTCCAAGGTCCAGGACTATGTGCTGAGGGAAGCACTAAAGCTTAGGGCAGCCATCGCAAAGGCGCAATGGGGAAAGGTCGCTGTCTAAGACCTTTCTGCCATAGTGCTCCAAAGGGCTGGGAAAGGTATAGACCCCTCAGGCTGTACGGCTCACAATGAAGGTATGCATTGAATACTAATTCTATTATAATTGTATTGAAGCATCTCAGAGTGCAACATGATATATGATTGATAATTCCAATACCATTGCACTCCTTACTGTCTGTAATGACCATACTGAAATGACTGTAATATTCATTGATTGTATTGAAGCACCTCGTGATTCATGTGTAAAAGTTCAATCTGATCGCACTTTATGTGATGGTTATTTAGAAATGTTTTGTAATGTTCTTTCAGATATTTTATGAATAAAGTATATTTTTCAAACAAAAACAGATCTGGCCCATTCCTCACTCCAGCGCTGTGGCGATCACCCGAGCCATCTGGAGTTGGTGATCCACCCTGACCAGATCTACGCTGTGCCTAGCAGGAAGATCTCTGACAGCCTTGCGCTACTCAGTGATACGATTGCCTGTGTGCAGGACAGGGTTGTGGACACCTCCCTCATCAGTCTGGATCAGGAGAAGGTCTTTGACAGAATATCGCACACCTACATAGTGGCTGTGCTCTCCAAAATTGGGTTTGGGGAGGGAATCCGCAACTGGATCCAACTGCTCTACACTAACATCAGTAAGCGCAGTCTCAATCAATGAGTGGGAATCAGAAAGCTTTCCAATTAAATCTGGAGTCAGGCAGGGCTGCCCTCTCTACCCTGTTCTGTTTGTGTGTTGCATAGAACCCTTTGCTGAGTTCATCCGGAAGGATCTGGGCATGAGGAGTGACGATCCCAGGCAGTGGAAGCACTCAGGTCAAAGTCTCCCTGCACATTGACGATGTCGCCATCTTCTGCTCGGATCCGCTGTCGGTGCACAGACTGATCAACACCTGTGGCCAGTTTGAACTGGCCTCGGGAGCCATGGTAAATCATGGCAAAAGTGAAGCCATGATCTTTGGGAACTGGGCTGGCCGATCCTTTGTCCCCTTCACCATCAGGACTGACGGCCTGAAGGTGCTTGGGATATGGCTCAGAGGGACCGAGGCATACGTTAGAAACTGGAAGGAGCGAGTGTCTATGGTAGAAAGAAAACTGGGCCTGTGGGAACGACGCTCATTCCCCATTGCAGGTAAGAACCCGGTCATCAGGTGTGAGGCACTCTTGCCGTTGCTGTACGTGGCGCAGGTCTGGCCTATTGCCCACTCCTGCGCGATGGCGGTCACCAGAGCCGACTTTCGCTTTATCTGGAGGTCAGAAATGGATCGTGTCCGCAGGGACGCGATGTACAAGCCTCTAGATAAAGGGGGAAAAAATGTGCCCAAGATTGCCCTCATCCTGATGGCCACCTTTGTGTGCGGCTGCTTCAAGCTGTGCACAGGCCCTTGGTACGCAAACACCAAGTGTCACTACGTGCTGAGGTTCTACTTGTCCGCGGTGTTGTGAAGGATGGGTCTGGCCACACTGCTGTGATGCACCACCTGTCCATCGTGGAAAAATTTATGCAGAGAAACAGCTTTGACCACAAGTCCATCAGGCAGTGGTCGGTATGTAACATCCTAGAGGCTCTGTGCGAAGAGATGGTGGATTCTGTCGGCTGGTTCCCTGAGCAGACTGTCAAAATCATTTGCCAGAACTTTCCAACAAGCACCAAGATGTAGCTTGGCTGATGGTGAGAAAGACCCTCCCCGTCAGATCCTTCCTACACACCAGGAGTCTCACCCCCTCTGCACATTGGCCACGAGGTGGCTGTGGTGGGGAAGAGACCATTGTTCACCTGCTTGTGGAATGTGCCTTTGCAAAGGTCTGGAGAGAGATGCAGTGGTTTTTGTTGAGGTTCATCCTGAGCTGTTCTGTGACACAGGACTCTTTGCTCTACGGGCTGTTCCCAGGGACACACACCGAGACAAACATCAACTGCAGCTGGAGGATCATCAACTCAGTGAAAGACACTCTGGTCTGCCCGAAACTTGTTGATCTTCCAGTGCAAAGAGTCGTTCCCGACCGAGTGTTGCAGACTGGCACATTCCAAGGTCCAGGACTACGTGCTGAGGGACGCACTAAAGCTTGGAGCAGCCGTCGCAATGGGGAAAGGTCGCTGTCTAAGACCTTTCTGCCACAGTGCACCGAGGGGCTGGGAATTGTATAGACCCCTTGGGCTGTACAACTCACAGTAAATGTATGTAGTGAACACTAAATGTATTAAATTGTATTGAAGCACTTCAGAGTGCAACATGATGTATGTCGATAACTCCAACCCCATTGCACTGTCTGACTGTCTGTAATGACCATATTGAAATGACTGCAATATTCATTGATTGTATTGAAGCACCTCGTGGTCCATGTGGAAAAATTGAATATGATTGCACTTTTTGTGATGGCCATTTAGAAGTGTTTTGTAATGTTCTTTCAGATATTTTATGAATAGAGTATATTTTTCCAAAAACAAGAGTGACATCACAAGACAATGCAAGAGAGTGGCGGAAAAATCAGAACCAGTATGAGTGCGAGGTAGCTTCAAAAGGTGATGTCAGCACAAAGGGGAGAGCTGATTGGTGAGCAGTGGGTAAGTGTTTTTCTCCAGTTTAAAATAGATTAAGCTAATGAAAGGTAAGGGTTTTTGATTTTATTTAAAGTACAAAAAAAATTTAACTTTTTTTTTACTGTATTTAACTTAAAGTAAAGGTTTTCTTCAACCAGAGGCATGTCAGGACAGCTCAGTCCCGTATTTTGTACTGCCTGCAACATGTGGGAAGTCCTAGACGCTCCTTGTGCTCTGACCGACCACGTGTGCAGGAAGTGCCACCAACTGCAGCTACTTGAGCTCCGGGTTTCGGAGCTTGAGCGGCAGCTGGAGGCACTGAGGTGCATCTGCGAGGCGGAGAGTTTCATGGATAGCACGTTTTTAGACGTGGTCACCCCACAGCTTACAGTAGTACAGACGGAGAGGGAATGGGTGACCATCAGTCAGAAGAAAGGTGTCAGGTAGGTAGTCAGGAAATCCCCAGGGTGCATCTCACTCGAGAACCATTCTTCTGTGTTGGAAAACGGTGAGAGTGACGGTTCCTCTGGGGAGTGCAGCCACGCTCATGGCGCTGTGAGTGGCTCAGCTGCACCGCGGGGAGGTGAAAGAGGGGAAGAGCAATAGTGATAGGAGACTCGATAGTAAGGGGAACAGACAGGTGTTTCTGCGGCCGTTGATGTAACTCCAGGATGCTACCTTGCCTCCCTGGTGCCAGGGCCAAGCATGTCACTGAACGGCTGCAGGGCATTCTAAAGGGGGAGGGCAAACAGACAGAGATCGTGGTACATATTGGTACCAACGACATAGGTAGAAAGAGGGATGAGGTCCTGCAAGCAGAATTTGGGGAGCTAGGAAACAGATTAAAGAAACAGAACAGGACCTCAAAGGTAGTAATCCCTGGATTACTTCTGGTGCCACGCGCTAGTGAGTGTAGAAATAGGAGGTTAACCCAGATAAAAGCGTGGCTGGAGAGATGGAGCAGGAGAGAGAACTTTAGATTTCTGAGACATTGGGACCGTTTCTGGGGGCAGTGGAACCTGTACAAGGTGGATGGGTTGCACCTGAAACGGAATGGGACCAACATCCTTGTTACTGCTGTTGAGGAGGGTTTAAACTAACTTGGCAGGGGGATGGGATCCTGATAGGAGGTTCAGCAGGGGCAGATGCACAGCCAAAATTAGAAGAGAGAGCAAGTGAGTCTGGAAGGCATAGAAATTATAGGCCAGTTAAGGCACAAGAGAGCTTGGCAAAGTTGGATGGTATTTATTTTAATGCAAGGAGTCTGACAAATAAGTTGAGGGCATAAATTAACACATGGAAGTATGATGTCATTGCTGTTACAGAGACATGGTTGAGAGAGGGACAGGATTGGCAGCTCAATATTCCAAGATATAGGGTCTTCAGGCAAGACAGGGAAGAGGAGGGGGGTATCGCAATATTGATCAAGGAATCAATTACAGCATTAAGGAGGAATGACATCTTAGAAGGCTCCTCAAATGAAGCCATATGGGTAGGTAGAACTTAAAAACAAAAAAGAAGCAATCGCATTGTTGGGAGTGTACTACAGGTCCCCAAATAGTCAGAGAGAAATAGAAGAGCAGATATGTAGACACATTTCAGAGAAATGTAAAAATAATCGGGTAGTAATAGTGGGAGATTTCAACTTCCCCAACATTAACTGGGTTAGTCATAGTGTATAGGTTTAGAGGGAGCGGAATTCTTAAAATGCATCCAGGAGAGCTTTTTAAGTCAGTACGTAGAAAGTCCTACAAGAGAGGGGGCGGTCCTGGACTTAATTTTAGGGAATGAAGCCAGGCAAGTGTTGAGGTATCAGTGGGGGAGCCTTTTGCAGATAGTGATCATAGCTCCGTTAGATTCAAGGTTGTTATGGAAAAGGACAAGAATGGGCCAGAAATCAGAGTTATAAATTGGGGGAAGGCCGATTTTAATAAGATCAAATATGATTTGGCCAGAGTGGACTGGGAGCAGCTACTTTTAGGTAAATCTGCGTCACAGCAGTGGGACTCGTTCAAGACAGAAATAGGGAGAGTGCAGGGCTAACATATTCCAGCAAAGACAAAGGGTGGGACCAACAAATCCAGGGAACCCTGGATGTCGAGGGATATACAGGATTGGATAAAGAGAAAAAGGGAGGCTTATAGAAGATACCAAGGGCTCAAAACAACAGAAGCCCTAGAGGAGAATAGAATGTGCGGGGGGAACTTAAAAAGGAAATTAGGAGAGCAAAAAGGGGGCATGAATAAACATTGGCAGGTAAAATAAAGGAGAATCTAAAGTTATTTTACAAGTACATTAAGAATAAGAGGATAACTAGGGAAAGAGTAGGGCCCATTAAGGAACATAGTGGTAATTTATGTGTGGAGCCAGAAGATGTAGGTAGGGTTCTAAATGATTACTTTGTGTCAGTGTGCACAAGTGAGAGGGATGACATGGGTATAGAAATCAGGCAGAAGGACTGTGATATAATTAAAGAAATTAGCATAGAAAGGAGGTTCTGAGTGATCTGGCAGGTTTAAAAGTAGATAAATCTCCAGGCCCGGATGAAAAGTATCCTAGGCTGTTGAGTGAAGCAAGGGAGCAGATAGCAGGGGCACTGGCAATAATTTTCAATACCTCTCTGGCCATATGAGAAGTATCAGAGGACTGGAGGACAGCCAATGTGGTACCATTATTCAAGAAGGGAGGAAGGGATAAACCAGGGAACTACAGGCCAGTCAGTCTAACCTCAGTGGTGGGGAAACTATTGGAAGCAATTCTGAGGGACAGAATTAATCTGTCTTGGAGAAGCAAGGATTAATCAAGGACAGTCAGCATGGTTTTGTTAAGGGGAAGTCATGTCCGACCAATTTGATTGAATTTTTCGAAGAGGTGACCAGGCGTGTAGATGAGGGCAATGCATTTGACGTGCTCAACTTGGACTTCAGCAAGGGTTTTGATAAGATCCCGCACGGGAAACTGATAACGAAGGTAAGAGCCCATGGGATCTAAGGCAATTTGGCAAATTGGATCCAGAATTGGCTGAGTGGCAGGAAGCAGAGGGTGATGGTCGAGGGGTGTTTTTGTGACTGGATGCCTGTGTCCAGTGTCCAGTGGAGTTCCACAGGGATCGGTGTTGGGTCCCTTGCTGTTTGTGGTATATATAAACGATTTAGACTTGAGTGTAGGAGGATTGATCAGTAAGTTCGCGATGACACGGAAATTGGTGGGGTGGTAAATAGTGAGGAGGATAGCCTTAAATTACAGGAGTATATAAATGGGCTGGTCAGATGGGCTGATCAGTGGCAAATGGAATTTAATCCGGATAAGTGTGAGGTGATGCACTTGGGCAAGACAAACAAGGCACGGGAATACACGATGAATGGTAGGACCCTGGGAAGTACCGAGGATCAGAGGGACCTTGGTGTGCATGTCCACTGGTCCCTTAAGGTAGCGGGGCAGGTAGATAAGGTGGTTAAGAAGGCATATGGGATACTTGCCTTTATTAGCCGAGACATAGAATATAAGAGCAGGGAGGTTATGCTGGAACTGTATAAAATGCTGGTTAGGCCGCAGCTAGATTATTGCATGCAGTTCTGAAATCCACATTATAGGAAGGATGTGATTGCATCAGAGAGAGTGCAGAAGAGATTTACCAGGATGTTGCCTGGGCTGGAGAGTTTTAGTTATGAGGAGAGATTGGATATACTAGGGTTATTTTCCCTGGAGCAGAAGAGATTGACAGGGGACATGATGGAGGTGTATAAAATTATGAGGGACATTGATAGGGTGGACAGGAACGAACTTTTCCCCTTGGTGGAGGGATCAATAACCAGGGGCCATAGATTTAAGGTAAGGGGCAGGAGGTTTAGAGGGGATGTGAGGAACAATTTTTTCACCCAGAGGGTGGTGGGAATCTGGAACTCACTGCCTCTACCCTCATAACATTTAAGAAGCATTTGGATGTGCACTTGCGATGCCATGGAATACAAGGCTATGGGCCACATGCTGGAAATGGGATTAAAATAGTTAGGTACTTGTGTGACTGGCGCAGACTCAATGGGCCAAAGGGCCTTTTTCTGTGCTGTAGACCTCTATGACTCTTTGGCTGCCAATTTTGATTAAATGTATCCCTGGAAGTTTCATCACATGACTCGTGACCATGCTCTTGCCATTAGTTGGCCAACACATGTATTCTTGTGACGTGCTGCCTTCCTTCGCCAACTGGAAAGAAGCAAGAACACTCATTCCCCAACTGGATGATGCTCAACCGTTAGCCAGCACCGCAGCCCCCCCCCCCAAGCCATTTTCAATATTGTTATATCTGGGAAAGAGAAATGTTCAGAGAAAATGACAAGTAAATCTTTTAATGTCCCTCTGATTTTTCTCCAACATTGCACAGAGCTGTATCCTGGAGACTAATCTTCAATTACTAGGGACTCCACACCAATCCTGGAGGATTGGCAATGATAAACTGATTATGCCGCCCCCCCAACCAAAATATAAATTTACTACCTACTCGTAACACCTGGGTAAAAGTACTTTGGCACACTTTCTTTGAGTTTAAATACCTTAATGTTAAAAAAAAATTCACCTCTCTTGAAAAAGGCTGAACTCACCTGGCGCCCACCGCCAGCCTGCAGATCTACCTGCCACTCTCAGTGCTCCTTCAATGCCTCAATTTAACCTCTTCATGTTGCCGACGAAGTGTCTCAATATGTTTACTGCCTTCTTGAATCAACCTTCTCCATTTTGGTTGGTCACAAGCCTCAGGAGGGATGTTTGGCCATTTCAAGGACGTTTTGAGGACATCCCTAAAGCATTTCCATTCTTCTTCTAGTGTCCCCTGCAATGACCGAGTTCCAAGTACAGCAGTTACTTTGGGAGTCTGATGTCATATCCTGCCCAACAGAGCTGGTTTTGTGTGACTAGTGCCTTGATGCTGGGCATATTGGCTTGCAAGAGGACACTGCTCTTGGACTACCTTGCTTGCTACTGGATTTGGAGACTCTTTCAAAGCCACTGCCAGTGGTACTTCTCCAGGGCTTTGAGGGCCTGCTATTGATTGTCCAAGTCCCCAAAGCATAGAAAACATTCCTGCTTCGTAAACCATGAACTTAGTCAAGATACAGCATAACCACCAAGTGATGAAGAAAAACCTCCATTTCTAAAGCATGTTTCACAACATCCAAAAATAATTTACAGCCAATAAATATACATTTGTAATGTAGTGAAACACAGCAGCCGATTCAGCAAAATCCCAGAAACAGCAAAGTTCAGATTATCTATTATTGCAATATCGGTCAAGGGATGAATGTGGACTAGAAAAGCAGGAAGAATTCCCATATCATCTTCATAACATGCCATAGGATCTTATAAATCCCTCAGGAGGCAGCAGGATCACAGTTGCATCTCATCCAAACAGCACACTCCGACACTGTAGCACTCTATGCAGTGAGATATCTGGTCATTGTCACATTGCCATTTGGGGACATTGGCTGCGTGCAAATTGGCTGTCACGTTTCCCTACTTTACAACATTGACTACTCTTCAAAAGTAGTTATGTCTACAAAATGCTTTGGATATCCTGAGGTTGTGAGAAGTACCATATAAAACCAAATTTTCTTTCTTTCACTTGGCAGGTTAACCCTGGCCCTCCATATTGGATGAGTACTTTCTAATATTGCAGTTCAGACACAGATGCTGATAAATCCTCTATTTTCTTTCTTTTTTTCATGAGATGTGGGCATCACTGGCAAGGCCAGCATTTGTTGGGCATTCCTGATTGTCCTTGAACTAAGGGAAGTTAAGTGCCAACCACATTGCTGTGGGTCTGGAGCCATATGTAGGCCAAACTAGCTAAGGATGGCACATTTTCTTCCCTCAAAGGACATTAGCAAACTGGATGGATATTTACAACAATCAATGATAGCTGTCTAGGACACTAGCACTGAGACTAGCTTTATATTCCAGATTCATTTGAACTTAAATTCCACCAGATGCCACAGTGGGATCTTAAACCATATCCTGAGGGCATTTTGGACTGGCTCTCTCGATTACTAGTTTAGTGACATTACCACAAGTCCACCATCTCCTATCTCCCCACTGCCTATTATTCCCACAGTAATGATGGTAACACTTTATTGGAATGAAAAATCACAAAGTACACGGATGACGATGAATGCCAGTTTGAGTGTCAAGCTCTTCCACACAAGCTCTTGAGTCAGCAGGTTGCTCTAACTGCAAGCTTTCATTGGTAAAATTTCCCTACACAATGGCACTTGTTCTGCTGACTCTATCTTTGTCTTGGTTGGTGAGCTCATATGAAGAGCCATCAGATTTTCTCAGCTGTCAATGCTAATATAAATTGATAAAAACAAAAAAACTGCGGATGCTGGAAATCCAAAACAAAAACAGAATTACCTGGAAAAACTCAGCAGGTCTGGCAGCATCGGCGGAGAAGAAAAGAGTTGACGTTTCGAGTCCTCTCCTCATGACCCTTTGACAGAACTCAAGTTCTGTCGAAGGGTCATGAGGACTCGAAACATCAACTCTTTTCTTCTCCGCCGATGCTGCCAGACCTGCTGAGTTTTTCCAGGCAATTCTGCTAATATAAATTGAGTTTGTGTTTAACTGGGCTGGATTTTACATTCCTAAATGGGGCACGTTGCCCTCCAAATGTTGACCTGATGACATAGTCAGTAATACAACACGCCAGTCTCCAAATTACACAAGGCAACCTGCCAACCATTAGGAAATCACTAATTAACAAGCTATTAAGCTTTTGAACAACGGAATCACCTGCAATTTTCCATTCCCCACTACATTTTTCAGATATCAGACAAAAGGCTTGGGAGCCTTTTAAGGCTCAAGGGAGGCCATTGGGACCACAGTTGAATGTTGAATGCACCAGTAGATTCTGCTGTAGAAGGTGGCAGCATCTGTGTTTTTTAATGACATATTAAAAAATATATTTTTTGAGCTTCGATTACAAAATAAAGTCCCTGTACAATTCTGCCACAACCGACTTCTGTTCACGGTGGTACCAACCTACAGTGCTGATTAGGCAGAACCCCTTTAGCACCAATCATTGGCTTCCTTCCTGCCAAACAGCGACTAATTGGCCATCCGATAGTTGATTGAACATGCTAAGATAGTGGGGGCAGGTTTCCGTTCTACCTCCCTCATCCTGCCATGATATGGAAAATTCAGCCTACTGTTTACTATATCACTTTTACTAATCACCCTTTCATTTGGGCTGTTCCATCTTGCTGTACTGAATCCTTTGAGGCATTCTTAAATTTTACATTTAGACAGAGACAAACCATTAGCTGGAGAGTCTAGGACTAGAGAGCATAATCTAAAAATTAGAACCAGACCTTTCAGTAGTGAAGTTAAGACAACTTTAGCACACAAAAGGTGGTAGAAGTTTGGAACTCTTCTGCAAAAGGTTTAGGATCAATTGTAAATTTCATATCTGAGACTGATGAGTTTTGTTAATCAAAGGATAAAGGGACGTGGAGTTAGATAGCAGTTATGTAATGTTCTCAGCGAATGGCTGAAAGGTTCAAGAGGCTAAATAATCTTGTCCTGGTCCTATTTAGATTCCTAAGTCATATCTGTCTGGCCTCAACACTCATCGCATTTGTGGTCTTCAGGATCTCACACTTCAGTGCAACACTGTTCTGTCCGTGGTCCAGTCTTTCAGATGCGATCTGCCTGTACTTTGAGAAAGTCAACTGCGTTAGCAGTAGCATTGCAGATTGTATAGAGTGACATCTTTCATTCGCCCCAGGCCTTATTTTGAGTTAGTTCTTTTCATGATGCACAATTTGTGATATGTCTAAGGCTGACACACATGGCTGGAATGTCATGTACCAATTGTTTTGTGTATTGCTCAATTTCTCTCCAATACATGCAATAATGCTAAGCTACAGGAAGAAAGTTTTATGCACAAGTTAAATGCTAAAAAAAAAAATTCTCAAAAAAGACTAAACACTTCCTAACTGACCTGACGAAAGGATGGCCAGGAACTCATTGCTAAGAGCCATTAAACAGGACAAAATCATAAATGACATCCTATGCCATTGTGACAAAGGTAAACTATCATTCCTTGTCCTTTTCAAATTAACCATAGCCTGTAACAACCAAGGTTAATCCTAATATCCTCCTCCACCATCAACCAGCTCGGTGGGCTGCAGTCAGTTGGTTCCATTTGTATCTAATTGTAGATAAAGAATCACCTGCAATAGCTTTTCTTCCTGCTCATGCACGATGACCTCTAGTATCCCCAAAGAATCTATCTTGGATCACTATTTTGAAACTATGTGCTGACCCTCAGCATCATCCACATCAGTTTCTACAAGTGCACTGATGACAGGTATTTTTGTATTAACACAACCATAACAAATCCTGTTGCAACTCACTGCCAAGTGCAGCATATATTTACTACTTCCTCCAGTTACACTCGAGCACTGTGACCAAAACAGTGCATGTATATTGACTCAGTTCGTGTTCTTGGTGTTGACATTTAAATAACATGCAGAGCCCAAACTCATTAAGGTCTCATCAAACAGGCAGACATGTTGATGCAAGTGGGCACTTTCCATGCTGAGGGTAGTCCCATCTGAACTAATGACAGTACATTTTTTAAAAGTCCAGATGTTTCCATTATCTCTTGGCATATGCCAGAGTCCAATTTTAGTCACACTCCTACAATCTGCAACAAAGGAGGCATGGGGGGGGGCGTGGGAATTGCAAAATTTGGGATCTATATGACTGAAGGGATGGCCATCAATGGTAGGGAGAATTGAGTCAAGCATGCACAAGAGGCCTGAGCTACAGACACAGGATTTTATGGAAGAAGGTTACTGATCAGTCGGTAGCTATGGAAAGGATTGAATGATACAATGAGAATTGTCAACTCAAAGCATTGTTAGGCCAGGAGGCACCATCAATTATCACACTCCACAGGTTTGGGTGAACAGGACTCAAGTCTGGAGCACATGTGAAGGTTTTGGCAAAAGATAACCTGAGACAGGGGCAAAGACAGCAATGGTACAGAGGTCAAACAGAAAGCAGAGGCTGCAAATAGCTTGACAATGGCCAGGGATGGTGCTGGCATCAATACCTTTGGTCTCCTGTTATTTGAGCAGGCGAAATGCAACTAACCCAGGATTGGATGTCAGACAAGCAGTCTGAAAACAGGAAAGTCTTAAAGGTGATGGGAAGAAAGGAAAAGCAGCACAGATTTCATCAACGCCTTTCAAGACAAAGTACTTCACAGACATTGAAGTATGTGACTTTTTTGAAATATTGTAATGTAGGAGACATAACAGTCACACAGCTAGCTCCCATAAACAATGTGATAATAACCAGATAGTCTGTTTTAGTATTGATTGAGTGACACCAGGCAGCACACTTCTGTTCTTCATAGTGGTATGGAATCTTTATGTCGCCTTGAGAAGTCAGACAGAACCTCTGATGTTGATATTAGTTTACAAATTAAGAGACAGAAAAGGGCCCAATGCATGATCCTTGCGAAACTTCAGCACTAAGAGCGGAAATCCAATTCTAAACCCACAGGCATTTTCCAGCAGCTAGTTGTGACAATGTTTCATGGGAACAAGGCTATAATTATAGATGAAATTACAGTGAATAGGAGGTTCAACTGTCCCATAAAAGATTGAGGAGAGATTTTGTGTCATGCTACTTATTCCTCAAACACCACCACCTAAAACAGGTAAGATAAATAACAAGTTCATATTTCTGAAATTGTGATTTGCTGCACAATTGAATGACATGCTTAATGCATAACATTCAAAATTAATGAACTGACCATGAAGAATGATGGGAAAGGTGTCCCATAAGTGCAAGTTTTCCCTTTCTTAACTCAAGTTATGTTTAATTTAATTTTTCTAAGACACTAGAGGTTCCATCTGGTACCTGTGCATGTCAGAAATTCTAGGGATACAAATGTCAGCATTTGGAATTATACAACAATGCCAGGTGGAGTAGCACACCTAAGGATAGGACAAGACCATGCTACCTGCCAACAACTTAGTCAAGGCCAATACAGAAATAGCTACTTTGGGAAAGAATCAACATTCCCAACCTGAAGTTAATACATTTGGGTAAAAAGCCAGTGATTCGCACCAACTTTAGCAATGCTTCAGAATAAAACTAAAAAATGTTTCAGAAAACTGACAGGAATGAGCCAGGAACAGTTACATTTCTCACTCGGGTGGGCTCTGTTCACTATCATGTCCTTATTTCTGTTGTGCTGAAATGTAGTAATTTAAATATCGTAAACCAACCAATTCTGAGCTAGCTACAGATGCATATCTTAGAGTCCTTATTGAAATACACAAAAATCAGTCAGAGGTCAGATCATTTAAACGAAATGTGCTCTCTTTATTTAAACCAGGGGTCATCTGTCTTTATTTTGCAGTTTATTCTACAGCCATTCTTAAGGGAAATCTACATCTTAAATTAAAAAATAAGTCAGATGTAAATAGTACAAAATTTCTCCTAAAAATTGCAACGTCTGTGTTCAAATGTTTCAATTTTAAACATAAAAGTATACTAGGGTAAAACAAAGGCTCAGAGTAAGGAACAAATCAAAAAAAAATGAAATCAAGAGTTATATGGTACAGCAGAATATTTCTCCTAAACCTTGCAACACTCAGAGCACAAAGAGGTCATTTGTGCTGTTGGGAAGAGAGGAGAATAAATTCAAAAGAAATGCAGTCCAAAGCCCACAGCGTATCCTTCAAACTCCTTTTAAATTTTTTTTGTTGTTTTTGTTATTTAATCAAGTGATTGTCACAAAAGAGTCACAAAATTAAGGAATTCCTGGTCAATTTTACACCAGAATATACTCCTTTATTTTTTTCCCTGCCATGGTTTTAACGCCTGTAAGGATGGAACCCCTGAGCATTGTGGTTCTGACCGCGGGCAAATCCACCCGGTGCAGATGGTGGAGCCCCTGGAGGCGCTGGTGCTGAGGGTCCTCCATATGAGGGAGCTGGCTGATTTGGATCCGAGAAACCTGGGGCCTGGCCAAAACCACTCATATCTTGCCCATAACCTATTAAACAAATAGAACAGAAAAGTTATGACTGTTTAGAGGAAATATGCAAACTAAAGTCACCATTAACTATACAGAAAACAACTGGTGAAAAATCAAACTTAATTTTTGTATAATTAGATCATCCTTGTACCAGCACAACAAATGCTCAATTGATTTAGCACTATTCTCCCATTTAAAAGAAAACTAAGTGAGCAAGGACTACATCCTACTTAAGCTACTCATCTTTGAAGCAAGGCAGTTCAAAGTCTATGCAACACCTACCTGCTGCACTATATCCCTGCTCAGCCTGACCGTAAGTCTGAGAAGGACGCGTGGGTCCGTAGCCTGAAGGATCCTGAGGATAGTTACCCATGCCTATTAGGGAGATGAGGAAACCAGGATGACTACCCCAGTAAGCCTGAGCCTGCTTCAATCCACGGCATAGATGCATCAGGTCACCAGTGGTATAGGGATGCACAGAAATGCCAGTGAAATAGAAATACATTTAAGCAGATGTTTGGTCAATTTGTTATTCTATATAGGAAAATTGTGGCAACAAACTATCAATATTTAAAATTAAAACAAACTGTGCCTAAGTTAGCAATAGGGATTGCGCCCCATGGACAAGAACCTTTAGTGAATGTAGTACAGCCTGTAGAAAAGTTACTGAGCTGCACAGTGTATTTGGATGTAGGGAGATAACAAACATGCACCCCATATCAGTGATTAAATGAGCAGAGATTATTTTAGTGAATTACATGCTTTGGTTCAGCTACTTCCAAATGAGTAAATAAAAAAAATCTGAATGCATTGCCAGATAAAGCAAATATCACAGCATCTTTCTTCAAGGGCTCAGTTATATTAGTTCTTAAAATATAAACTTTTAAAACTGAACATTACTACCAACATAATCAGAAGTTGACAACTGAATATTGTCATTTAGAATTGCCAATTTAACAAGGAGTCCTTTTCATAGATTGAAGCCCTTGATAAATCACCATTTTCTTTTTTAAATGCCCCATTTCAATTTATTCAGATCCTGGTAATCTTATAATTTTCCACCTCAAAAATGTAATCTGGCTGAAGCAGTCACTCTGCTTACTCAGAGACGGGAAGTCAGGTTTTACATCTAGAACAAAAAGCAAGGAGCTGCATTTAGCCAGGTAAGAGAGGAAGCAGATGGACCCAGGTTAAGATTCAGATCAAGAACAGTAGAGAGACCAACAGCTGGGTTAGAAACTCTGACATTCAAAGATACATTTTTTTTTGATGGGGTGGTAAAGGGAGGAACAGACAAAAGTAGAAATCAGGAGACATGGAATTGAAAACTACAACACTGCATTGATGTAAAAAGATGTGAACGACTATTTATCATGTAAGCTTATGTTTTTTGCTAGTAATTTTCCCTTTGTAAGCTATGTCTCCTGCTCTGTCCCTAACAGTAGATCTCACATCCATGAACAGTTATAAAATGCTAGAAAAGGATGATCTAATTCAACCCACCATTCTTTACCTCCTTGTCTTCTGGTATTCACGTAAACCTGCTGGAAATACAAGCAGGTAGAGGGGCTTCTGACTTCAAAAGTCAAATGCATTGAAGGGGGTTGTGTTCTTTTCTAATCCTACAGCACCTCAAAAATCCTACACTACTTGTTACCTACCATACTGGTTGTACCCAGGGAATTCGGGCTGTCCAGCAGGTGGCTTGCTCATGTCCTGAGGTGTCTGTGTTGCTGGTGGATAGCCCATCTGTCCTGCTCCTGGTGTGGCAGGGGGTGCTGGTATTCCAGGTGGGCCAAACTGGTCAGCTGGAGGTGCGCCAAATCCTCCATAGCCTGAATAGCAACAAGAATGAGCTCAGGTCAGACAGGTGATAGATGTTTTAATTTAAAAAAAAAATATAGGGGTGGGTGGGGGTGATCACATCGTTTAAATATTTGTCACAATGGGACAAGAACATTAACGATTATGAAAAATAAAAACACCAGGCATGGCCAGAAACAGAAACTTTTTGGGCATCTGCCATACTGAGGTGTACCAATGTGTGTGTATAATGAATGCATGGATTCCACTGTACTACACTGGACCCAGCTGTTTTACTCTTGACTGATTGTAAATTGACTAGCAGGAAAGTAGTCAGTCACAACAAATTCAGTACTGTGCTGCTCATTCTGCTCTCTCTGCTTAAAACAAAAGGAATGTTTAGAGCCATATGGGATCAAGATAGAGGTTACTTACTTTGATGAAAAAAACAGACTGCAACATTCACATGGTGAAATAAAATAGGTCATCAGTTAAAAGCAACCAGGGACAACTATAGGTTCAAGCTCAGCATAGGACAGCTCAGCTGGTATACTGCAAAATCAAAGAGCAACCCAGCTTGGTTCTCAATGGACCTTTTTAAAAGTCAGCAAGAGCAGCAATGCAGAAACCACGCAAGACATTTTGACAGAAGGTACTTAACTTTTCAGAAGAGATTTTTAAAAAATGTACATTTTGAAGACATGAAAGCAAGGCTTCTACAGGCTGCACTGTTAGGTCACAAAAAGCCATGACAATAAAGCAATTGAGTAACAAATTCAGAACTGTGAAACAATTTCACATCTACATATAATACCTACCTGAAAATTTCTTAATGGTTTACCACAGATGAAAAGGAAGTGGTAGAGCTGGTCATCATGTTCTAATCAGTTATTCTGAACATGGTGTCACTTAACTAGTGTAATATAATTTCCCTCTTTGCACACTATAAAACACTTCCCAGACTCGCTGTCAGATTGCTTTATCATGGTTAAAAACTGATCACTTCGTCGCTGTCAACACATTATCTTTCATACTAATAACATCTGTGTGGATATTCCACACCCAGTAACAAGTACTCTCATCTCATTTTATATTATTCTGAAAAATTAAACACATGTATTGATACATGAATTTAATCAAAAACATTGCTTTGATCAGTCACCCCAATATTTTTGATATGTTTGCAATGTGACAGGCAATATTTTTCCTCCATACTTCCAACTCAAAATCCTACAATATAGTCTAAAACTTGCCTTGTTCTGCAGAAGTGAAAGGTTAAAAACATACCATATTGTGGAGGTGCACCAAAACCCTGTCCAAATCCCTGAGGTGGTGCAAATCCTCCTGGAGGCGGCTGTGGAACTACATAGGGATTAAAGTGGGGAGGCTGCGGAGGGGCACCCCTCCCTCCTGGAGGCGGTGGCGGCCCATACCCCCCTGAAAAACACAAAAACAGCCAAAGATGTAAAGAGAGTTTGTTTTCCCCTCAAGCGTGATACCAAGCATTATTCATATTAGCTTTAAAAAAAAACAAAAAACTTACCCATTGGTTGACCAGGTGACATCCACATACCTGAAAAACATACAATACTTAAAACCAAGCCAGCGTTCATTTACTATAATTATTCCTCAAAAGGTCTGAAGGAACGTTGTTATAACTGGCACTAAATATAAAATAATCTACATTCAACCTAGTTTAATAGTTTGTGCTAATTCATAAACATCTATTTAGACAATCCAATCTGCACAAATTCGAAGGTAACCACGTTTCAGCTGAATCACAATATTCTGAAGTATAACAGCAACAGGATGCTTGGAACAGCTCAAGTTATTTTATGCCTTTTTTGACACCTCACTCATCTATATTAAAGAATTAAGTGGGCAACACAAAAGGCAATGCTCTTTCCATCTGCGATGCAACAGCACATAAACAATGGTAACTTTGTCAAAATTATGATTGTTAGCATTTAATACTCAAAGTACCTCACAGCCAGCTAATTTCTACTGTGCAAACAAATGCAGCATTTTTTCTATATACACAAGACACTGAACATCTTGGATGACAGACAAGAAAAGCAATACAATGAGGGGACCTGACAACTTAGCATTTCTCAATTCTTAATCGTTTCATTTAAGAGGAATTGCCATGCAATTAAACATAAGTCAACAACCCAACTGCTCCAATGTTGTTTACAGAAGCAATCAGTCTCCTTCAGCTGCAGTTCAACCTCCACAGGCAAAAAGGAATTTCTTGCATCCCTTGGTAAATGACACCCATGTTAGTCTGCCAGAATCCAAGCATCATTCACATGATGTTCCATTACTTTTTGCATACAGGGAGTTGTTGCGAGCAAACCTGCAATTCTTAGCCCCAAAGCAGTGTTGAGAACCTAAGTAAGGCCAATGTAATTAACATACAGGGAATGTGCATGTGAGCCAAAAATCAAAGGAAGGAAGGAGAGACTTCAGCAATGCAGTAAATTATGCCCAGCTGCACTTTCCAACAGGGTCACTAGATCAGCGATCGAGACAAAGAACCTTGGCGCATTTAAACCTACCTTCCAAACCCAGGAGCAGAGGGGCAGATTGTGTCAACACTCCCCACTGTAAACTAATTCAGCATATAAGGGAATCCTTGCTGGTCTGAGAGAAAGTCATTTCACAAATAGCACCTGAAGCATCAAGGTATTAATTGCAACAATTAGTACAGATTTCTGAGCCAAGACAAATTCAACAAAGATCCTATTCCATTAAGAATGATCCTTTATTCTACACACAAGCTTTTAAGTCAGCAGCAAAGTTAGCCTGTTCCAGCTAAGAACAAAACAAACATTGATGTAACACCTTTCATGCCCTCACAACCAATTACTTAATTCTGAACTAGTCACATTTTGTAGGCAACCACAGCTGCCAGAAAGCACAATCCCACAAAGAACTAATTATTTTGTTTTACATTTTGGGTCACTGGTACCTGCAATAATGTAGCCAACTTCAAACACTGCACTTAAGTATCAATGAAGATTACGTGCTTGGCGTTTTAGGCAAGAATACACGGACCTTCTAACTCGGGCAAAAACACCAACAGGGTCAAGCTAAGAGAGGTAATTCATCATAATGGTCAGTAGGAAAACATGCAAATATCACAGGCAGCTCCTGTGTTCAAAGCTGAATGACTATCAGAGACAGGTAAGCAGCAGAGTGTAACGTGTATTCACGTGGATGCATGCTGTATGGCAATGGACTTTGTTTCCAGGCAGGTCGTCTACTCAAATGAACATTTTTTTGTCTGTGGAGGTTAAATCAATTGAAAATCCCAATTTGTTAAAATGGGTATTGCTGTTGAAAAATGCTAATGGAAAACATTTCAGTAATGCCTTCGTTTAAAAGCTTTCCAAAAGTTACAGTAGCCAAGTGTTCTACTACAAATTCTAAATTTATCAAGTACAATTATAGAACTATGTAGTAGCATTTCAGAAATGTTTACATAGCACATTAAATACAAATCCGTCAGATTCACCTTAATTTTTGTATGATTAACCCATTTACCTTGTGGACTACCATAACTCTGTTGCTGCCAGCCTTGTGAGGGCTGACCTCCCCAGCCATTAGCTGCATTTGGCAAGCTTCTGCCCCATTGTGGTGCTCCTGGCTGGCCAGGCCCTGGACCTTTACTGTCACGAGGTTCTGCACGTTTCACTTCAACCTAATTAGGATAACAGAGGGAAGGATAAAAAACCCACTCTACCTTTGCTTCCATATCCCTCTCCCTTGACACACCCATATCTATTAAACTTATATTACAACTTATATCTTATAACTTACAACTACATTAAATAGCTTAAATAGGCCAATATATATAAATATATATATGTTTCTCAAGTATAAATTACTGCTTTACACTAGTGTTCATTACACAATAGGTTAGGTGTATTTCAAATTTAAAAATATCTAAATTTTGTAATGAATTCATTTGAAATTAACAAGATCAAAGTCTAGAGTAAAAGAAATCAATCTAAACCATCACCATTTTTACAAATCCACATTACCTGAGAAACATAGTCTTTAGTTTGCTGTGGCCTTACTTAAAAATGTTATTTAAACATCTAATGGAAGATAATGACTTACCTTCCCCAGGCTATGCATAAAGAATCTCAATTAATTACTTGAAACAAAATGTCAGAAGGGAATGGATGAGCTAATCGAGTCTTAAATTACATCTTTAACAGAAAAAGGAAATACATGCAGATAAAAATGGACAGTTGAGTAAATTAGAAGCAAATCTTCATACTGTGTTTGAATAAAGTACACATCCCCACCATCACTTAGCTAACAGTACTTGAAGTTAAGTCAAAAATAGTGTCATTTTTAGGGAATATACAAACTAACTTCACACAAGTGTCAAAAGCAATATTTCATTAACTGTTTCAAAGTTAATTATAAGTCTAATAATTCCCACTACACAGCATAGTACTATATTCAACCTACTTAACAATACTTTTGGCTACCTTAAATTTAAGACTGACTGGAAAAGGAACAGAAGTATTTTGATACTACTTCAAACCAGCGAAGTCATTACATTGAAAAAGCTTTGTATAGGTGGGAAGAACCAATTATGTCGATTGGACAATACCATCAAGTCATTAAAAGCTGAAGACTTCCATTCAACAGTTCAATAAAATGGATTAATAGTCTGAATTTCACAAAGTGATACAAGAGATGCCGCTGAACTTAACGATAGTTTATTCTAGCAAGCCAAATGCTTAATATTGCCCCTTGCTTAATAGGAATTGCATCTAGTTAATGCAAAAAAATTCTATTTGAAGAATTAGTGTAGATTCCTCACTTCATTTTTATTTAAAAAAGGAATTATACTTTTATCGCTTCAAAATTTAATCCATCGGAGATTTAGCTGGTTGTGAAAGACAGTACAAACTTTACTCAAATTTTCGGGCTTTGACCTCAGATTTTAAGCAATGGTTAAAATATCGTTTGTCACAAAAGTGCTGATATTCCTGCACTTGATGTTTTCAATGTTCTTGTTATTATGCACGCAAGATTTGTGTTCGTTCCTGCACTGCAAGTACATAAATTTTTGTATGTAAAGCTTACTAATTCAAAAATAACCTACTTCCTGTTAGTTGTAAAAGTACTATTTTCTTTTATTACACTGCTAAATGCACCATAACCAAAAGGCATATTATTGGAAAGTTCTATGATTGGTGGAAAGAGGACAAGTAGGGAGATGCACCCAATAACACCTTAAAAATTACAGCATCTTGGCCTTGCACAGCACAAATGTACTCAGATTTTATACAGCACCCTGGGCAAAAGTTGAAACTACAATGTGTTATCTTGATAAAGCACCATAAAGCAACCTGCAATTGTCATTCCAAAGTCAAAGTCTACTCCAAATTCAACCTTCGTCTTTTCACATATGGAAAGGGAATACACTTTTATAAATAAACAAGGCCACATCAATACCAACTGTTGGACAAAAATTCAAATATGCAAATCATTCCCTTCACATTGGAAGTGTGACAAAAGGAATATTATTGGGGGTTAATCTAGAAATTAAAATGAACTGGTTTGAAAAATGTGTTCTGCTCTAATGGAGCCCTACCCATTTTGGTCAACAAGTACTCCCAAGTCAGATATAGAACAGCTAAATGCAAAGTAAAGCTCCCTCTACTCTGCACCAAATGTGCTTGGTTCAACATTATGAGGAACCCCTTCTGCGTCAATGCAGTATTCTCTATGTCTGAAAACCTCCCTACAGGTTCCAAGACTGCAAATTAGTACGTTAGGAACACCTCTGCAGCCACTGGGAACTGGATTCAGAGTGCCCAAACTCCTAGCAAGGGACTCTTACAGTCAGCAGATTTTCATTCTGTGGTCTGAGCTGGATCCAAACCCAGATCAGGGGTAGCAAAAGGCTGTCCAGGCCATTGCATTTCCCAATCCGTAATTTATCAAGTAAACATTTTTTCAACATTGGACAGTTATACTTAAAATGCAGTTTACAAAATGTAGGCTTCTCTTGCCAAAACCTAGAAACGCATTCACTCTCCAATAAATCCTGCAGTGTGATTTATCAAGTTTGGATTTTGGGACGGGCAAGCTAATTTTAAACAAGCCTGGAAATGCCTCTCAGGAACACAACAGCGATGAACAATCAGCAACTGGGTCACTGCAGCGCTGTTATGTGGCACAAGCAGACTGAATACTATGGCAGTTTCAACTTCATGGAATATTGAAGGCTAAGTAATACTCAAAACTCCAACAAATGGTTTGTCAATAGAAGTTTTCAATGCTCATGAATAACTGCCAAGTTAACATGATGCAATTTTTAAAACCTTCTTTTGCCCAAAGTACTGGACGCATGCAAGGATCAATCTCATTTGGAACTAATTTGCAAAATAACCCCACATTTTAAACTCAAATTGTTTTACATGACTTGCACTACACAGCTCATGTAAAACAAGAACCAGACTGATACCAGAATATAATATCACTCATTTCCAAGTTAAGCAGTTTAATTCACTGCTTCCCAATACACAAGAGTAAACACACATGTCATGTTACAACACAGTATGAAGATCAAGCAAATGAGGCCACTTAACTGGGTTTTTACATTAAAGCAGGTTATTATCGACTAAATATACAGCAAGTGACCTCTGACAAAACAAAATAAAATTGACCACCAGTCCTTCAGCATGTCAACACAGTGTTCACATTAAGTGTCATATCTACCAGTTTTCTTACAACTCAAAATACTTAGTCACAAATTCTGTCCTTAAAAACATATCTGAAGGAGTGGTTTTTTTAAACGGAGACTTAAATGATTAATACAGATTTCACCGGTCTTCTGATGAATAGCTAACTAATACAGCTAATTAATACTAACGTGCAAGTAGCTAATAAAATTCTGCTTAAATGCATGCAGACTCATTTCTTATATGTGGGCATAATTAATTTAACTAAGTTGAAAGTGATTTTGTATATATAATTATTAAACGGGTAAACGCATGAAATACAACTCATTTACTGCTTCTTCCACAGTAAATAGGATTAAAATCTGGATCCTTCTAAGAGTTAAGTTACCTCTTAACAGGATTCTCTTCAATGTAGAGACCACACACACTATAACCCCAGTGAAATCTCCAGTCACCTAAGCCTCGGTTCAGTCTAAGGGTAAAATAAAACTACAACTACACACTTTTTTGCCCATGATGTCGTGATAATGCATGTTGACAGCCTGGTCCACTGATTGCTCGTCCTCGAAAGTAATAAATCCAAAACCTATCCAACGACGAAGAGTGAATCAAGGTAGCAGGGTGTAGTGACACAAAACAGGATGATGCACAGTATTAGGGCGGGGTAATTTAAAGGATATCCCAGGGTTTCAGATAATTGGAAGCCTCTTCTGTTCAATCACTGACAGGAGGACAAGTTTTAGCCGGTCAGGATTTCACCTATATTGAAGTACAGTAATTTACCAGTGATAACTACTCATGGACCACAAAAATCCACAAACCACAGTGAACCACAAGAGCAGTGTTTCAAAACTTGGAGCTTTTAGAGTAGGGTAGGTTGACACCAAGTTGAGCCCTAGCTGTTCCATGATCTTACAAAAGAGCATTCCAAACTGACAGGGTTTCAAAAAAAAAAGCTGCATAATAGTCTGACCATCAAGGCTAAAGGAAACTAACAAGGCAAGTGAACATATGTCCTTGCTTCTAATCTCATTGTGCAAAATTTAAATGTAAATTTATTTATGGCAGCAAGTCAAAAAAACACATGGGCGGGAGAAGAGTTCATATTAGGACTATGTATATTAATTTCACTATTATATCCCTAATTTCAGCCTAATTGCTGTAGGGAGGTTCTAAACAAAGGACCCATGCTTCTTCCAGTGGGAAGTGGGGTGTGGAGGTGAAATCAAAGGGAGAGCTCTCTATGGGCTATGTATCTCCTACCAGCATATTGAGGAATAGTCTCAACAGAAGTCTCAGAGCTTGTCAACCAACCTCAGTTTCAGATTTTTAATTATTTTTAAAGCGATCAAACACGTCCATTTTTGATAGTAAACTTGGTTCATGAAGCTGCTTTAACTTGTTTCCCCAGGTATATTTGGCCATTAAAACTTAAGGCAAGCAGTTGGCCCTCACACAAAAAAAGGATTCCTATGTGTCAACAGGGATTAATTACCTTAATATTTTAGAATGATATTCTGTGGATTCTAAAATAACACTGCAAATAACCACTGCAATGTAACAAGTCACCAATATATGCAGCTTGGAACCTTTTAACATCAAATAAATGTTATATCAAGCTACTCGGTAGTGGAACAAGACTAAATGAACAGTACCTCCAAAAGACCTTGTTTGGCAGAAAAGCATGCAGAATGTACTATTAAAAAAACTATACATTAGCCAATGTTAATCATCAACTTCTAAAATTATTTGGCTTTCTTCACAAATGTGTAAACTGAGGATACCCAAAGGCAGACTATACATCAGAAGGTGGCACAAAGTAGCAAGGGAATTGAGGGAAGCACTTTGCTTCAGCAACATGGCTAGAATGTAGTGCCAGACCATGGTCTGATGCACTACCATTTCCTATTTGCCCATGGACCTCAATTATTTGACCATCTAGATACCATAACAATTTAGTTAAAAGCCAAAACAAGCAGGCCAGGGATAACAGTAATGTTTTAACAAGATTTAAAACTTAAAAGAAATGAATAGAGATGTTAAAATATGAAAAATTGCTTGCAGTTTTCAAATGATTTCTAGAAAACCACCGGTGAAACAGCAATATAATTTTGGGGCCAACCAGTTTTATCTGAAACCCTGTGTTTTTCCTCTTGGTAGGCACATTGCTTTGCAGCTAGTGCTGACAGCAGCAACATAGTGCTATAGCTTTATAAACCATACTAAAATAATATATTCTACAGTAGGCACCCTCAAAGCTTATCCAACAGTGTTGGTCAGCCCAGAGAAGTTCTATTTAAAAACATTTGATACACAAAGATACAGGCCAAAATGGTTTGCAGCAGGAAATTCTGCTGTCAGCAACAAGAGCAAATGATCAAAGATCGCAGTTCCCAGACAGACATATCCCATCCCTCCTGTGTGTAGAACTGGCCTGTACCTGTGTGATACAACTTATCACAAACCTAGAGAGGAAAATCTAAAGAGATAAGTTAATTACATTGAACCAAGGCACAGTCACGTTTCTTATCATTACTGCACTTAGATTTAGCTAAATACTTACATATGTAAATTATGATACTTAAAATAACAAAGCAAAGAAACTAAGACTGAAGACTAATTAACTTACGTATATATTCGACATAAATATCTTGAAAATGAGTATCCAAAATAAATGAATGGATTCAGATGACAAACCAGTAACAGATAATCTACCTACTGTGAAAGCCATCATACTGTCTTTAGATTAGATTTTAAAAGTTGACCACCAAATAAAAAGCTTCAGAAATAGTTGACAGAACAAATTCTAACCAATGATTGGTCAATTAACATACCTATCTGGGGACAAAAATAAACTTGGAAAACTTTAATCTTTTTTAGTAAAATGCAGGAACTTTGATTAAAAGGTGCACTCAACTTGTTAGGACATCAACCGAAATAAAAAAGAGCATGAGGCTCAAAAACTTCAAACCTGCCATTTTAGCAAGCACACTTACGGGTATAGAAAGGTTTTCACATACAGATTCTTCATAAAAGGTTCTCAGAATGTCAAATAGACTCTGTTAGCAATTTACAGTTCAATAGATAACTATAAAAGCAAGCTCACACTACATATTTCGAAGAATTTACAGCTTAAGGGCTTTAAGCTGTTGCAATTTACCTGATCACATGCAATCAGCTAATTTCTGAACCAGGCCAACCTCTTGAAAACGTGGGTGTTTCCACTCAACTTCATTTATAAACGTTTATTTCAGCCAATAATCAAACTATTGATAATTCGCTATGGTGAACGATTCACTTACCACATGGCTGGATGCTATTTCCTCCCAATGAGACAGTTTGGATTTAAATGAAATAGTTGCATTGTAACATCTAAGAATATTTAATTAGGAATATACTGGGTTGTGGGGGTGGTGGAAAGAGAAGCATAGCAATCCATCTGACCATACCTAGAAAATATATCCCAAGACTCAAATTATATCCCTGGAACTACTTATCCAACTCAAATTTACTGATGCAACAGTCCTCAGTGCCTGTCTTGTAAGCTAATTTCATCCATTTACCATCACAGAAAGCAGTTACTATTATTTGTTTACATTCTCTCTTTAGCGTACTATTCCCCTTCAATGTACTGATGATATTGTCAAGATGGCACCGCTACTACTATATTTGCATAGTTGGACAATTATACAATATTGGGTTAAAATCCCAGCTGACTAAAATAAGTGCTGTGCTCAGCCAAGTCACTGGCCACATGAAAACAGAGATGGTGCCATGGCCAAAAGGGAAGGAAAGGCAACATCGTTACGGTACCTCAAGGTCAAAAAAAGCAGAGATGAATATAACTTGGTCAGCAGGGTCATACAATATGTAAAAAATTGACTTGTATCTTCAGCTCCATGGCCCTTTGAATACGTTATTTTCTTTAGCTGAAACAACTACCTGGGCTGCAAACATGACAATAGAGTTCCCATTATTAATAAAAACAAAAAACTGCAGATGCTGGAAATCCAAAACAAAAACAATTACCTGGAAAAACTCAGCAGGTCTGGCAGCATCGGCGGAGAAGAAAAGAGTTGACATTTCGAGTCCTCATGACCCTTCGACAGAACTTGAGTTCGTCCAAGAAAGAGTTGAAATATAAGCTGGTTTAAGGTGTGTGTGTGGGGGGGCGGAGACTTTCTCCACCGCCACCCCCCACCCCCACCCCACACACACACACACACACCTACCTTAAACCAGCTTATATTTCAACTCTTTCTTGGACTCGAACTCAAGTTCTGTCGAAGGGTCATGAGGACTCGAAAGGTCAACTCTTTTCTTCTCCGTCGATGCTGCCAGACCTGCTGAGTTTTTCCAGGTAATTCTGTTTTTGTTTTGGATTTCCAGCATCCGCAGTTTTTTTGTTTTTATCTCTGGGGTCAAATATAAGCTGGTTTAAGGTGGGGGGGGGGTTGTGGGGGGAGAGAAGTGGAGGGGGGGTGTGGTTGTAGGGACAAGCAAGCAGTAATAGGAGCAGATAATCAAAAGATGTCACAGACAAAAGAACACAGAGGTGTTGAAGTTGGTGATATTATCTAAACGAATGTGCTAATTAAGAATAGATGGTAGAGCACTCAAGGTATAGCTCTGGGGGGGGGGGGGGCAGAAAAGATTTAAAAATAACGGAAATAGGTGGGAAAAGAAAAATCTATATAAATTATTGGAAAATACAAAAGGAAGGGGGGGAAGAAACAGAAAGGGGGTGGGGATGGAGGGAGTTCAAGACCTAAAATTGTTGAATTCAATATTCAGTCCGGAAGGCTGTAAAGTGCCTAGTCGGAAGATGAGGTGCTGTTCCTCCAGTTTGCGCTGGGCTTCACTGGAACAATGCAGCAAGCCAAGGACAGACATGTGGGCAAGAGAACAGGGTGGAGTGTTAAAATGGCAAACGACAGGGAGGTTTGAGTCATTCTTGCAGACAGACCGCAGGTGTTCTGCAAAGCGGTCGCCCAGTTTACATTCGGTCTCTCATTGCCAGACTTGCTGAGTTTTTCCAGGTAATTCTGTTTTTGTTTTGGAGTTCCCATTATTGGCTTGCAAGATGCAGGTTGGAAAAAGAGCACATAAATCCACTACAAAGTATTCCATCCAACAATATGGCTAAGAACTTGTTAATACTTGCACAATTGAGATCACATCAAATGGTGAGTCATACTGAGTTAGGATTCAGGCTCAGACATGCCAAAAAGTTAAATATTCTGCAACCCAAACCCCTACCCACCTTTTGTATGATAATGAAATGACTCTCAGCCAAATAAAAAATCCTCATAAAACCTACAAAGCTATGACTGCAACCTTATGAATGTCACATGACAGTGCACTGAAAGACAGTGGATCAGTCCTGACTGTAGGCAACAAACCAAAAAAGGACAAAATGTTCTACTGTAATGTTTCATATACATTATAAGAACAAACTTCACATTTTACCACTTCAGCAAATTAAATACTTTTGCAGTGTGGTCACGTGAAGAAACATTGCAGCCAAATTGCACACAGCAAGGTCCCACAAGCCACATTAAGATAATCCGTGATATGGGTAGAGAAATATCGGTCAAAACAACGGGGAAAGTTCCCTTGCTCACCTGTGAATAAAGCTATGGGGTTGTCCACATTCACTCAAAGGGGTAGATGGGGGCCTCAATTAAAACTCTCATCCAACTTTCAACACTCCTTCAAAACTGCACTGAAGTGTCAGCCTGAATTGTGCTTAGGTCTCTGGAACGAGGCATGAACCCCATTATATGCATAAAAATACAACAGGGGAATCTCATTTCTGTGGCCTGATAGACAAGTATTTTCACACAACTTTAGTTTTACTTGTTTAGGATGTCACACTAATTGTTTAAACCTTTACAACTAATTGGTTAAAACATTACCACTATTTGCTTTATGGTTGCACAGATCACTTGTCCAAAACTAAATTGCACAATAATTTACCAAGTAAGTTTTAATACTCAGGTCAAACAAGAAAGGGGCAGCATTTCAGAGTGTTTAACAGAGTCCAAGAATCTTTCAGAGGTACATTAAATCTCTGGAGTTTACTTATTTCAGGATTTTATTCTATAGCAACAAGCAGCTACTGGAAAGTGGCAAACTGGTAGTCTATTAGAGAAGCTACTGTAATATCTGGTTATAATTGATGTTTCTAAGTGTTGTACGAAATGCAAGTTTTTCCCAGGCAAGTGACTTAACATATAAAACCTGCCTCCAATGGCATAAATTTCAATATTTCTCATTCTTCTTTGTCAGAGGTTAAATTAACACTGCCTCTCAATGGCTTTTAAGAAAAAAAATGGGAAAATTGAGTCATATAAACATTTCTGAGAACCCATATTGAAAAGTACTGTATGGCTTAAAAGAGACAGTTTGTCATCTGAATATAAGATGGATTAAATCAACAACAAAGTGGATCAGCCTTTACCTCGGGGCCTCTGCTTCTCGGCATCATAGATCATTACCACTTCAGAGACCTGAAAGAAAGAATCAAAATATCAAAAGCAGCAAGACAGACAAGTAATGCAAAGACGTGGACAGAGGACTGAAAGTCAAGAAGAAATTGCTATTTGGACAAAATCAGTTCATTCACTTCTCTTATGGTCTTGTATTCCTCAATCAAGATGCATCAAATAGAAACAACTGTTACTCACTTTTCCCTCAAATCTACAATGAAGTCACTGCTCCATTCACTAACACAGAGAAAGTAACTCCAGCATAATGACAGAAGCATTAGGAAAACTAAACATTAAAAGCAAAAATCATAGGACATGGAAGTTTATATTTTACTCAGTAAGGAACTGCTCATCTGGGTCCACCAGCAAGCTGTCAAAGCAGTCAGAGTATCACACAGTTGATTATGATCCTGTTGTCAGTCCTCATTATGTTATCATAGATTGAGGATTGGTTAATGGACAGAGAACAGAAGAGTAGGAGCAAAAGGACGTTTATGGGTTGGTAGGCTATAACCTGCAGTGTACCTCAAGGATCAATGCTTGTGCATCACAGCTACTTACCATCTATATTAATGACTTAGATGAGGGGACTGGGTATAATGTATTCAAGTTTGCTGACAATACAAAGTTGTGTGGGAAAGAAAGCGGTGAGGAAGATACAAAAGGGTTACAAAGGCATCTAGGCAGGTTGGGTGAGTGTATTCCATCTGCCATGTTCTTGCCCAATGTGGCAAGTATGAAGCTATCCAATTTCATAGGAAAAATTAGGAACCAGAATACTTCTTGAATGGAGAGGAACTGGGAAATGTGTGCAGAGGGGCCTGGGTGCCTCATACAAGAAATCTTATGACAATTCTACAGGTCAAGGGTGAGGCCATACTTGGAATACAGGGTCTAGTTTTGGTCTCATCTAAAGAAGGACACATTTTTCTTAGGAGTGCAATAAAGGTTCCTCGGACAAATTCCTAGGATATGGGGGTCATCCATTGCAAAAGGTTGAATAGATGAGGCCTATGTCCCTTGGTGTTTAAAAGAATGAGGTGATTGATTTGAGACTTAAAATTCTTGAAGGGGTTAACAGGATAGATGCTGAAAAAATGTTTGCTCTGACTGGGAACCCAGAACACAGGCTCATAATCAGGGATCAGCCATTTAGGACTGAGGTGTATCATAGTACGATGAGACAAAGTCAGCATGGCTTTACAAAAGGGAAACCTTGTTTGACAAAATCAATTCGATCTTTGAGGATTTAACTAGCAAGGTAGATAAAAGGGAGTCAGTAGATGTAGCTTACTTGGAGTTCTAAAAGATATTTGATAAGGTGCCGCAAAAAAGAGGCTGAGTTGAGGACTATATATTGAGAATGGATAGAGGATTGGTTAACATACAGAGAGCAAAGATTAAGAATAAACGAGGCATTTTCAAGTTGGTAGGTTGTGCCATAAAGATCAGTTCTATCAGGTCAGATTAAGAGAAGAGTCAAAATGACCACAAAGGAACATTTTGAATATTCTACAAATAGTTAGGTACAAGTGCAAACATGATAAATTACTCACCACTCCAAACCTTTTGAAGTAATCCCTGAGCTCTGTCTCACTGCAGTTGTGAGGAATTCCACCAACAAATACCTTCTTTGATTTATTGCTGCTCTGGTTTTGTGAACCCTTCTGCAAAGTAAAAAAAGATGTATTTAAAAAAAATGGTGACAAAACTGCTTGTACTGAGATGCAAAAAACTGTTGAGACTCAAGATACATATTTAAAACATTCAATGTGAGACCACTGAACTCTGTCCTGTCACACAAAAATTCTATTTCTAAGAAATCTGCAATCTAGCACAGAGCTCAGAATCCTTTCAGTACACTAAGAGCAAGCAGCTTCAGTGTAGTCCACGTCATGAAGTCCAAGGCTTAGCATGTTCTACCCAATACTTACTCCCCATCCACCACCTTCTTTTGGTTTTGGTTTTTCTTGCTGCATGGAACGAGGTGTACATGGCTTTGGATCAATCTACAAAAATAAAATAAAAACATAAAAATGTACAAAAAAGGCCACTGGTTTCTAGTAAGTAGCGAGTGGGATTAGGGCAGACTGATCAATAGTACTTTAAAATCACGGGGGAAAAAATGATTTCCAAAGAGATTAGGCACACAAGTCCTGGAATTCCCTCCCTAAGCCCCTCTACCTCTCTTTCTGCCTTTAAAGACATTCCTTAAAACTTACTCCTTCGAACAAGCCTTTGACCATCTGACCTAATATCACCTTATGTGGCTCACAACTGCAGTGAGACAGAGCTCAGAGATTACTTCAAAAGGTTTGCTTTATGATGCTGTGAAGCCTTTTTGGACTTATTACATTAGAGGTGTTATATAAATACAAGTTGCTGTTGCATAACTGGAATTTAAAGTTATTTTAACAGATCTAAACCTATGTACTTCAACCCACAATTCAACTACTTCATGCTACATTTTATCTACTTAAGGAAATTAGCATTCTGGATGCAGCATTATAGCTACACTTGATGCTGATGCAATGTGAATTGTTACTTATATCAACTCAAAAGAGAGCAGTCATCAAACAGTTAACAAAAATGGAGAATATTAACCTTCCATAAATTTGTCAAATACACCTGCACTAGTTTTACTTTATTGGTAGTCACTACACTTCATTCCAATTTTAATATTCAACACTAGGAAACAACTGTCCAATACTTTCAACTGTTAAATTGAATCTTGAATAACATTCTCTAGCTACAATGTAGCTATACATTTGTACTTCACAATCATTTTACTTATTTTTGCACATCAAGTAACTCTTAATATTACCCAAAACTGTTCTAAATTTTTTCTAGAAAAATTGTTCGATATAGCTCAAAAGGGTGGCCTAATCAGTCAGCAACAATTGCAGATCAGCCCTCATGGTTCTCCCAAGGAAACTAGGCTGAAGTAGCCCAAAAAAGATGCAATTTCGAAACCTCAAGATGTGGGACTGGGCTTATCAATTCAAATGATCTGTATGATGAGTTTGATGTAGCAAGATATTTATTTCAAGACAGAATGGATATAGCAGTGGGGAAGCACAATGAACTGCCAAGCTAACTTGCAGATTATATGAATAGCTTTAAAGAATATTATTAAATAGCTACAGAAAGGCAACAAGGTAAACACCTAACAGAAAATTAGTTGCTCTTTTTGCTTGTGGATGGTTCAAGCACTATGAAACTTTAAATAGTATTTAAATTAGTATTTTAAACATTGAGAAATGTCAATTAGAACAAAACAGTTTAAAACCAACTTACTGTTCTTCCATCAAGATTATGAGGTCTGCTTGCTAGTACTGTGCCCACACAGTTTGGATCCTTGAACTTCACAAATCCGAAACCTCGAGACTGATTTGTCATCTTATCTTTCATTATTACACAATCAACTACCTCCCCATATTGGGAAAAGTAGTCACGGAGAGTCTCTGTTGAAATATTAAAAATTGAGTCAAATTCGGTTTTCACCACCTTCAACAGCTATTGCAGCCCAATTTACAAACTGGTGTGCATAACAATAATAGGAAGATATCAAGTAAAAACAATTTGGATAGTTGTGTTCACGTTGCTCACGTCACATCTTCAAGTTCTGAGATCCAGTACAGGGCTACAAATTCAAGCTTCTGAATAGGCATGACAGCTCTCTGACATTCAAACTATTGAGTGCGACAGCTCAAAGGTTGAAATCCATAGGTATGCATGGTCAGAAAACCTAAATTGGAAAAGATTCACCTAGAGCATCCAGTGTTGGCTTATGACATTATTTCACTTGCATACAGCATGGAAGCTTACTAACACAAGTTTTTTTTAAATTCATTCACGGGGTGTGGGCTCCACTGGCTGGGCCACTAATTCTTGCTCATCCACAGTTGCTCGAGACAGTGGTGGCAAGCTGCCTTCTTAAACCACCGCAGTCCATGTGGTGTAGGTACACCCACGGTGCTGTAAGGAAGAAAGTTCCAGGATTCAGCGACGGTGAAGGAATGACAATATATTTCCAAGTCAGGATGGAGAGTGACTTGGAGGGGAACCTCCAGGCGATGGTGTTCCCATCTATCTACCGCCCTTGTCCTTCTAAATGGCAGTGGTTGAGTTTGGAAGGTGCTGTCTAAGGAGCCCTAAAGAATTCCTGCAGTGCATCTTGTAATGGTACACACTGCTGTACTGTGCACCAGTGATGGAGGGAGTGAACGTGGATGTGTGCCAATCAAGTAGGCTGCTTTGTCCTGGACAGTGTCAAGCTTCTTGAGTGTTGTGGGAGCTTCACTCATCCAGGCAGGTGGGCAGTATTTCATCACACACCTGACTTGTGACAGAAAATCATTGATGAAGCAGCTGAAGATGGTTGGGCCTAGGACACTACCCTGAGGAACTCCTGCAGTAAAATCCTCAAGCTGAGATGACTAGCTATCCCCCCAATTCCCATTAACTCCAATTTTGCTAGGGCTCCTCGATGCCACACTCTGTCAAATGCAGCCTTGATGTCAAGGGCAATCACTCTCATCTCACCTCGGAAGTTCAGCTCTTTGGTCCATGTTTGAACCAAGGCTGTGATGAGATCAGGAGCTGAGTGGCCCTGGCAGAACCCAAGCTGAGCCACAGTGAGCAGGTTATTGCTAAGCAAGTGCCGCTTGACGGCACTGTTGATGACCCCTTCCATTACTTTACTGATGATCAAGAGTAGACTGATGGGGCAGTAATTGGTCAGATTGGATTTGCCCTGCCTTTTATGTACAGGGCATATCCAGGCAATTTTATACATAGCCAGGTAGATGCCAGTGCTGTAGCTGTGCTGGCTAGGGGCGCAGCAAGTTCTGGAGCAAAAGTCTTCAGTACTATTGCTGGAATATTGTCAGGGCCTACAGCCTTTGCACTATCCAGTGCCTTCAGCCATTTCTTGATATCACGTGTAGTGAATTGAATTGGCTGAAGACGGGCATCTGAGATACTGGGGACCTTCGGAGGAGGCAGAGATGGATCATCCACTCGGCAATTCTGGCTAAAGATTGTAGCAAACGCTTCAGCCTTACCTTTTACACCTAGGTTATCACCGCTAGACAGCAAAGGAATCAAAGGTGCCGTGTTTCATGACCACATTGAGTAAAATGTCATCATTTAACTTCACTCATTGGCAAAACTCTTACTAGCACTAGCAAAAACAGCACACAACCTACCCTGTGTAGTGTTCCAGTCAAGACCACCCACAAACAGCTTCCTGAAATATAAAATATCAGTATTAGCATTTTCCTGAAACAATTTTGCCATGGCTGTTCAATATTCATATCAGATACTAAGTATAATAGGATTTCAGAACAGGAATAAAACAATATCATTTAAAATTGGTGTGCAGATGCAAGATGAACTTCCTCACTTTATGTAAAGTTATTTAATTTTATTGCAACTCCAACATGCTTGCATAGAAATTACAACAGGAACTAGGCTGATGAATCCAACCATTCTGTGGTTACCCTCCATAAAAATGGTTTTAACCATGTGCTCAATCTACAGAATGCACTCTTCAATTCACACTAGTCTGCAGATTAGATGTTTAATCAAATACCTATTAAGAAAGTTTTCTTTCCTAAAAGTATCAAATTAAACCATAATTAATTATAATTTTATTCAGGATGACAAGCATCTAAAGAAATATTCAATGATAATCCTAGTTGTTCCATGCAGAAACAGTGAACACAAAGGTCTCAGCCATGAGTTATTTCAGTTTCATGCTCGAAAATTACCCATTATCCAAGCACCCTGGGAAAACAATTGTTAGAATTTGCCTGAATCCCACAGTTAATCATCAGAATTTGAAGGTCTTAACACCAGTTACTGGCCAGGACAGGAGTAGTAGAAATTATGGGAGACATCAGGTGCAAGTATCGGGTATTGGTCAGAACAATGGAAATATCCAAACAGTATCAATTGACTATTTGAGATTGTTCCTTTTGTAATATTAACTGAACTGTTAAACCATCAAGACAGTCATTATGTCAAGTCTGGCGGTTCGACAAGAAGGAATTTGGTTCAATATACGTTCTGGGTACCATGTGATATAACAAAAAAAAAACGGATACACAAAATATCAGAGAACAGCCCCTCTAAGGTTAGAACTCTCAGGACAGTGGAAAGTCCAAAATCTACAGAGGCCAAGTATGATCACCTTTGGTCCTCAAGAAATCAGGTTGTATAAATCAATTGTATAACTGTAATCATTATCATATTGCTGCTAAAGAAACATATTTGCATTTGGACAACACACAAGCCCAAATCAGGAGGAATTATTTAACTGTTTCAAAGATATCCTAATAATGTTGAATTTAAATTACATAACTGCAAATGATAGACATTAACCAATCCCGATATTAGAATACAATTACATGTTGCTATTTCAAGTAGAGATATCAAAAAATGTCTGCTCCCAAGCTACTAGCAATGACCAATTTCAAACAATCAATAAAATATGATAAATAGCAACGTGGAAACAAATCGCTATCCATTTTGGTAGACTAGGTGAGAAATAAACATTGGTCAGGAGACAGAAGAACTCTTTCTCTTCTTCAAATGGAGCCACAGCCATCTTTTACCTCCCTCTATACATGCAGATGTTGAGGACCTTGGTTGAGCATCTCATCCAAAACAAAGCACTGCCAACAACACAGCACTTTAGTAATTCAGCAAATGCCAGTCTAAACTACATGTATCCTATCCTCCAGCAGGTCCTGCTAACCTATCACCCACGTGCTTGCTAATCCAAAGGAAGCATGATTTAAAATTCTCAGCCTTGCATTTAAATCCTCCCCCAAGTCTCAGAATGTCCTTTTAATAGCCTCCACCAGCCACTGCCTTCAGTCAAAGAATTACAGAGTGCGGGGAGGCCCTTCGGTCCATCAAGTCTGCACTGACACGAGAAACACCTGACATACCTACCTAATCCCATTTACCAGCACTTGGCCCATAGCCTTGAATGTTATTACGTGCCAAGTGCTCATCCAGGTACTTTTTAAAGGATGTGAGGAAACCCGCCTCCACCACCCTCCCAGGCAGAGCATTCCAGACCGTCACCAACCTCCCAGGCAGAGCATTCCAGACTGTCACATCCCTCTGGGTAAAAAAGTTTTTCCTCATACCTCCCCCACCAAACCTCCTGCCCCTCACCTTGAACTTGTGCCCCCTCTTGACTGACCCTTCAACTAAGGGGAACAGCTGCTCCCTATCCACGCCTGTCCATGCCCCTCAATCTTGTACACCTCGCTCAGGTCACCCCTCAATCTTCTCTGCTCCAACGAAAACAACCCAAGTCTATCCAACCTCTTTTCATAACTTAAATGTTTCATCCCAGACAACATCCTGGTGAATCTCCTCTGCAGCCCCTCCAGTGCAATCACATCCTTCCTATAATGTGGCGACCAGAATTGCACACAGTACTCCAGTTCTATACAACTCCAACATGACCTCCCTACTTTTGTAATCTATGCCTTGATTGATAAAAGACAAGTGTCCCATATGCCCTTTTCACCATCTCACTAACATGCCCCTCCGTCTTCAGGGATCCATGAACACACATACCAAGGTCCCTTTGTTCCTCAGAACTTCCTAGTGTCATGCCGTTCATTGAATACTTCCTTATCAAATTACTCCTTCCAAAGTGCATCACCTCACACTTTTAGGGTTAAATTCCATCTGCCACTTATCGCCCACTTGACCACAGCATCTATATCTTCCTGTAGCCCAAGACACTCAACCTCACTGTTAACCACCTGGCCAATCTTTGTGTCATCCGCAAACTTACTAATCTCTGCCACAAACTGTTTCCTAGCCAGTCTCCATTTCTCTCCCTGACAGAACAACGCTCTTTTCAACCTTGGTGCCATATACAACCCAGAGATGAGCTTCCGACCATGTATCTGCTCTAAGACCACCTAGTTCCGCATCTAACAATGCCAAACTTCACCCATGCCTCAGGTCATATGTTGCTGAACCCCCTGTCAAGCCTCTATGACCTTTGGACTTGATGCTTCCCATATTTAATACTCCACAAACTTGTAATCATCCAAATTCTCCTTTCCTGGTCCAAACACGTACTAAGTTCTAATCACCAATGCTCACCGACCAACACCGACACCCATTAAGCAACACTTCAAATTAAAAATTCTCATCCTGGTTTCCAAATCCCTCCACTACCTAACCTGGCCCTCTCTAATCTCCTCCAGCTCCATGATCCTTGAGAGGTACTGATGCCCCCTGGCCTTTTGCACATCCACGTGCCTTCAGCTGCCAAGGCCCTAATCGCTGGAATTCCCTCGCTATACCTGTCCCTACCTCTTTTGTCCTTTAAGACACTCAAGGCCCATCTCTTTGACCAACCTTTCGGCCATTGTTATAGGGGAGATGGTGGTGTAGTGGTAATGTCACTGGGCTAGTAATCCAGAGGCTTAGACTAATGCTGTAGAGGCGTGGGTTCAAATTCCACCGTGGCAGCTGGTGGAGTTTAAATTCAGTCAATATAAAGCTCATTTCAGTAATGATGACCATGGCAACTAACACTGATTTTTGTTAAAAGCCCATCTGGTTCACAGGGAAGGAAATCTGCCATTCTTACCTGATCTGGCCCTCCAGTGTGATTGACTCTCAACTGCCCTCTTAAATAGTCTAGGAAGCCACTCAGTTCAAGGGCAGGATGTGTTGTTATAAAAAATGGAGCACATTGTACTTGCTACCATGGTTATTGTACCTCTACCGGTCCATATACCACCATCCCCAAAATCTATAGTTGTACTTCAACAATGAGATGATTTTTTTACAATTGTCCATTGCACCACAAGTTCGAACTAACATTACAGAACTGCTTCAGCAATAGAAGCACAATTGATGCAATTTCAACGACCATTTGAGTGGTAAAGTTTGTCTCATCATAGAAAATATGTTTCTACAAACTAACTTATTTTGGCAGAGAATACTGGAAAAACTTAGCAGGTCCAACAGCATCTGTGGAGACAGAAACAAAGTTAATGTTGAGTCCGTATGATCCTTTTTCAGAGCTCTGAGACCTGTTGAGTTTTTCCAGCATTTTGTTTTGATTTCAGATTTCCGGCATCCACAGTATGTTGCTTTTAATTTATTTTGGATATTCACATTGTTTTGTCGAGTGCTTCCTTTAAGCCAGGCAAACTGTTAAATCAAAACAATCTTGTAACTTTTAAGAATTACACCTTGCTCTTGTTTACAAAGACTTGTTAGAATCTTTTGCTAATTCACTACAACTCTAGGAAACAAAACCAATTTTTACAACAATTTAACAAATCTCAGCAAAGCAGATAAACAAATACTTTTAAAAATATACACTCATTTGCTTAAAGGAAAAATGTTTCTTTGGTAAACAACTTCAAAACTAAAAGCACACTGGTATTCTGGTATATCTGTGCTGCTATGCAAAGAAGTGCAACTCTAGGCCAATTTCCCAGCTCTTTCTCATCATTGTAGAACATATGGTTCCTAACAAAGCAACCGCCAAATATTTCCATTCACACCGCTCCAGACCCAACTTTTGTTTGCTTAATTGTCCCATCACCACCCCCTGATGCCTTGCACCATCATCCCTTTTGTAATTTAATCTCTTGCTTTTCAGCCTATCGGTTTCTCTTCCACCACCCCCACCCCCCCCCCGCATTTATACTTGTTTAAAACCTGTTACATCACTAACTGCTTCCATTGCTGTTGAAAGGTCATTGGCCTGAAACATCAACTTTGTTTCTTTCCACATTCTGCCTGACCCACTCAGATTTCCAGTGTTTTCTGTTCCTATTTCAAATTTCCAGCATCCACAGTAATATGCTTTTGTAACTTGCATATATTGTCTGGATCATGTATCACTCCCCCTTACTTCCCTATTAACAACCAACAAAATCTACTTCCTTGTAAGCATGGGAACCTCAGCACTAAAACAAAGTTGGAGTAGGCTAGCTCTGCATACATACCAGCTCATATTTCCCTCGTTCCCACAAAATAAAAAGCTGCCCAGAAAGCACCATTCTCATTTACATCTGGACTTCCGAAAGTGGAATAATTCTAGAGGCCACCCCAGTTACTCACTTAAAGCAAAATGCTGCGGATGCTGGAAAACAGATAACGGTGGAAAAACTCAGGTGTGGCAACATCTGTGCAGAGAGATAGAGTTAACATTTAGAGTCCAACGTGACTCTCAACGTGACTCTTCTTCTGAGCAAGTCATATTGAACTCGAATTGTTAACTCGTGTTTCTCTCCACACACAGATGCTGCCGCACCTGAGTTTCTCCAGCATTTTGTTTTCACACCAATTACTCACTTTGCGCAGCACCACATACAAACACCCTGCACCAGGGTGAAAGACCGTGTTGTAACAGGGAAGTTCACATTTTGGGAATAAATAAATCATTCTAGACAGGGGGGGGGGGGGGTGGAGAATAATACATATTTAAATTGTTAAGGTTTAAGTTGTATGAAGCGGCGTTACCACAGCCCTGAGAAATAATTAACATTAGCAAACATCAGGCAGCAACCACGCACGTTTATTGACCCGCATATCAATAAAATGCGGTTTAACTGGGTGACGCGATTAACACTTTCTTCCGCCGCTGCAAGAAAAATTGAGTTAATTTGCTTCCCGCACACCCCCAGAGAAAAAAAAATGAACAGCCACATGGCAGAGCACGTGGTGAGGTAACGTTTGGGTATTTCCTTAATTTCACAAGTAAAACGTTTTGGAAATATCAGCTACTTGTTTTGCTTGGGTTCCCGGGGAGGGGGGTGGTGGTGGTTACGAATGAGGGATTAAAAAGAATAAGGGTTTATTCTGAAGCTGGGTTCACTTGGTGCTGGTTTGGGCGACACGTGTGGGACTTCGGCCCCTGGCCGTGTCCTCCATGCCCCCAACCACCATGGTTTAAATTGAGCTTTGAGCGCCCGGGGGGGGGGGGGGGGAGTAAAATTAAACTTGTTGAGAGAGAGAGAGAGAGAGAGAGAGAGAGAGGGGGGGGTGGGGGGAGAAGCCTAGTGGAAGAAATTAGAGGCCAGGCAGCTTTCGAAGAGGTGCCCCCCTCCCCCTCCCCCCACGCCAACCCCAACCCCAACCCCAACCCCGGAGGGATCACCCAGAATAAACTTCCCGGGAGTGAAGGAAACTCGATTTACAGCAGATGAAAAGAAGGGATAAAATTCCTCCCCTCCCTCCTGCTTGGTCAATGACCTTCACAAGGCGCCATTATCACCCTTCCTTCCCCCCACCCCCGCCCCAACCAATGTCCCTTTTAAGTTCTCCTTCCCCAACCCCTCTCCCTTCCAATAATGACTCGGGGGGGGGGGGGGGGGGAAGAGATCGGGAAGAAAAAAATCCTCGGTGTATTATTAGAAAAAAGCCAGGGCGACACTCTTAACGGTCGCCTGCGCACGCATTGTAAAGGAGAAGGGGGGGGGGGGTTGAAGTGAAACTTTGATGGTCTCCAAACTCAAGAGAAGGCTTCGGGGCCTAGTCTCCGGCTCTTACCCGATCTCGTCGCCGCCCTGGTTGTTCATGGCGGCGGCTGGGGATGAAACGGGGCTGTCGGCGCGGCTCGACGGCAAGGCGGTTTCTCGGTGTGGGTCAGCCGTTTTCTCCGATTTTTTATTTCTCCTCTCTGTCTCTCTCTGCCGGGTTCGGTCGTTGAGCGGCTGAGCGGGGGGGGTCGGAGCAGATCGATCGGCGCTTGTCCTTTCCCTCGCTGGCGCCTGCGCTTCACCGACAGAGAGAGAGAGAGATGGGGGCGGGGAAAGGAAATGCAAAAGTCCCAACCGACGCCGAAACTGCGCAACAACCGCAGCGCTACGGGGTCTCCCGCCCTCAACGTCAGAGCGTCTCCATGGCAATCCTCCATCCGGGACCCCCCGAGTGGCGGGACACCGCCGCGCTGCCCGCTGGGAGTTGTAGTTTTTTTTCTCTCTTTAAGCGGCCATTCCTGTCAGAGTTGAATCCCTTCGAGAGGAAGAAGGAAAGATACGAATTTCTGCACCTGACCAATGAGGTTTATATATATATATATATATATTTGAAGCGCATTCAATGTTGTAATGTAGGGATGGCGGCAACCAATTCAAGCAGAGCAAGCTCTCGCACACAAAAAAATAGATTTGCAGTTATATCGATTTGCATTTGTATAGCGCCTTGCACGACCACTGGTCTCTCAAAGAGCTTTATTACAGTTAAGTAAGTACTCGCGGTGTTCACTAGTAATGTGCAACAGCCAATTCACGCACAGCAAGCTCTGACTCTCTTTCCCCCCACCCCCCAACACAGACACACAACAAAACTAGATTAGCATTTATATAGCATCCTTCGCAAGACTGGTGGATTCCAAGCAGTTTACACCCAATGAAGTGCTCCTGAAGTGTAATCGCACTTGCAATGTGGCCGCCAATCTGCACACAGCAAGCTCCCAAAAACGGTAATGTGATCCTGACCATGATCATGTTTTTCTTAATGTTGATTGAGGGATAAATATTGGGGAGCACACCCAGGATAACTCCTTTGCTGTTCTTCAAAATAGTAGGTTCTTATTGTTACATCTCATTTGAAAGACAGCACCTCCAAAGTGCAGTACAGATTCAGCATTGCACTAGAGTGTCAGCTTTGATTTTTATGCTCAAGTCCTGGAGGGGACTTGAACCTAGAACTTTGTGGCTCGGAGGTAAGGGTACTAACAACTGCAACATGGCTGTGATGAGATAAAAATGTTGTAACCCTTATGGTTTCTATCCATGTAGCAGAAAACTTACCCATTAAAGAGCTGGCATCAGTATAATGGATCGAATGGCCTGCTTCTGAGCTGTACAATTCTAATAAGTAGTCTGAAAGGCAAATCCTTAATAAACAGGGGGCTGATATTGAGGGAAGTTTCTGTACATTAGAAACATAGAAAATAGAAGCAGGAATAAGTAATTTGGCCTTTCAAACAGGCTCCGCCATTCAATATGATCATGGCTGATCCTCTATCTCAACACCATACTCCCGTTCTCTCCCCATACCCTTTGATGCATTTAGAGTACAAAAATCTACCTATTTCCTTCTTAAATATATTCAGTGACTTGGCCTCCACAGCTGTCTGTGATAGAGAATCCCACAGGTTCACCACTTTCTCAGTGAAGAAGTTTCTCCTTATCTCAATCCTAAATGACCTACCCCATATCCTGAGATTGTGACCCCTTGTTCTAGACACCCCAGCCTGGGGAAACATCATCCCTGCAGCCAGTCTGTCCAGACCTGTCAGAATTTTATACGTTTCAATGAGTTCCCCTCTCATTTTTCTAAACTCCAGTGAATACAGGCCCAATCTCTCCTCATACGACAATCCTGCCTTCCAAGGAATCAGTCTGGTGAACATTCGCTGCACTCCCTCTATGGCAAGTATATCCTTTCTTAGGTAAGGAGATCAAAACTCCACACAATATTCCAGGTGTGGTCTCACCAAGGTCCTGTATAGCTGCAGTAAGATATCCTTGATCTTGTACTTAAGTCTTCTTGCAATGAAGGCCAACATACCATTTGACTTCTTAACTGCTTGCTGCACCTGCATACTTTCTTTCAGTGACTGGTGTACAAAGATATCCAGGTTCATTTGTACATGAACATTTCCCAATCTATCACCATTTAAATAATACTCTGCCATTCTGTGTTTCCTACCAAAGTGGACAACTTCACACTTATCCACATTATACTGCATCTGCCATTTACTTGCCCACTCACTCAACTTGTCTAAATCACCTTGAAGCCTCTTAACATCCTCCTCACCACTCACATTCCCACGGGGTTTTGTGTCATCCGCAAACTTAGAAATATCACATTTGGTTCCCTCATCCAAATCATTGATATATATTGTAAATAGCTGGGGCCCAAGCACTGATCCATGCAGTACCCAACTAGTCATTGCCTGCCATTCCGAAAAAGACCCATTTGTTCCTACTCTCTGTTTCCTGTCTGCTAACCAATTCTCAATCCATGCCAATATTACCCTCAATTCCATGTACTTTAATTTTATGCACTAATGTCTTATGTGGGACTTTAAAAACTTTCTGAAAATCGAAATATACTACATCCACTGCTTCTCTTATCTATTCTGCTAGCTACATCCTCAAAAAGCTCCAGTAGGTTTGTCAAACATGATTTCCCTTTCATAAATTCATGTTGACTTTGTTTAATCCCATTGATATTTTCTAAGTGTCGTTATAACATCCTTTATAATAGACTCTAGCAATTTCCCTACTACTGAGGTTAGGCTAACTGGTCTGTTTCCTCCCTCTCTCATTTTTTAAAATAGTGGGGTTACTTTTGCCATCTTCCAATCTGCTGGGACTGTTCCAGAATCTACAGAATTTTGGAAGATGACAACCAACGCATCCACTATTTCCATGGCCACTTCCTTTAGTATCCTGAGATGTAGATTACCAGGCCCTGGGGACTTATTGGTTTTCAATCCCATTAATTTCTCCAGCACTGTTTTTTCGTAATACTAATTCCCTTCGATTCCTCCTTCTCACCAGACCCTTGATTCCCTGGTATTTCTGGGACATTATTTGCGTCTTCCTCCGTGAACTGCAAAAGTAGATGTTTAATTGCTCTGCCATTTCCTTGTTCTCTATTATAAATCCTCCTGTTTTGGACTGTAAGGGACCTCCAATTGTCTTCACCAATCTTTTTCTTCTTATATACTTATAGAAGCTTTTACAATCCTCCTTTATGTTCCTTGCAAGTTTACTCTCATACTCAATTTTTCCCCTCTTAATCAATCTCTTGGTCCTCCTTTGCTGAATTCTAAACTGCTCCCAATCCTCAGGCTTGTTACTTTTTCCAGCAACTTTAATGACACCCCTTTGGATCTAGTACTATCCTTAATTTCTTTTGTTAGCCATGGTTGGGCCACTTTTCCTGTTGTGTTTTTGCGCCAGAAAGGAATATATAACTGTTGCAATGCATACATTCATTCCTTAAATATTAGCCATTGCCTATCCACTTTCATGCCTTTTAATGAAGTTCCCCAATTTATCTTAGCCAACTCATGCCTCATACCTTCATAGTTTCCTTTGTTTAGATTTAGGGCTCTAGTTTCAGATTGGACTACTTCACTTTCCAACCTAAGGAAGAATTCTATCATGTTGTGGCCACTGTTCCCTAAAGGACCCCGCGCAAAAGATTATTAATTAACCCCTTCTCATTGCACAAAACCAAATCTAGGATAGCCTGTTCCCTTGTCTAACTAGTCTAAAAAAAAATCTCATACACACTACAGGAATTCATCCGCCACAGTATTATTGCTAATTTGGTTTGCCCAATCTATATGTAGATTAAAATCACCCATGATCACTGTAGCATCCTTGTTACATGCATCTCTAATTTCCTGTTTAATACTGTCCCCCACCTTAATGCTACTGTTTGGAGGCCTATAGACAACTCCCACTAATGTTTTCCACCCCTTGTTGCTTCTTAGCTCCACCCAGACTGATGTTACATCTAGATTTTCTGAGCCAATATCCTTTCTCACTATTGCACTGATTTCATCCTTAATTAACCATGCCAATGCCACCTCCTTTTCCTTTTTGCCTATCCTTCCTAAATAACGAATACCCCTGGATATTCAGTTCCCTGCCTTGGTCACCCTGCAGCCATGTCCCTGTTATCACGATAATACCATTCCCATTTACATCTATTTATGCTGTTAATTCGTCTACCTTATTGCGAATGCTCCATGCATTCAGATACAGTGCCTTTAGACTTGTCTTTTTAACACTTTTACACTTTTTTTTTGCACTATGGCCCTATTTGCTGCTAGCCCCTGATTGCTCTGCCTTCCACTTTTGCTTTTTACTTTTCTGTCTTCCATTCCTATCTTTGTTTCTCTCTCTTGTGTCTCCCCACTCAGGTTCCCATCCCCCGCCACTCTGGTTTAAACCCTCCCCAACAGGACTAGCAAATACCCCTGCTAGGATATTGGTCCCTGTCCTGCTGGAGTGCAACCCGTCCAGCTTGTACAGGTCCCACCTTCCCCAGAATCGGTCCTAATGCCTCAGGAATCTAAATCCCTCCCTCCTACACCATCTCTCCAACCATACATTTATCTGGTCTATTCTCCTATTCCTAGCTAGCACATGCCACTGGGAGTAATCCTGAGACCTTTGAGGTCCTGCTTTTTAATTTATTTCCTAGATTCCTATATTCTGCTTTCGGGACTTCATTCCGCTTTTTACCTGTGTCGTTGGTACCGATATGGACAACGACCTCTGGCTGTTCACCCTCCCCCTTCAGAATATCCTGCAGCCGCTCAGTGACAGCCTTGACCCTGGCATCAGGGAGGCAACATACCATCCTGATGTCACATCTGCAGCCACAGAAACATCTGTCTGTTCCCCTTACGATAGAATCCCCTATCACTATTGCTCTCCCACTCATTTTTTCTTCCCCCCCCCCCCCCCCCCCCCCCCCCCCCCACCCCATGCAGCCAAGCCACTTGTGGTGCCATGGACTTGGCTCTCGCTGCATTCCCCTGAGAAACCATCTCCCCCAGCAATTTCCAAAACAAAAAATCTGTTAGAGAGGGAGATGGGCCCAGGGGACTCCAGCACTACCCGCCTAGTCCTTTCACTCTGTCTGGTGGTTACCCATTCCCTTTCTGTGTGTGCACTCTTCACCTGCACCGTGACCACCTCACTGTATGTGCTATCCACGAAGATCTCATTGGCAGATGCTTGTAAATCTCTGGTTCCTGCTTCTTGGGTAAGGCCACATTATCACGGTGCGAAACATAATTGTTCTTCCTGCATTCAATGGATTGAAAAATCGGGCAGGTTTTGGTCCTGGCAACTGATATGCTGTGCTAAGATTTTGCCCAGGCAGCAAAGTGAAATTACCCAGTGGTAATTGAAACTGACACTTAGTGCTTAAAGCTCAAATTGGCATCACATTATCCAGCACCAATGTCTCTTACTATGTTTTGTATATCTAAATATATATACAATATATAGAGAGAGAGGACACAACTACAGACGAAGCGAAAAAAAATGCACTTATATAGCACTTTTCACAACCTCAGGATGTGCCAAGTTGCCTTTAGAGCCAATGAAGTGCTTCTGAAGTGTAGTCATTGCTGTAATGCAGGAAAATTGGCAGCCAATTTGTATATAGCAAGCTCCCATGAAGTGCAATGTGACAGTGATCTGATAATCTTTTTTTAGTAATATTGATTGAGGGATAAATATTTGTTCAACACTCCCCTGCTCAACTTCAAAATCATGCCATGGGATCTTTATGTCCACCTGAGAGGGCAAATGAGGCTGGGGTTTTACATCACTTCCAAAAGATGGCACATAATTGTACAGCCCAACCTGGGACACCAGCAACTCATGATTTCATTTGATATTTTCCCTTTTATTTGACCTATGTTTTATTGTTAATCCCCCTTATAGGTTCTTTATTGAGGACACCTATGTCACCCTAATTAGCAGTTAAAGAAATTCAGAAGGAGTCTGGCCATTCAGACCATGGTGCCTCCATTAGCTCATCATAGTTCTGCTTTTTGTTCCCCTTTGCAATTCCCTTTTGAAATTTACTATTGATAGTGCTTCCAGATCCCTTTCAGGCAGTGCATTTCTGATCATAGTAACTCACTGCGTAGGGAGAACAATCCCAATTTCTCTAGTCTCTGGAATTATCTCCCTCGACCTCTCTAGCTCTCTCATCCCTCCTTCAAGATCTTTCTAAAACCTATCTTTTTAACCAAACTTTTGGTTATCTATTCTGATATCTTCTTATGTGATTTCATGTCAAATTTTGTTTATAATGCTGTTGTGAAGCACTTTGGGATGTTTTACTACGATAGCGTATTGTTCAAGACAAGTACGGCAGCCTTAAATGAACAATACACTACATTATAGGTGCTATATAAATGCAACTTGATGTTATTCGTGTGGTTTAGGCCCCGTGATTTTGCAGCATGTTTGATTGAATAAAGAAAAGAAGGCAGCTGACAGAAGGTCGATTTAGCACTGCTATCAGGAAATGTTTTGTGTTGTGAACTTGAATCCATTTGGAACAAACTCAGCCTAGTTATAAACCAATACAGCCGGGAGGGAGATGAGAATCTGAGGCCCAGGAGTGGAGGGTGTGTTAGTCCTTTGCAAATCTCCAGCCTGTAGCAAGCCCTCCAGAGCATGTGGCTGCAGCTGAAGGGAGAGAGAGAGACAGAGAGATTTCATCATCGCAGGGCAGGGGAGGATCTCATTTATTTTCTTGTATTTTATTTGCAGAAATATAGAGAGAAGGGCTGAGAGAAAGAGTTAAATTGGCAAGTAACTAAGGTAAGACAGCTCTTAGCTGTTTTAAGATTGCTTCTTAGAATACTGTAACTGAGAAATTAGAATATCTATTTTTCTGCTTTGTTATTGGACAAATTAGATGTTCATTGTTCTTTTTTCTTTGCTGCTGTAATGCCTCTGATATAAAAAATTAAATTGGTTTGTTTTACTTTGCTTCATTCACACTTAGATTATTACTGCATTTAAGTTTGCCTGCTTGAGACACTTCATGGACATGATCCGCCGAATTGTAGATATCACAAGGGACATCAAAATCTTTGATCCATCAAAGCATTAGGTGTACATGGTGTAAAAAATATAGGTTTTTTTTATATTTTTCCTTGTGCTACAAATTTTAGTGACTGTACTTTATAAATGTTTGTGTGGGTTTTTGGTAAGCAAAGAGTTAACTGTTGGGTTGTGTTGTAATGGGCGATTACTGTTTAGGTTAGGCGTAAACAAAGGATGTCACGCAATGATTAGGGATAACTTTGTATGAACTAGACATTTATAGAGACATGACTAAGAAGTTAGAACAATTCAGAATCGTGAAATAGCAATTAGAACAGTTTAAACCGATTTGAGACTGCCTTAGAATGTGCAGATTAACAATAAGAAATAGAAAAGGGGGATTTGAAATGACTAGACTTTGCATATTTTTGATTGTATTGCCAAACTCAGATTGTAATTGTGTTTCCAAAGAACAGTGTAGGCTCCAAAGCAGCTGCATGCCTTAGACTTGTTAATTGTAGTTTAGGATGTAGCTGGTGACGAGGATGGGATAGGATTGAACAGAAGAGATCAAGTTAGAAAGAAATCAGCACTGTACCTCGCCCAGTGATTGTAAGTAGAAAGCTCCATAGGATTGAAGAAGTTATCCTCTCTCAAAACGCCACAATTTGGGAGGATTGATCCTTTTGAACCAGCCACAGACAATTGGTCTCAATACATAGAATGCCTCATGTTCTCTTTTCAAGCGAACAAGATTACGGGGGAAGAGAAGAGGCAAGTGATCCTCTTGAGTACTTGTGGGAGCAAAACCTACAGCTTGATTCAAAGTTTTATGGCACCCAGTCCCCCAGAATTGAAGACTTTTGATGAGTTGGTGGACCTTGTGAAGGGTCACTTTCAACCCAAGCCTTCAGTCACAATGCACAGGTTCAGGTTTAATTTGCAAAGTAGAGCCCCAGGTGAGACAATTGTGTGCTTCATGGCAAATTTGAAGCAGTTAACGAAACGTTGTGAGTTCGGTACGACTGAACGACATGCTCAGAGATCATTTACTATGTGGTGTGAGAGAGGACACTATTCAGAAAAGATTATTGTCCAAAGTGAATCTGGATTTCAAGAAGGTGCTAGAGATAGCGTTGGCCATGGAAAGCTCAGTAAAAGATTCAAAAGCAATACAGGGTGTGTAAAATGGCACCGTCCTCCACATCAGGTGGGAAACCTCAGCCAAAAGAGGTACAAGAAAGCAAGACTCTGCCAAGAAGTGGGAAACAGCCCTCGTTAGCTGAAAAATAAAGAAAAATAACTTAGCAGCAAAATCAAAGAATAATTTTAATAGAGGTGGAAACAATCAGTTTTTTAGCGATTGGCAGTTTAAAAAAATCGAATGCTACTATTGTCATAGGAATGGGCATTTGATGAGGCAATGCAAGGAACATGTCAAACAGGTTTGCAAACAAAAGAAGAAGCCCAATGAAGTCTACAATGTAGAAAAGCCTGAAACAACAAATTCAGGCATTTACTCATTGTTTAACCTGAATGTTGGAAAGACAGAACCAATATTTGTCACAGTGAAGGTAAATGGCAAACCTGTTAAAATGGAAATGGACATGGGAGCTTCCACTACAGTAATTGGGAAACATATCTTAAGATATTTGAATAATGGTGAACATCAATTAAGTTTAGAAGAAACAGATGCCAAGCTAAAAACATATACGGGTGAAGACATTCAGGTAAAAGATATAAGCAGAGTAACTGTCCATTCTGGAAGCCAATTGTCAAAGCTACCCTTGATGCTGGTAGCAGGTGAAGGGCCAAGCCTCCTCAGCAAAATTGGTTAAAGGAGATTAAGTTAGAATGGTTTGAAATTTTCCAGTTGAGAGCAAGTGGGCTACCAGAGCTACTCAGAAAGTACGCCACCAAGTTTAAGGATGAACTGGGAAAATAAAGGGCCTGCAGGCCAAGATTCATGTGCATCTGGAAGCAACCCCTCGCTTCATGAAGATGAGACTAGTGCCATATGCCCTGCAAGAAAAAGTCGACATTGAACTGAACCTGTTCAGTTCTCAGAATGGGCAGCACCCATCGTCCCTGTCCTCAAACCTGACCAAAGCGTCCCAATTTGTGGAGATTGCAAACTGACAGTTAATAAAGTAGTTAATCTAGACAGGCACCCCATTCCAAAAATCGAAGGCCTGTTTGCCAAGCTGGCAGGAGAGACAACCTGCACAAAGCTTGACATGAGTCATGCTTATCAACAACTACAGTTGGATAATGCCTCCCAGGAATTTGTCACAATTAATACCCACAAAGGGTTGTACCAATATACACGATTGTCTTTCGGTGTCTCCGCCACTTGTGCCATCTTTCAGAGAACAATGGAAAGCTTACTGCAGGGACTGCCCCAGGTTGTAGTCTATTTAGATGATGTATTGGTGACAGGATTCACTGAAAAAGAGCATTTGGCAAACTTAGAAGTCTTAAAACATTTCTTGCAAGCTGGAGTGCATTTAAAAAAAGAAAAATGCACGTTCCAAGCAAGGGAGGTCATCTGTTTGGGTCACTGGGTAGATTCACAGGGCCTCTGCCCGGTTGAGGAGAAAGTGAGAGCCATAAGAGAGGCATCTGCGCCTCAGAGCTCAATTCTTTCCTAAGAATGATCAACTATTATAGACGTTTCTTACCCAATTTGTCTACAGTCCTGGCCCCCCTGCATTTTCTATTCAAAAAGAACCAAAGTTGATCTTGGGAGGTGCCCCAGAAAGAAGCTTTCATAAAGGTGAAACAATTGTTGCTGTTGTCCACTATTAGTGTATTATGACCAGACGAAATAACAGGTGCTGATATGTGACGCACCTCCCTATGGAGTTGGAGCAGTGCTCTCTCATCAGATGGACAACGGCACAGAATGGCCAATAGATTACGTGTAAGAACACTTATCACAACAAGAAAGGGATATTCACAGATGGAAAAAGAAGGCCTGTCCATCATCTCTGGTGTCAAGGAATTTCACCAGTACGTACATGACCGCCATTTTACAATCGTTTCAGACCACTAACCATTGTTAGGATTGTTTAGTGAGGACAAGGCTATACCACCTGTAGCCTCAGCATGATTACAACAAAGGGCTTTAATTCTGGCAGCATACGAATACACTTTCATACAAAAGCCTGGCAATGAAATCGCAAACACTGACGCCCTGAGTCGTTTGTCTTTACAAGAAGATGATGAGCATGTCCCAGTTCCACAGGAACTTGTTTTACTGTTCAATTTTAGATTCCTCAACGGCATGTGCTCAACAGATCAGAGACTGGACAAGTCGGGACCCTGTCCTATCTCAAGTACGAGATCAAGTGCTACATGGTTGGCCACAGGAGCCCGTATCTGACAAAATGAAACCGTACTTCAACAGAAGAAATAACCAGGCAGGATGGCATCTTATTGTGGGGAGCATGAGTGATAGTTCCACCAAAGGGAAGGGAACCACTTTTAATTGAACTACACAGTGCCCATCCAGGAATTTCCCGAATGAAGACCATAGCACGCAGCTATCTATGATGGCCTGGGATGGATAGCGAAATTGAGTTTAGTAAAGCACTGTGTGCATTGTCAGCAACTGCAAAAGTTGCTGGTGACAGCTTCATTACAACCATGGGAGTGGCCAGGTAGACCCTGGGTGCGGTTACACATTGACTACGTTGGGCCGTTCCTGGAAACAATGTTTATGCTTATTGTCGATGCCCATTCAAAACCGTTGGACGTCTATGAGGTGAAGTCACCAACGTCGGCTACTACAATTATGAAACTACGTCAGAGTTTTGCCATTCACAGACTACCAGAAGTAGTCATTTCTGATAATGGCTGGGCATTTACGAGTGCTGGGTTTCAATGGTTTATCAGCCTTAATGGTATCACTCATGTGAAACCTACACTATACCACCCTTCCTCAAACGGACTGGCCAAAAGGGCAGTTTAAACGTTCAAGGCAGGCATGAAAAAGTTAACTGGTGATTTTTTGGAAATCAAATTTAACACAGTTTCTTTATCCTTACAGGATTACCCCTCACACAACGACAGGTGTCACACCTGCGGAGTTACTGTTGAAACACCGTCTCAGGACGAGATTGAGCTTAACAATGCCGAATTTAGAGGGGAAGGTGAAAAGGAGTCAGGGAAGCCAGAAAACTAGACACGACTGGCATAGTCGCACGAGGAAATTTACCATGGGAGAGCTGATATACGTGAAAAATTTTGGGGAAGGACCAAAGTGGTTGCCGGGTGAAATAAGTGTAGTGGCCAGACCTCTATCCTACCATGTGGAGCTGGAAGGTCAGATCATCTGTAAACATCTGGACCATTTAAGGAAGAGAGAGACAAATCACCAAGATTTGGTTCCACCAGTGACCGTGACCGGGTCTGCATTTCCTGTTGAGGATACTCAACCCAGTATGACATGTCTGATGTTCCTGTAAGAGTTGAGGATACAGAACTGCGAGTGCCCACCGAAGCACCTGATGTTCAAGCAACTCTGGAAAAGGAGGTTCCTGACAAAGAATCTGAAGTTGTGGTGCTGCAACATTCCACATGTACCAGGAAACCACCTGGAAGACTGAACTTGTAAATTCCTTATCCAGTGTAAATATTATGTTGTCTTGAAAAATATGTACTTTTAAATACAGTGCCCATCCAGGAATTTCCCAAAAGAAGATGTCGCGGAAATCGGAGTGAACACTCAGACCCAGGAGGTTTGTCTAGGAAGCCTTTTATTAAAACCGTGATATCACGGAGAGCCCAGCAGCTTACAGTGGAGCTAGCTGACACTCTGACTAACACTTCTTTACACACATAGATATAGCAAAAGGGTCGTGACAGAAACTTGGGCAATTACAATAGTTTCAAATGGCTTCAAAGGATAGCGACCAGTGTTAATGATTTAACGATTAGACAGGACAATGTCAATGGTTTAGCATGTAGACAGGACAAATGTTGATGGTTCAGCAAATAGATAGTGTTAATGGTTACATATCCTGGGCAATGCACACACAATAGTTTTTTCTCTTAGATTTTGCCACTGTATCTGACATCCGGAGCCCCTTAGTCTGGGAAGGTAGCACCGGCCCTTTGATTTGCTAATTTTTGCGCTGGCTGCGTGACTGTGACTTTCTACAGTAATTTCATGGATTTTAAGTTTATTTCTCTCATAAGTATAGATGTATTTTATTCTTCCACAGAAGACCATAGCACACAGCTATTTATGGTGGCCTGGGATGGATGGCGAAATAGAGAGCTTAGTAAAGCACTGTGTGCAATGTCAGCAACTGCAAAAGTTGCCAGTTACTGCTCCATTACACCCATGGGAGACCCTGGGTGCAGTTAATATGTATAGCCGAGTTAAAGGGGGAGGAATGTAGTAATTATGATTTTATTTAGTGTGCAATGTACCTTTAAGAATAATATGTGTTAGGCAAGATCACATGATCTGTAGTAACTAATAGGATAGTAGCGTGGGCTACCTCAGTAGTCAGTGTAGAGATAGAGTTAGAGTTGAAAGCACACGTGCAGTTGCTGCTAAGCATATTGTAAATAAACCGAATGTTTCCACCCAAGAAGTTTCTGCAGATCAACTCTATCAATAATAGTACAATTCGGCCACCATACAACACACAAAATCTCAAAGATGAGAGGAAAAATTATCTTCACTGAAAGGGTCAAGTCGAGGAGATTTTTAAATCTCAGCATTTATTCTTATATTAAAAACATTTTGTTTAATTGACTGGAAATATACTTATGAATGTACAAATTAGGAGTAGAGGTAGGCCATTTGGCCCCTCAAACCTGCTCCGCCATTCAATAAAGATCATGACTGATTTGATTGTGGCCTCAACACCACTATCCTGACATGTGAATCTAAAATGCTTTCTGTAAAACTGAATATAATTTGATTTGCCTAAGTTTTGTTCTTCCTCTCTGCCACAGAGACCCATCAGGAGATCGAGAGTCGTTGGAGCAGCAGTTTGAGAGTCAGGGTGCCAAGGGTTATCAACACAGGTGTCGAGACAGACAGCAGTAATGACACTTTCCACTGCAGAGATCTGATGAGAGCGAAGAGGCACTGAAAGATGCAAATACAGTGAGGTTGCATGTTCTCTAGATATCTAGATTCTAATTTGCAAATTGTCATTGAGAGCTAAAATGAAAGCATCTGATGGCTGTGATGCCACATTTTCTAAATGCTAATTTCTCCTCTCTAGAAGAAAAAGTTTGCTCAAACGAAGGAGGCCCAGGACTGTCACCTTGTGGCCATCATGAGCGAGATGATGGCGGAAAGGGACAATGAGGACCAAATGACTGAAAAGCTGACACCAGCTTCGGAGCTCCAGAAGCAAGTGGAAGAAGCGAGTCCCTCAGGATCGCAGGAGGTGGTTGAGGACAACACCCCCCCCCCCCCCAATACCCAGTCATAGCTTCGAAAGAGGGACAAGAAGATCTCAAAGCTGTGACAGAAAGTTGAGAGCCTGATGGAGGAGGGGACAGCTCTGCGGCAGAAGTTGGAGCTGCTTGAGGCTCAGTATATAAAACTTGAAAATGCACTCTCAGAATTGGGTAATTCATTTATTTGTGTATTGCTCGCATCTTCTTCTGTGGCTTAAGCAGCATCAGTTGGGAAACATGTGTAAATTTGCTTTGGCACAGTGACCTCACAGAATGGCACTAATGATTTTCCATCATTGCAGTAAGCATCAACTGCAGGAGCCCCAACAACATCGGAGCAAAATCAACCCCAAATGCTTCCAATCCTTTGAGGAACAGCCAGCAAACTGTACATCCCAATAGAGGGCAAGGTAATAATCTTAAATGATTTTCATAGTATTGCCTGAATTGTGGCTTTGAGCACAATTGCTCATAGAAGTAGACCAATATGACAGCACTGACTGCAGCATTAAGCATGCCTAGTGCCAATTCACTGGCACTGAACTATAATAATCAAATGTGTGATATTTGATATGATATTTTCCTAGTATTTCAGATGTGCAATACTGATCTGTCCCTCATTTCGCTTACAGGTACAATTGTTCGTTGGGGTCGAGATCCCAGAGCAACTATGGAATTCTGTCCACAGCAAGAGGACAAATTCTTTATTTGTTAAGTCCCTGGCTGTTGGCATCTGGGACTCTGAGATGCCCTGGGAGAGGTCGATCTGCGGGAGAACGTGCCCATGCTTCGTGAACAATGGGGCTGCTGCAGAGCCAACACTTGCGCCAATAAAGTTGAATGCTGTCAACGGTATCCGCTTAAATGCAAATCTTAATACGAATTGTTGTTTGGAGGAACAACACCTCATCTTCTGACTAGGCACTTTACAGCCTTCCGCACTGAATATTGAATTCAACAACTTTAGGTCTTGAGCTCCCTCCTCCATCCCCACCCCCTTTCTGTTTCTTCCCCCTTCCTTTTGTTTTTTCCAATAAATTATATAGATTTTTCTTTTCCCACCTATTTCCATTATTTTTAAATATTTTTAAATCTTTTATGCTCCCCCCATCCCCACTGGAGCTATACCTTGAGTGCCCTACCATTCATTCTTAATTAGCACATTCGTTTAGATAATATCACCAACTTTAACACCTATGTGTTCTTTTGTTCTAAAAACAAAAATACTGCGGATGCTGGAAATCCAAAGCAAAAACAGAATTACCTGGAAAAACTCAGCAGGTCTGGCAGCATCAGCGGAGAAGAAAAGAGTTGACGTTTCGAGTCCTGATGACCCTTCGACTGAATGAGTTCGGTCGAAGGGTCATGAGGACTCGAAACGTCAACTCTTTTCTTCTCTGCCGATGCTGCCAGACATGCTGAGTTTTTCCAGGTAATTCTGTTTTTGTTCTGTTGTCTGTGACATCTTTTGATGATCTGCTTCTATCACTGCTTGTTTGTCCCTACAACCACACCACCCCCCTCCATTTCTCTCCCCCCACCCAAACCACATCCCCCCCAACACACCTTAAACCAGCTTATATTTCACCCCTTCCTTGGATTCACCTAGTTCTGTTGAAGGGTCATGAGGACTCGAAACGTCAACTCTTTTCTTCTCCGCCGATGCTGCCAGACCTGCTGAGTTTTTCCAGGTAATTCTGTTTTTGTGTTACAAATTGTTGTTGTCTTCTTTGTTCCGTGTCCCTGATCAGCTTTTTTTTTTTATCCCTCACTTGTCTGTTATTGGATATCCATTTTGTGCTGTGACTAAAGGCTTGAATAAATCCTTGCTTAATCCTTTCCCCCTCCCTACCCACCAGCATACTTTATCCGGCAGCTCCACACTCAGGGGCTAAGTGCGGAGGCTGTGACAAAATAAATTAAGAAGATAAATAAGTATATTTCAAATAAAATTCAAGCCCTCAACAAAAAAATGATCCTTTGAAATGAATTTAGTAGAAAATAAAGTGTTTATTAGTTAAAATTAACTTTAATTGTGTTTTCCTTTGAAACTTACATCTACGGTCAAAGTCTCTTTGAACTTCACTAGTTATTCACAATTGAACACATCGTCATGCTGATGCACAAGGTCATTATTTGTTGGCGATTGTGTTTGTTATATATTTCCCATTCACAAGTTGGGCTCAACTGGAATAAGCGAAAAACAACAGGTGACTGGAAGAACCAAAGCCAATTGGTGACAACTGGTGTTGACTGTTGCCAAGTGGACCTGATTTTCGATTGGCAACTAAGCACCTGTTCTGATTGAACTTTTTGCTCTGGGGTGGTACTGGGTCTCAAATAACGGATGAGTAACAGTGAGACTTCACAGTGAGACTTTTGATTTCAATGAGGAGTTATGTGTAACATGATGCTTTTACACTTAGATTGTTGGTCCTATTAGTCAACAACTTGCATTCGTAAAGCACCTTTAATGTAGAAAATTGTCCCAAGACACTGCACAGAACATGATCATACAGCATTAGCACTAAGCCAAAGAAGGAGGAGGTTACTAAAAACATCTTCTTTCCAAACTGTTGTGATACCTTGATCAGCACAGCCCAAATCATATTAATTGTTAACCTGCTTTGCAGGATAGGTCTTTATTTTGTACTGCTATTAATTAATATTATATTTTAGTATATATATTATGGTATTTGAACTTTTAATGGAAGGAAGTCACGTGTTAAAAAGGAATATGGAGAGCCTCTGCAATTCTTCCGTGAATTAGTTGGGGAGGGAAGATTTACTTCAAGAACGCAGCAGGAAAATAGAGGATAAGTCAAAAAGCGATTAGACATGGAAGACACTAGTGTTACTGACAAACCAACTGTTTCAGGCACAGACACATTTCCACATACCACAGTGAAGTGAATGGGAGCCATTTTGTGTATCAAGTTAAAATGAAGCTAAAAATACACAGAAAAGCTCATGAATGCGTACAGTACTTTTTATAGTCGAGGGCAGTCAAAATTGAAGAAATGTCTAAGGAGCAAGATTTATAAATCCTAAATAGTGAGATAGATTTCTTGGGGAGGCAGTGGCATAGTGGTATTGTCACTGGACTAGTAATCCAGAGAACCAGGGTAATGCTCTGGGGACCTGGGTTCGAATCCCACCATAGCAGATGGTGAAATTTGAATCCAATAAAAAAAAAATCTGGAACTAAAAGTCTGATACGACTACAAAACCATTGCTGATTGTCATAAAGACCCATCTGGTTCACTAATGTCCTTACCTGTTCTGGCCCACATGTGACTCCAGACTCACAGAAATGTGGTTGACAGTGGCAATCCCTTCTTCTTCCCCCCGCCCCCCCCCACCCTACAAAATGAGTGAGAGGGGTTAAATTGGGAAACCCAAGCTCAACATGCCACTGTGCCTACATCTGGTTTAACTGCAGAGTGTTTGTGAGCATTCAGATATGCTCAGCTCCTCAAACTTGAGGAGCTATTTGGATTTAATGCCTGGTGGCCCAGCTAAAGAGAGGCAGAAACTGTCGGATCCTACTTTTGCAGCAATTGTTATGGAATAGGAGTACTTCCCCTCACCAGCCCTTCAAGTAAACCTTCTGCCACAATCTGTTTTTCGTGCACCCACCACCCCCCCGACTATCAGACAATAACATGACCCCATGATCTCTTAAACTATCCTTACTGCCATGCTACTAGCCGCCTTGACCCATTTCCCTGATGTCAGCAATCCTACATTTTATTTGCACACAAATATTTAAATCTTTTTGCCACATGTTTTTTTTTAAACAATTTCAGTTATTGATGATCATTTCTTGTATGCTGAGCACACAAGAAACAGTTTTGCATAAAGATAGTAAAAACTAAATGCTTATTTTCCAATCCTCAATAGTACTGTGAGTGTTATTTGCCAAAGGTAAATCTACATTCGCTACGGACCAAAGCTTCACTTTACGTGCAAAATAAGGGATAATATGTTGTGGGATGAGCAGGATGTCAGGAAGCATCACTCAGCAATTGTGGGAAGCCTGTTCTGCCATCTTAATAGGACTTCTGCACACTCCTTATCTTCCTGTTCCAAATTCCAGGACCTGGCATTAGAATATTAGGTTACAGACTAGTCCGTCTGAAGAATATTGCTGAGTTCACTTAACTCAACTGTGGTAACAGTCAGGTCATAAAAATTGGGCAAAGCATCCTTTAGCTACATATAAAAATATGTGGATTTATAGAATCGTAGCATCTACAGCACAGAGAGGCAATTTGGCCCATTGTTTCTGTGCTGGCTCTCTGAAAGAGTTCTGCCCTATGTACCATTCCGCTATTCTTTCTGATGAATTTTACTTTTAAAATCTTTATCCACTTCCCTTAGAAAAGCTGTTATGCATTCTGCTTTCTGTTTCTGGTAGGGTTTTCTATATTCTAACAATCCGTGGTATTTTTTAAAATCTCCTAACTTCTCCCATTATTTTTTTGTGCGAATGACCTTAATTTTTTTTCCCTCAAGTTACTGATATATCAACCAGCTAAACCTTATTGTTCTAGATTATTAATCAATGGTCTCTGCAGATCTGTAGGCATAGGGTTAGACTTGGGTGTGGCGTCTTTCACTGTCAAATAGCCACCGGGACTCACTCTAAAGGTTTTCTTGTGAAGATTGGCTGCTTGAATTAAGTATTGAGACACTTCTGTGCTTGGGAACCATTCTCCAGAATGTGTTACTGACAGAACAGAAACCTACTACCTATGCAGGACTGTGGTCATAAGGTGTCAGCTGTAGCTCAGTGCAACAGTTGCCTCAACATTGGAAGGTTGTGGGTTCAAGAGTCATTACAGAACTTAAGGTCAAAAGCTAGGCTAATACTGAAGTGCAGTATTGAGGGTGTGGCTGAACTGTTGGAGGTGCTGTTTTTCAAATGAGATGTCTAACTGAAGCCCCATCTGTCCTTTCAGGTGGATGTTAAAAATACCATGACAGTATTTGAAGAAGTACACAGGGGGAGTTCTTCCTGATGTCCTAGCCAATATTTATCCCTCAGCCAACATATCTTGAAAAAAAGATTGTCTGGTTATTGTGGTGCACATATTAGTCGCTGTGTTTCCTACATTACAACAGCAGATTCAAAAATACTTCATTGAATGTAAAACAGTTTGAGACATCCTGCAGTCATGAAAGGCATTATATGAATGCAAGTTCTTCCTCCTATAATGGTTAAAATACTACACTGCTACCCAGAAATTTAGTCCTTTTGTATGTTTTGGAGTTTAAATGTGCACCTTCGAGGTAATGTTTGCTGTAGCAGCCGATGTTTTACATTACATACAAGGGAAAAGTACTGGTAGTGAGCCTGAGGAGACTAGAGGATCTTTTACAGAAGGATATATCAGCACAGGATCAGTTACTGGGCTTGGAGCAGGTCAGACTGTGTTTGACAGTTTTGGCCAGCCACAGTTGACCTCAATGATGTCTGCCAAGTGCTCCCAAGAACCTTAATTCCCAGTCCTCAATGGAGCCATTAATACCGATCCTCAGTGAAGGTCAGTGCAGAATTAGTTTCTATGCCATCGACTTTTAGGTGTTGCACAATCAATAATGCCTATTTCATTTAAGTGCAGAAGTTTATTTAACTTCTACATGAATGAGATATTTATATATATATATATTTTATATAGAGACACAGGATTTAGGAGCATTCCATAAGCTAATTGAAATACAGTATTGTTAAGAATGCATAAAGGGTTTGATTCAAGATGGATGAATTCATAATTCTGTAAGCTTTCTTGATACAGTGTTACGGATATAGATTTTAAAACTAGGACGTTTAAATATAGCAGTTAGTCACCCCAACAAGTGTCACTTGTGGAAATAAAAGTAGAAAATGTTGAGAACACCCTGCTGATCAGGTAGAAGCTGTGGAGAGATAAACAGAGTTAATGTTTCAGGGCAATGACCTTTTATCAAAACTGGAAGAGAGACAAACGGCTTTTAAGCAAGTTCAAAGTGTGAAATAGGAACAAAAAGGATGGAGGACACGAGCAATTGAATTACAAAGGTGATGATGATGCAAGGCAAAAAGAAGTAATAATGAGACAAATATAGAAACACGTCTGATAAATGTCATCTACCTGAAACATTAGGTGGAATCATACCAGATTAGTACTAAGTGCAGTAGTGGGTGGGTAAAACAACATTTTACCTGCCGGCCGCAATGTCAGCTTTTCATAATGTATCGTCCTGCACCCGCCACATTAATTATGCATTCTCTGGAAACACGCCGTTTCCATGGCAGGCAGGCTCTCATTTGCTTGCTATGCCATCACCTCGCCGCTTCATCACGCCGGCGCCACATTTAAAGTCCAGCCACACACACACCTGTCAGGTGGGCTTCCAGCCCACGACTGCTGCAAAGAAGACATGGCCCTGAAAGGTAAGACAACTGCAGGCCCCCAGGTTCAATGACATGTCCCTTGAATGCCTTTTGGATGCAGTGGAGGCACGGCGTGATGTCATCTACCCCTGCTCTGGCCGCAGGATGGGCAGCAACATCAGTGATCTGGTTTGGGAGGCGATGGCAATGATGGTCAGTGCCAACGCCCTACAAAAGGGGACAGCCACCCAGTGCCGCAAAAGGATGAACGATCTCCTCTGTTCTGCAAAGGTAAGTCACTCTTCTCATCTCTCCTAACTCACACACTCACAAACCCAGCACACATCCACAGGGCCCTCACTCACTGCCAGTTCAAGGCTCATCACTATTTACTTTCTCACACATACCTTCATTGTCCTCATCCCATCCATTGGACCACTCACCACCCACATATGCCAGGCATACTTATCATCTGGCCTGACAGGCATCCTGCTTACACTCTCTCCATCTCTATTTATGCAGGACAAACTGGCACACAACAAGGGGGAGAGGTCACAGACTGGCAGAGGAATGTCTGAAATCTAGGTCCTCATGGACTTTGAAAACAAAGCCATCCAACTTGCCGGTGAAGATCTGGACCATTCCTGTGCTGATAGTGAGGTCAGCGGTGCTCTACCAAGTGAGGATCCAACAGTGCGACATCCATCAGACAATCATGCTGTGAGTGATGTGTCCTGTTTCACAGGCCACTGCTATGCACTAATTATCTCTCCTTGCTTTCGCAGACCCATCTGCCAAACAGCCAACGACCAAGGGCCTCCAATCAAGCCCTGAAGAAACCTCCGCAATGTTACTGTGTACTCACCTCCAAGTTCCCCTCAAAGTGCAGCCTGCCAAGTGCACACCTTATATTATACCATTGTGTATCACGTCGGCATGCAATCACGCCAGCAAAGGCAGACGATCCAGCGGGGGGTCGGTGGGCTAGCCTTAAAATGATATGCTGATTTATTACAATGATGTTCCCGATGTCCGATGGCGGGAAACGTGGCCCTCCATCGATGGGCTGAGCGGATGATCGCAAACTGGTTTCACGACGTCGTGAAGGCAAATTTTAGCCTTCTCACCATATTGTCCGCTCACACCACCGAACATACCCAACACCAGCGGGAACAAACGATTCCACCCATTTACCCTGTTTCTCACCACAGATGCTGCCTGACTTACTGAGTATTTCCAGTATTTAAGCATGTGGCTAAGATGAGCCAGGCTTACCCGGCCTAGGAATGTGCTGCAAGAAAGGCAGATAGATCCCAAGGGATATGGGCTACCCACTGATAGGCGATCACCACCCCCCCCCCCCCCCCCCCCCCCCACCCCCCAAACATCAGCCCAAGATTCCTCCACACCCCGTGACTCTGGTGCAGCCATCCTCCATCACGATTGAATCTATAATACATAATGTCTGAGCAAATAGTACAGCGTATGGATGCCACAATGTGCTTTTAAGTAAATGCCCTCAATATAAGCCACTTTGATTTTAATTGAAGTTATATTATGCTAGTTTTTGATATCCAGGAGTTCCACAGCCGAGGGACCTTTTAAAGCCATGATTGTCTTGAAACAGAAGCAGCAATGTAGTTCATGAGCTATTGGAATGATTAGAGCCAGAGCTGCTGTTTTTAACTGAGAGGCACAGGAAGAGAGTCTGGGAGTTCCTCATATGTTCACAACTTGTTTAATGAGATTAGTGCTTAATTAGAACATGTAACAGCTGCCCTTTAATTCCAAAAATATTTATATATATTTATAAATGTTTTCTTTTACCGATGTTTAAACCTTAGAGATCCTTAAGCCTTGCAGTTGTGGATGACATTAAGGAAATGGGAATAGACGGGAGCATGCAGACCACGTTGCGATAAGAACACGAAGTACATTTTGTTTTTCATTAAAAAGCAAAAAGTAACTAACTGGGAGTAAATGAAACTTGGCGATTCTATGGGCAACATTTTCCCCCCATCGGGGGTGGGGGGTAGTGTAGGAGTGGGCATGGGCAGGCGGACCTCTGATCAGCGCTGCCATATTACATGGGCTGGCCAATTAAGGCCCGCCCAGCATGACGTCTGCCAGGAAGCGCTATGCGCCCCCTGTGCGGGTGGGGTGGGGGATTCCCTCAGCCGGGAGCGCGCTCTTTCACGCACGCCCACGAAAGAGCGCACAGATCTCCCTGAGGCAAAGCGCCGCCTCAGGGAGATCGGCTCCGATTCGAAAGCTGACATAAAGGTAATAAAAAAAATTTCCCCGTCAAGTCCCCTCATGTGACACTGTCACATGAGTTGGGACATGTCCATAACTATATTTAAACATGTGATAAAAATTTTAAAAACCCTCATGTAACCTCATCCCGCCCGTGGATGAGGTTTCATGCTTCTTCCAATGCCCGCCTGGGCTCCCGGCCTACCCGCCAACCTTAAGGCTGAACGGGCAGGTCCATCAATCAGGTTAATTAGTTTTTTTAATAGCCTCGATAGGCTGTTGACAGTTTGGCCGAACTGAAATTCTAAATGACGCCGGGTGACGTTGGGGGACACACCCGACAACTCCCCGCATCATTTTACGCGTCGGCAAGCCGGCCACGCCCCCGCTTGCCGACCGGAAAAACCTGCCCCATGTGTCTTGGTCTGGCATTCCTAGAAAAAGGAAATAAAGCTTTTCTTTGATTTCTCTAACTTGTGTTCTTTGATTGCATGTGCCCAACTGGCTTTGAGATTTATTGTCTCTGGGGCTTTTCTCTCAAATGTATTTGAGCTCATGCGTCCACCAAATGACAAATCCAGCATGTCACATTCGACAATTGCATTCATAGGAAAATCTATTGATTTACGCATTATGAATTGGTTGTGGTCATACAACCCGACTATGCTGTTGTCCATTGTTAAAAGTATTTTCTTTGCCTAATTTTAAGTTATTTCTGTGCACTTTTGCACCTCATATGTTGTGTGAAAGTCGGTTGATATTTTCTTCATTTTCCTCCCCACCTCTACTGCTGACCCCTTCCTGGGACATGATTCCAAAGGTGGTGGGTGTCCTTCAGCAACCCTTTCATGTGATTTGTTAGTCTTATAATCCTTTCTGATCTGTGTGGCTCAGCTATTCACTGGATAAATTCAGTAAGCACAACCACCCCCAACCCCATCATCAGTGTATTTTCTTCCTCAATTTCTTCCCTCTTCTTTTGAAGGTGCTTACTCAGGCTGTTTTGCAGGGAATAAACTTTATTCAGCACAAACAAGACTTGATACATTACAGTATCTGGGCAGTAGTTTACAAGGTATAACTGCGAGCTGCATTACCCCATGACGCCTTGGGTAAAGTCGCGGTAACAAGTGCCTTTGGTTCCTGACTCAAACCTCTGATTTGTCCTCTCAGTGTCTCTTGTCAGCACCCTCTGGCCCAAAGCCCTGGCTCATCCCTTGAGTGTCTCCTGAACTCTTTATACCCTCTGTCTATTCAGACCACCTTCTTATACACCTTTCTACAATTCAAAGTCACTAAATTTCATTGACTTATACCCATCTTGTTGTCCAATTATAGAAATGCCATGCACACAAGGGTTTAATGGTTTCGGACTCCTGAACCAATTACATCACTTATTTCTCACTGTCAGAGTTGTTACTGGATGCCACTGTGGCTGTACAAAAGAACATGTTGGCAAGGTGTCCTAAGCAGTTAGTGATCTTTTATCCTACTGAAGTCAAAGCATCAATCCTCCCTATTGTTCCCTATCACATTCAATGCAATCAAGCTTGGTTCCCATACATATGATGGCCCTGTTTGTTTATCACATTCTGTCACTTTCTGTTGATGACCAATTGCAAAGCTTAGCCAGAGTAGTTCAGTACTTCCCTTTTAATGCCTTGCTTCCCTGTGTATCCCCATTTCCCTTGTGTCTTCCACATCTAAAAAGATAAAGGTCCCTTCGATTTAAACAAAGGTAAAAGAAAACACTTATATATGTATATAGACATTTTTAAATTACAGGGTAGCGGTATTGTAACAGATAATTAAGCATTTATCTCAGTAAGCATCTTGTGAAAATACTGGAGGAACATCCAGCCACTCTTAAGAGGGTGGAGAGGATAATTATTTAAAGCAGAGGAAGACACAGGGTTGTGGGGACGGAACAGAGCACGAACAGTGGAACTTGTTTCGGATTGCTCTAGCAAAGAGCCAACTAAACCACAAAGGGCTGAATGGCACCTTTCCATGTCGTAAAATTCTAATGTTCTGTAATCAATTGAAATCTGCTGTCTTATAAAAAGTAATAGAAAACTGAAACAGAAACAGAAAACACTGGAAATCCACAGCAGGTCACTGTGAAGTGAAAAGGCAGGTTGTGATGCTTCAGGAGGACATACCCTTCATTCGAGCAGTTCTGAAGCAATTGATTCATCATAACCTGTCTTTTCTTTTTAAAAATGCTGACTAACCTGCTGTAGATTGCCAACATTCTCTGCCCCCTTGACTTTCTGCTGTTGACTCTAAATAAAGGTAATGACCACAAGAGAGACACCTGGTGAAGCCCTGAAACCACAATAACTAGCTCCGACCGCTTGCTTTCTCATTTTATACCTTTGACAGTTTGAAGTATACATGACACGAAACCTTTCTGTAGACAGATCGACAGGTAGGTATGGACTGCTAGATAGACAGACACACAGACATTGCAAATAAAGCAAGATTGTTAGCTGTTCTTATTTGGAAGAAATAAGAATTCTTGGGGGCCCAAGCAACAAAAACATTCGATGCCCCTCCACACAATCTCCTGTCAATTCATCCCAATGGAAACATGAATTGTGACCACTGTGATACTGTAATGAATCCAACGGTTCTGCCTCGCCCCCATGTGAGTATTTTTAAATGCTAGACAATTTTGATCGAGGGGTTGTTGTATGCAGTTTTACTCCATTATGGCGAGCCTTACCAAGATCCCCATATTTAAATTGAACCCCAGGGTTCCATACCTTGTACATCTTCGTTAACCTGCCCCAGAACAATATAAGAATGTTACCAGGGCCAGTTCCCCCACTGCTTCAGTTGGTAAAGCCAATGTAACTGACCTGTTAAAATTCTCATCCTCATGTTCAAATCCCTCTCTGGCCTCACCCCTCCCTGTCTCTCTAACATTCTCCTGCTGGAATCCTCTGATGTCTCGGTACTATTCTAATTCTGGCCTCATGTGAGTCTCAGACTGGGATGAGAAGAAATTTCTTCACTCAGAGGATTATGAATCTTTGGAATTTTCTACCCTGGAGGTTTAATAAGACCATAAGACATAGGAGCAGAAATTATGCCATTCGGCCCATCGAGTCTGCTCTGCCATTCAATCATGGCTGATAAGTTTCTCAACCCCATTCTCCCGCCTTTTCTCCGTAACCTTTGATCCCCTTACCAATCAAGAACCTATCTACCTCTGTCTTAAATACACTCAATGACCTGGTCTCCACAGCATTCTGTGGCAATGAATTCCATAGATTCACCACTCTCTAGCTAAAGAAGTTTCTCCTCATCTCTGATCTAAAAGGTCTTCTGTTTATTCTGAGGCTGTGCCCTCGGGTCCTAGTCTCTCCTACTAATGGAAACATCTTCCCACATCCACATTATCCAGGCCTTTCAGTATTCTGTAAGTTTCAATCAGATCCCCCCTCATCCTTCTAAACTCCATCGAGTATAGACCCAGAGTCCTCAAACGTTCCTCATATGTTAAGCCTTTCATTCCTGGGATCATTCTCGTGAACCTCCTCTGGACCCTCTCCAGGGCCAGAACATCCTTCCTGAGATACGGGGCCCAAAATTGCTCACAAAATTCTAAATGTGGTCTGACCAGAGCCTTATAAAACCTCAGCAGCATATCCTTGCTTTTATATTCTAGTCCTCTCGAAATAAATGCCAACATTGCATTTGCCTTCCTAACTACTGACTCAAACTGCGAGTTAACCTTAAGAGAATCCTGGACCAGGACTCCCAAGTCCCTTTGCACTGCAGATTTCTGAATTCTCTCCTCATTTAGAAAATAGTCTATGCCTCTATTCTTCCTACCAAAGTGCATGACCTCACACTTCACCACGTTGTATTCCATCTGCCACTTCTTTGCCCATTCCCCTAACCTGTCCAAATACTTCTGCAGCCTCCCCGCCTCCTCAATACTACCAGTTCCTCCACCTATCTTTGTATCATCTGCAAACTTAGCCAGGATGCCCTCAGTTCCTTCATCTAGATCATTAATGTATAAAGTGAAAAGTTGTAGTCCCAACACTGAACCCTGCGGAACTCCACTAGTCACTGGCCGCCATCCTGAGAAGGACCCTCTTATCCCCACTCTCTGCCTCCTGCCAGACAGCCAATCTTCTATCCATGCCAGTACCTTGCCTCTAACACCATGGGCTCTTATCTTACTGAGCAGCCTCCTGTGCGGCACCTTGTCAAAGGCCTTCTGGAAGTCCAAGTAGATAACATCCATTGGCTCTCCTTTGTCTAACCTACTCGTTACCTCCTCAAAGAATTCTAACAGATTTGTCAGACATGACCTCCCCTTGATGAAACCATGCTGACTTTGCCCTATTTTACCATGCACTTCCAAGTATTCTGAAATCTCATCCTTAATAATGGACTCTAAAATCTTACCAACAACCGAAGTCAGGCTAATCAGCCTGTAATTTCCCGTCTTTTGCCTCATTCTCTTCTTAAACAGGGGGGTTACATTAGCGATTTTTTCAGTCCTCTGGGACCCTCCCTGACTCCAGTGATTCCTGAAAGATCACTACTAATGCTTCCATTATCTCTTCAGCTATCTCCTTCAGAGCCCTGGGGTGTAATCCATCTGGTCCAGGTGATTTATCCACCTTCAGACCTTTCAGGTTTCCTAGCACCTTCTCCTTGGTAATGGCCACCATACTCACCTCTGCCCCCCGACTCTCTTGAACTTTGGGGATGTTACTCATGTCTTCCACCGTGAAGACTGACGCAAAGTACCTATTCAGTTCCTCTGCCATTTCTTTGTTCCCCACTACTACTTTTCCAGAGTCATTTTCCAGCGGTCCAATGTCCATTTTTGCCTCTCTCTTACCCTTTATATATCTAAAAAAACTCTTGCAATCTTCTTTTATATTACTGGCTAGTTTACCCTCATATTTAATCTTCTCCCTCCTTATTTCTTTTTTAGTTGTCCTCTGTTGGCCTTTGTAGGCTTCCCAATCCCCTTGTTTCCCACTGCTCTTCGCTGCATTGTATGCTTTCTCTTTAGCCTTGTCAGCCATGGTTGCCTCGTCCTCCCTTTAGTATGCTTCTTCTTCCTATGGATGAATTTTTGTGGTGTCTCCCAAGTTACTCCCAGAAACTCTTGCCATTGCTGTTCCACTGTCTTTCCTGCTAGGCTCATCTCCCAGTCAATTCTGGCCAGCTCCTCCCTCAAGCCTCTGTAGTTGCCTTTATTCAACTGTAGTACCGTTACATCTGATTCCAGCTTTTTCCTCTCAAATCGCAGGGTAAATTCTATCATATTATGGTCACTTCCTCCTAAGGGTTCCTTCACCTTAAGCTCCCTTATCAAATCTGCCTCATTACACATCACTAAATCTAGAATTGCCTGTTCCCTAGTGGGCTCCACCACAAGTTGCTCCAAAAAGCCATCTCGTAGACATTCCACAAACTCCCTTTCTTGGGATCCACTATCAACCTGATTTTCCCAGTCTACCTGCATATTGAAATCCCCATGATCACTGTAACCTTGCCTTTCTTACATGCCTTTTCCATCTCCTGGTGTATCTTGTGCCCCACATCCTGACTACTGCTCGGAGTCCTGTACATAACTCCCATAATGGTTTTTTTACCTTTGCAATTCCTCAACTCTACCCACACAGATTCTACATCATCTGACCTTACGTCATTTATTGCTATTGATTTAATTTCATTTCTTACTAACAAAGCAACCCCACCCCTCTGCCAACCTGCCTATCTTTTCGATAGGATGTATATCCTTGGATATTTAGCTCCCAGTCCTGATCCCCTTGCAGCTATGTCTCCGTAATGCCCACCATATCATACCTGCCAATTTCAATCTGCGCCACAAGCTCATTTACCTTATTTCATATACTGCGTGTATTCAGATACAACACCTTCAGTCCTGTATTTCCCATTCCCTTTCTCATTGTCGTCCCTTTATCTGATGTGCTTGAAGTTAGATTCCTAGCCCTTTCCACTCTGTCCTATTTTGTGTTCTGGGGACTTTAATAGCCTCTCCTGGGCTCTCCTTTCTTTTCAGTTTTTTTCATAATTTTCCATGAAGTTGAATGCACCCCCCCGCCCCCCCCCAAATGCTAACCTGCCACATTGTTTCCCATTAGTCATACTTCTTGAAGTTTTACCCTTCCCTCCCCCCCCCAACTTTCTAGTTTAATGTCCTGTTGACCACCCTATTTACCCTTTTCGCTAGAACATTGGTCCCAAATCGGTTCAGGTGGAGACCGTCCCAATGGTACAGATCCCTCCTGTTCCAATACTGATGCCAGTGCCCCACGAAATGGAACCCCTCTTTCCCACACCACACCTTTAGCCATGTGTTTACTTCCCTTATTCTCGCATCCCTATGCCAATTTGCACGTGGCTCGGGTAGTAATCTGGAGATTATAACCCTTGAGGACCTGTTCTTTAATTTAGTTCCCAGTTCCTGATAATCCCCAACCAGGTCCTCTTTCCTAGTCTTACCTATGTTATTTGTCACGACGTGGACTACAACAACTGGATCCTCCCCTTCCCTCTCCAATATCCTTTCAAGCCGGTCAGAGATGTCCCTCACCCTGGCACCGGGTAGGTAACATACCATGTGGGACTCTCGATCCTGCTTACAAAGGATGATATCAATTCCCCTAATTATAGAATCCCCTACAACTACCACTTGTCTTTTTGCTCCCTCCTCTTGAATGGCCTCCTGTGCCACAGTGCCGTGGTCAGCTGGCTCATCCTCCCTACAGCCCTGTTCCTCATCCACACAGGGTGCAAGTACCTCGTACTGTTGGACAAGGTCAAGAGCTGAGGCTCCTCTGTTCCTGAATACAGGATTCCTCTACCTGCCTCACAGTCACACCCTGTTGACCCTGACCACTGACCGAACTTGAGGTACTTAATCTACCAGGTGTGACTGCCTCCTGAAACAAAGCGACCAGGTAACTGTCCCCCTCCCGGAAGTGCCGCAGCGTCCAGAGCTCGGACTCCAGCTCATCAATTCTGAGCCGGAGTTCCTCCAGCAACCAACACTTGGTGCAGATGTGGTCACTGCGGCTCGCAATGGGATCTGCCAGCTCCCACATCGTACAGCTACAGCACATCACCTGCCTAGCCATCTCGACTTAGATAATTAATTTATTAATTAGCTTTGCAGTGGTTTTTTTTCCAAATTTGGTGCAGATTTCCTACCAACCAATCAGGACACAGCTTTCCTGTGATGTCATTTTTTCAGTTTTGGCTTCAGTTACTCTGTGCCCCGAGGTCACTGCTCTGGTGATCCTCTCTTCGAGTCCGCTCCCTGGAGACAAGGCCACGAATCCCGGAGGTAAGCTAGATTTATTCTCACCGCTCCGGTGCTCCTCCCTCCAAGTCTGCTCCCAGGATTTATTCACCAATCAGCTGCTTTTTCTTTAAAATACATTTTCAGAAGAGTGTCCCTTGCACTCCTGGTGCACTCCTGAAGGCACTGCCTCTTCTCGCTCTTTTTTTTAGGTTTCAGGAGGAGGGAGGGAGGAATGGAACCACTACAGCAATGTAATGTTTGAGGCTATTCTGCTTGTTGACAGTGGGTCCTCCTCAATTCCCTCCTGAGTTGCGGTGGCTGCGGTGACTTCTCCCAGAATGCTTCAGTCACTTCTCACCAGCACCCTCTGTTGGTTTGTGGATGCTCTATCATTGAATACATTTATGGCTGTGATAGACAATTTTTTGGTTTCTCAGGTAATCAAGGGGTATAGAGAGCAGGCAGGAAAATGGAGCTGAAGGCCAAGATGCCATGATCATATTGAATGTCGGAGCAAGCTCGATGGGCTGTATGGTCTACTCCTGCTCCTATTTCTTATGTTGCTATGTCTCACAATTTCTTTCACCCCACCATTGGTGGCTGTGCTTTCAGGTGTTTGGGTCCTAAGCTCTGAAATTCCCTGTCTAACCATCCTTGTCTCACCACCTCTCTGACCTTCTTTAAAACACACCTTAAAAACCTGCCCTTTTCACCATATTTTGGTCACCTGGCCTAATGTCTCCTTTTATAGCTTGATGTCAATTGTTTTGTCTGATAATGCTGCTGTGAAGCGCCTTGGGGCATTTTACAAATTAAAGGCAGAAAGCATATACCATTTGTTGTTGTGATGCAGAAATTCCCAGATTCCATTACAGTCAGTGTTCAGGTAGTTGGGTAGTAGGCGGGCTAAACAGAGCCGGAGTGGGACTTCCACCCAACACTAGGGAGGAATTCCCGCCATCAGGAGCTGCCGGCCAATCAGATCGGCCAGCAGCTCCGTCAGTCCTAGCAGCGCTAAGAGCGCACTAGTGGCTGCAGCCTGGATTGCATCCAGGAAGAAGAAGAAGGCCCAATGGATCCCGGAGCTAGGGAAGCCTGAGGTCTTGAGCAGGGAGGGTTTGAGCAAGCTGGGGGGAGGGTGCGTGCAGAGTTTGGGGGTGGTGGGTTTAAGGCAGCAGGTGGGTAGGAAGAAAGGGGGAGGTTCTATCTTAGGAGGGCTGCCCCTCCCCCAATCAGTAAAGGGCAGCCCCCAAAGGTAGAAACCGCTTCCTTCCCGCCTTTGACGAATTTTTTGAAAAAATTGGGCTGCCCACTTTCTTTTATTCATCAAGAATGACTGCACATTACTTTGCTTCTGGATCTTTTCCCTGCCCAGATGAAATTACATTGTTTCATAATTTGCCATGATGAGATCTGAACTCTTGATCTTGGGGTTACAAACCTAGTACCATAACCACTTGGCTATCATACCAGAACTTTGGGCTGCCCACACCAAACATGGCTAGGGCAGCATATTATCAGAGTCAATTGCCTTGGTAACAAGCCTAATTGACCCTTGATTATCTATTTAAGTATGGTGGGCGGGTTGCTGATTTCGCTGCCGGCCCACCCTTTGTATTATGGGGGTGAGCTCAGGGGTGATGGAAATACATGCCAACCGCACCAGCCCCCCACCCCTGCTGAAAATATACCCGGCGGGGGCACATAAAATGCAGACCCTAGTGTCTAAATGTGGATCTAGCACAAAATCAGACTCAGCTGTGATGTCCTCCACAGTCAGGTGGCCACTGTCTTGCAAAGAATGACCACTTAGCTGAGCAGTGGTCCGCACTTAACATCCTTGAGACCCTGCAGGAAAAGGAAATGGTGGATCCTGTCTGATAGGTCTCAGAGCAGACAATCAAAGTTATTTGGCGGAATGCCTCATCAACAAGCACCAAGATGTAGCTTGGCTGGTCATGAGAAAGACCCTCCCCATCAGACCCCCTCGTGCATACCCAGAGTATCACCCCGCTGTGAGCTGCCCTTGCCGTCAAATCCTCCTTGCACATCTGGAGTATCAACCCCTACACACTGCCCGCAAGTTGCTGTGATGGGGAAGAGGCCGTCATCCATCTCCTTCTAGAATGTACATTTGCAAAGAAGGCCTGGAAAGGGATGCAGTGGTTTTTGTCGAGGCCCATGACGGAGGACACTGTGCTCCAAGGGTTGTTCCCAAGGGCGTACTCTGAGACAAACATCAATTGCTGCTGGAGGACCATTGACTCAGTGAAAGATGCTCTTTGCTCTGTCCAAAATCTGTTGGCCTTCCAGTGCAAAGAGTTGTCCACGACCGAGCATTGCAGGCTGGCACATTCCAAAGTCCAAGACTACATGCTGAGGAATACACTAAAGGTCGAGGCTCCTGTCACAGAGGCTCAATGGGGAAGGCCACAGTCTAAAGTCCACCTGCCATAGTATACAGAGGAGCTGGAAACTGCATAAAACTCTACAGGCAGTAACTTGGTCAAGGAAAGTTGAATATTGAAAATATCACATGTAATTGAAATTGATCTGAGGTACCTCAGAGTGCCACATGCTGTATGGAAACTGTATTGTACTTTCGGTAATGTTATGGAATGTAATTTTATAATTTTTTGTGAGTGAAGTATATTTTTGGAAAAAAAATGACCACTTACCTTAGGTACTAGAGGATGTTTGGGACACTGTGATCAGCAAGAAATTAACTTTTTCAGAAGGGCGGGATTGGATTTAAATAGCACAGTAGTGCCTTGTTCCTGCTGTCAGGGTTTGTAAAGTTTAGTAACAACTGCCCAGTTGCTTCAGGCTCATGTTTATTTATGGTAGGTTAACATATGAGCTTTACATTGAGGAGGGGGCAGAAATGCAACATGCAATGTCAGCATATCTCGGAGCTCTTATCAACCAGCCTTGCCTGCCATCACCCCCTTTCCCAAGTGTTGCCAACCCTTATTTAACAGAATGAGTTTGGAAAGCAGAAGTCCCATTTTCTCGCAGGGCGAGGACTGTTAACTGGGCTGGAGGCTAGCAACTGTTGAGTACAATGAAAGCAAAATGCATTTGTGTATCGTGGGCAAACCAGTCATGGAACGCTGGGAGACTCCATATATGCATTCCCTCTCCACCACTGCAGCCTCAAAAGTTCTCCCTTTCAATCAGATGCCATTTTTTTTCAATGCTTCTCACACGGCGCAGAGGTGGGGAAGGACAGTATTAAGACCAGTTTTTTTCTCTTGCCTTAGGAGGATGTGTTCTGGGAATTGGGTTTGGAATGGCATTTTCAGCCACTGAGAGAGAATCCTTAAATGTTGAAGAGCACTGGATCATTGAATGTAATGATGGTGTGTTTAATAGATTGCAGGAATGGACTAAGGAGCAACCCGATAAGGTAAGGAGCCAATGATTACACATTGGATAGTTTTGCAGTTCTCCCAATAAAGAAATAGTTTTAAAATGTTGCTGGTTTTGTACTTGGAAGTAGTAGGAATGCAGCGATACTACTCAACCAAACGAATTTCACGAGGACCTGTTATCACATTTCACAAGAACTATTATTGCGTGATATAATTGTACTATCTAAACAACTCAACAAAGAGAATTTGGATTTTGACCCAGCCACAATGAAGAAATGGCAATATATTTCCAAGTTAGAATGCTTTGTGACTTGTTGGTGTTCCTATGTGCCTACTGCCCTGACCTTCCAGGTGGTAAATGTGAAAGTGTATAAAGTTGCAATGAATTATTGTAGTTCTTATTATAGACAAACATGGCAAAATCTGATCGAGTGCCATGGTCTAGTGAGCCATTTCATCTCAGGGAAGGGAAGAACATACATCATTCGTCTTGCTCTGTTTTTGTTAAATGCCCTGGACTGTCTCCATCTTCTGCCTGGAGTAAAGCTCATTGGGAAAAAAAACTAATAGCGAAAAAGTTAAACCTTATCATGGGGACTTAGGACTTAGGAGCTGGAGTAGGCCATTCAGCCCCTCGAGTCTGCTGTGCCATTCAATAAGATCATGAACAGAATTTTAAGTTCGGTGGGCACAGATGGCAGGCCCAGGAGTGGCCGGGAAACAGGCTGCCATCTGCGATTGGCCCCCGACTGCGATTTTGCGCTGATGGGCCAATTAAGCCTCCCCCCCCCCACCGTGAAATGCAGCTCCTCACTGGTCGGGAAGGGCTGAGCTGGGGCCCGGCCTGTTGGCCCTCAGGTCCAATGGCTGCTTGGACTGAATACCTTGCGGTTTGAGGGCCACGACATGGGTGTGCCCTGCAAGGTGCTCCTCAGGTGGGGTTGGCAAGGCTGCAATGGTGCTGCAGGTAGAGAATGGACTAATCAATGCTCCTCTGTCCTTTCAGGAGAAGACGACCCATAACAAAATTGAAAGGTTGCGGACTGGCAGAGGCCCCCAAAACCCCCTACTCCTCATAAGGTATGAGCAGGATGCCTCGGAGATAGAAAGCTGTCATGCACCTCGGTCAACCGGCCGCGGAGAGCCTGGGGAGTCAGACGAAGGTGAGAATGCAGTGCACAGAGGTGAGAGTTTCAGATGATGCAAACATTCTTGTGTAGTCTCATCATTGACGGGAACCCCAAAACTGGATTCCATGGATCATTGAAAGATGATGGCACCATGATGTAGATCTCCATGGTCTCACCAGGGTGCCTGGCATGTACAGTGACAGTGTGATGACTTAAACTAATGACATGTCATTGTTCTCCCTTAGATTTGCCACTATGCTCCCAATCGCAGGACCCCGAAGAGCCACCCCTGCGCCAGAGGACCGCCAGACTCCAGATACACCTGTGACACACCTGCTTTCTGAACTAGGCACCCGCGCAGATACAAGCACCTTGGTGGGCATTGGATCAGCAGCTAAAATGTGGGTGCAAAGTGGTGAGAGCACTTATAGGTGGGGGCAGAGGTGCCCAGGGTGCCGGCAGTCAGAGGGCTGCTGGAGACCAGGTTGATGCTGAGTTGAAGGCAGATGATGAGTCTCTGGAGTCATCCATTAGGTGGCAGATGCTGGATTTCCAGCGGAATGTGAGGGAGGATCTGGCAGAGATCCAACAGGGTATTGCGTGCCATGGTCTCCGTTATGGGGGAGTACATGTGGAGCATCAGCACTGCGTTGACCCTCATGGCCAAGCGGACAGCCTCCTCCATTGAGAGAGTGGTGACTCTCATGGAGAGGCAGCTCCAGAAACAGGAACAGGGGATCCTGGGATTGCACTCGGACTTGCAAGCTCTCACACAGGCATTGACCTCTGGTGGTCAGTGCCAGTGTGGGAGATGGATGAGGCACCCTGTAACCCAGCTCAGTGTCTATCCATCAGTGGCGAGCAGGGAGGTCCAGAGCAACCTCACATTGGTGCATGAGTTGCCTGTCATCTCTGTGGGCTCCTCTCAGGGCGCTTTGGATGCAGCAGCTCCTCCGCCCCTCTGCCAGTGACCGTGGCATCTGATAAGGCTGCAGCAACTGGGGAAATGCCAGCCTTGGCACTGGCCGCTCCCTCCCAGATGGGGCCAGCACAGGCTCCACTGGCCAGAGGATGACCGCCAAGGTCATTAAGGCCAACAGGACAGCAGAGTCAGCAGGCTGTCTCCAATGCTGCTGCCAGTGAGTGCGGGGCACCAAGATGTAACACTCGCAAATGTAAGTTTAAGGCACCATGAACACAAGAGAGACTGATCACGGGTGATCTTCTGTTGTGCAACGTTTTGTTTATGTTAATTGGTCTGGAGTTGAAGACCAGAGAAGGCTCTGTCAACTTGGGCTGTCAAAATGAGATAAATTTTCTTTTGTCATAATGGCCTGAATAAGCTTCACCTTTTTCATTTAACGTGGTGCAGGGTACGCCAGTATGTAATGCTGGATGTGGGTGGCTCTAAACCTTATTGCACAGGCACTGAGTGGACTTTGGGGCCAAAGGAAAGTGTCATTTCAGACATCTGGGATGGAGGTGGCAGCCCTGGCATAAGGTGGTAGCACTTATTTGGCAGCCTAGCTGAAGGAGCGTTGGATGAAGGCATCCCTGGTGTTCCTGCCTCCCTGGAGGCTACAGAGGTCCACCTCCATGCCTTCAGTATTCTCCTTTCCGTGGTCCTCTTTGGACTCACTACAGGATTCATTATCTGTGGCCTGTGCAGCTGCATCAAGATCCTCTTCCTCCAGTGGGTCCCCCCTTGCTAGTGACAGATTGTGGAGAGCAATGCATGTGACCACGATCAGTGACACCTGTTCTGGGGAGTATTGTAGTGCTCCCCCTGAACAGTCCAGGGATCAGAAGTGAGTCTTCAGAAGACCCATGGTTCTCTCGATCACCACCCTTGTGGAGGCATGACTCCTGTTATACCGCTGCTCTGTGGCAGAGAGGTGTCATAAGCCACCTTTTCAAGGGATAGAAGCAAAATACTGCGGATGCCGGAAATCTGAAACAAAAACAGAAAATGCTGGAAAAACAGCAGGTCTGGCAGCATCTGTGAAGAGAGAAACAGAGTTGATATATCTGCATGAAGCTCTGATGAAGAGTCATACAGACTTGAAACGTCAACTCTGTTTCTCTCTCCACAGATGCTGTCAGACCTGCTGAGTTTTTCCAGCATTTTCTGTTTTTTTTCAAGGGATAGCCCTCGTCACCCAGCAGCCATCCATCTGGCCGGGCTGGAGCACTGAAGCGTCTCCGCACCTGGGAGTGTCTCAGGATGTACGCATCATGGGAGCTGCCAGGGTACCTTGCACAGACTTGCAGAATCTGCATCCTATGGTCACATACTATCTGCACGTTCATGGAGTGGAATCTTTTCCTGTAGACGAGGGCAATGAAGAAACAGCACAGAAACAAACCATCTGGCTCAGCAAATTTGTAGCAATGTTTTTTTTTCCTATAAAAGCCTGCCAGTTAAATCCCATTTTCCAGTTCATGTCCAAATAATAAGGGAAGGGCAGTTTTAATCAACTCGTAATTTATATTAGTCTTACACGTTTTCCAATGCAGGTTATTCTTCTCAAGGGGCTCTGGGAGGATACAGTCTCAACATTACCAGATTCACATTTTGATGGTATATTTGGCATTAGTATTTTGTCTCTGAAGTAATTTATTGCTAAATCTTTGTGTGAACAATTTTTTAAAAATTGCTCTTTACAAATGCCAGAAATTATGCTTATACATAGGATCCTGAAGCCAGGAATCCATTTAAATCACTGGACCTAATCTTCACCAATGTATTAATAACAACAACTTGCATTCATGTGACATCTTTAAAGGTACTTCACAGGAGCGTTATCAAATGAAATTTGTCATTGATCCAAATAAGACATCATAACATCAGATGACTAAAAGCTTAGTCAAAGAAATAGGTTTTAAGGATCATCTTAAAGGAATAGGGAGAGGAAGTGAGTATTAGGACGGAAATGCCAGAGCTCCAGGCCTATGCAGCCAAAGGCACTGCCAATGACAGAGAGATTAAAATCAGGGATGAGGAAGAAGCCAGAATTGGAGGAACATAGAGATCTCAGGGGGCTCAAAGGCAAATTTAAGGGATTAAAATAGATTAAGAAAAATTGGAATAAATGTTTTACTCCCAGTTGTCCTGAAACATTGCGTGAATATTTAATGACAAGCCTGGTGCGATCTGGTGATCAGAACATTAATAGCGCATCAACTTTTATTCCAGACGGTCCAATTCAGACAACCTGGGGCAGAATTTTCCCGTTGGCGTGCGCGGGGCCCGCCCCTGCACACCGTCGCATAAAGTGACGCACGGTGACATCGGGCGAGCGTCCCGACATCACCGCGCGCCATCGCGATATTTCAGTGGACGGGTGCACAATGATCTCCGATGCGTGCCCGCCATTAATTAACGGGCCACTTAAGGCCCTTGAGGCCCCAAATGACAACGATTTTTCGGGGCCCGTGCGATCTTCGGGTCGGCGCATGGGCGCAACGGGCAGGCAAGTAGGACACATTTGTACAAACCTCATCCGTGGGCGGGAAAGGAGGGGTCGGTGAGGTCATGAATGTGCTCAGTCAGATATTTAATTTGGAAAGTTACTGATACTTGCCTGTGTGAGCAGAAATACGTCAAAACTCATACCAGCTGCTTGGACAGGAATCACAATCTTCAGGTCAGCACTGTAGAGTGAAGATCCTTTCTGGGGCCTGCAGGTTGCAGGAAGCCTTCCCTTGGCCTGGGAATGGTAGTTGTGCTCTGCACTGGAGGCACCACGTCTGAGGAGGAAGGGAGGGCCAGAAGGGGGAGGAGGCCAGGAGTGCACATTCAGCCTCCAGGGGACCCACCTTTGGGAGGAGAGATGCAGGGCCAACAGGAAGTTCAAAGTGGAAGGGGCTGCAGAAGGTGCCACTACCCTGCTGCCAGGGTATACATGCGGTGAAGCAGCTACCTCAATATGTCTGAAGTGCAGTACCGAAGGAGGCTGTGTCTCTCAAGGGAGACAGTCAACTCTATCTGTCAGATGATAGTCCCTGAGATCTCCGCTAACTGTGTAGGTGGACACCCCATGCCAGTGGCTCTAAAGGTCACAGCTGCCCTCAACTTCTATGCCGCTGGCTCTTTCCAGGGCTCGGTGGGTGATCTTTGCAGTGTCTCCCAATCAACTGTCCACACTTGTGTCAAGCAGGTTAGAGACGCTCTGTTCAGACGTGCATTGACGTTCATCCACTACCACTGGGACCAGGCCAGCCAGACAGAGTGAACCAGAGGCTTTGCAGCCATTGCTGGCTTCCCCTGCATCCAGGGTGCAATGGATTGTACACATGTGGCCATCAAAGCGCCAGCAGGAGAGCCCAGTGCCTTCGTCAACAGGAAGGGATTCCACTCCTTGAACGTGCAGATATTGCGTGATCACAAGCTGCAGGTTCTGCAAGTGAGTGCAAGGTACCCAGGAGCTCCCACGACGCCTACATCCTCAGACATTCCCAGGTACTGGGTCTATTCAGTGCTCCAGCCCAGCTGGATGGATGGCTGCTGGGTGACAAGGGTTATCCCCTCTGAAGGTGGCTCATGACGCCTCTCCACCATACAAGAACAGAAGCTGAGCAGCGGTACAATAGGAGCCAGGGCACCACAAGGGCTGTGGTGGAGAGAACCATCGGTCTTCTCAAGATGCGCTTCCGATGCCTGGACCACTCAGGGGGCGTATTCCAGTACTCCCCAGATCGTGTGTCACTGATAATGGTTGCAAACTGCGCTCTCCACAATCTTACGCTGGAAAGGGGAGATGTTGTGAACGATGAAGACATCGATGCAGTGGCTGTGGCTGCACACGATGAGTCCAGCAGTGAGTCCGAGGATGAGCATACACAGGGAAATACTGAGGGTGTAGACACTGACCCGGGCATACTCCACAGAGGCAGGGACACCTGGGAGGTTTTAATCCAACAAACCTTCAGCTAGCACACCACAGATAGATCTCCAACACAAGCCTGTGCTGCAGGCTCTGTACTCGATACCTGAGTGCAAAATCTGCCTGGATAGGAACATTAACTAAGGGCCTTGTAAATAAGGCTTAATGTGACACAACTCACTCATAACATCATGGGTAACCATCCACCTACAGAGGAAAAAAGTCACCCTCAGCCATGGTGACATGTCTAAATTTAATGATGTAACAAAATGAACTTAAGGAAACAAAATGATAAAGGTGTTAAACACCACAACAACTAATCATGACCTCATTGCGGGGCAACACAAAAGCACCAGTGAGAAACCCGTGGTGTGCCTAAGGTGCCTTAAATTTACACTTTCGGGTGCTACGTCTTGGTGCTCCCCCCTTGCTGGCACTGGCATCTGAGACAGCTGCTGACTCTGCTGTCCTGTTGGCCTCGATGACCTTGGCGGCCGTCCTCTGGCCCGTGGAGCCTGTGCTGGCCCTGCCTGGGAGGGAGCGGCCAATGCCACAACTGGCATCTCCCCAGTCGTCGCAGCCTCATCGGATGCAACGGTAACTGGGAGAAGGGAAGAGGAGCTGCTGCCCTCATCCGGAACGCCCTGAGAGGAGCCCACACAGACAACAGGCAGCTGCTGCGCCAAGGTGAAGTTGCTTCAGACCTCCCTGCTCACCTTAGATGGATGGGCATCGAGCTGGGAAACTTGGTGCCCAGACCATCTCCCACACTGACATTGACCAGTTGAGGTCAATCCCAATGTGAGGGCTTGCTGGTTCACGCACATCCCCAGGAAGCCCTGATTGAACTCCTGGAGGAGCCTCTCCATGAGAGTCACCACTCTCTCCATGGAGGAAGCATGGTGCTCGGCTATGAGGCTCATTGCTTCAGCGATTGTCCACGTGAACTCCTCCAACACGGAGACCAAGCCAAGCATAGCCTCATGTATCTCCACCAGATGCTCCTGCACACCCTGCTGGACTTCTAGCAATTGCTGCCTCACGGACAACTCCAGAGGCACATCATCAGCCACTGACCTACCATGTGCCTGGTGCCCTGCAGTCCTCCGACTGCTGGCACCATGGGCACTCTCTGTCTCCGCCAGCTCCTCCAGCGATTGTGAAGTGCCCTCACTGCTGTGCCCCGGGACACTAGCCAATGATCTAATTCCCCCTGAGGTGCTAGTATCTGCGCTGGTGCTTGCCTGGCAGAGATGGTGTGACGCTGGTGGGTCAGAGACTTCAGGGCCCTCAGGTGTGAGAGGGGGGCCCTGTGCCTCCTCCTCCTGGCCCTTCCCCGCTGATGCTGAAAGGAAGAACAAGGATATTTGATTAGTTAACGTGGAGACAATGTCAATGTGAATCCCTGTCCTCCGGATCATTATGCGCTCATCCTTCCATAAACAATGGTCAAGCCATGTTGCAAACTTCAATCACTGAACATTCAGCAGTTCCATGGCTATTGGGAGAACAATGGTGACCTCAGTGCTGGGCAAACACGCCTGCCCATGGCCCCAGCCTCACCAACACTGGCGGACCTGGGCGCATGGCGCCTCTCCAGAGCGAGGGCCTCCTGCTCGAACCTACTAATGATCGCCAACTGAGCCGGCCCTCTGCCAGTCCTCACCCGCTCGGTACCATTATGAGCATTCTTCTCCTGAAAAGGAGAGAAGAGCATTGATTAGTGCAACTTGTACCTGGACTCTCTTTGCAGACGGCCCACCCCAACCAGAGTGGTACATTGCAGGGCTCCAGAGCCTCCTCACCCTGCTGCTGCTGCACACTCACACAAAGATGCCAGGCCTGTCCCCCCACCTTGGCCAAATGCTGCCTACATCACATTTGGCATCACATGGTCAATCTTGCAAAGCAAGGAAGCGCAAGCATGTGGAACACAAAGGGCAGCAGATGGATCGGTGCCCCGCCACCTGGAAGCTCCCCTCCCAGCATCTCATCACCCTGACTTTGACATGTCCTGGAGTTCCAGCACTGCGCCTGGGGGCAGCTCCTCCAGGTTGCCCCCAAACCAGTCATGTGGGTATCACTGTACCACATGCTGCGGGTGCATAACCCATCTCATCACCACCCTCTCAGGCTGACCTAGGCATGGGCAATATCTGCTGGCCCACCCAGCGAAGGACACATGCTGTCAATGATTCAATGCAGTAACTGCACTCAGAGTTGGTGGGGCGGCCAGAGGGGAAAGCCTACCTGCTGGGTTAAGTGACCAATGCCAACATGGTACTCAACCTTCCCGAGCACAAGAGGTTGCTGAAACGCTGGTGGCACTGGATCCAGGTGCATCGCATCACGTTGTGGGAGCTCACCACCTCCGCCACCTCCTCCCAGGCACGTTTGGTCATGTGGGGGGGGGGCTCCTCCTCCCGTCCTGGGGTACCAGGACCTCCCGCCATGCTGCCACCTCCTCGAAGAGGGCAGCAAGGCAATCGTCTGATAAACAAGGGGTACAGTGCCCCCCCTGCCTGGCCTGCTCACCAGCAGCAATCTGGGGAGGCCTTCGCCTGGCCATGTTTGACAGCCTTTGCAAGGCTGCAGGGACTCTTTTAAACAGATAGCCGGGTCGCCATTGAACCCGGTGGTCATAGCAGTCCCGCCACCGCTATCCTCGGGAGCAGCGTTTCAAGCTGGGCAGGTCCGCACCCACTCACTCCCGGACAGCCTGCCCAATAGGCAGAAAATTCTGCCCCTGATCTATTTTGTTTATAGAGTCTAATTAGAATATCCACTATCCATCAGGTGGTTAGGCTATGAATATTTCATACATTGGTTTACGTTGAATTGCAGTGAAGAATTCCCAAAGATCATCTTTTAGGTCAACTGCCTAGTGCAAAAACTTACAAATCCTCCAATGGCTCAGTGAGTTTAACATGGTGACTGACGGGTTCCCAGATTTGAGCCCCTATCTATTTTCAGTTAGCCAATTTTGGGGTGCCAGTTTGTACCTCAGCGCCCAGTTTAGATGGTTGTGGGTTGGGGAGAATTGCAACGAGCCCCTGCTTTCTATGCTGAGACCATGCAGGAAGTGTATTCATTTGGGATATTGCATGAGGACAGCTGTTGAGCTTGGCTATGACACTAGCTAGAGATGAGCTTGAAATTACCATCATTAGTCATGGTCATTAAAAAAAAAACTCCCAGTAGTTTGATAGTAACATAGGAACACACGGTAAGAGAAAATAAGAGGTTTAGAATACAAAATAAGTTGAACAGTTTGGTCCTGGACTTAAGCGGAAGATTTCCAGCCTTGCCCTCCATTCACACACCTTTTGTTTTCATTTTCATTTGAAGTCTATCATTGGTAATTTCCATCACAGTACTGCTTGACCTGCAATACGAGCGCAGAGCTGTTTGCTTATGGTACGCTTTTGCCCTCTCGACTTCCTGTATACAGTACATACACTTGTGTTCTAAATAATAACCATAACAGTAATCTGCACAAGTAGTGAACAAGCCCATATGGTTCAGATCAATGGACTCAATCTTAATCATGCACGATAAACAACAAAACAATCAGTTAAGAAAAATTCAGAACTTTGTGCTGTGGTTTGAACAGAGTTAACAGGTTGATTTTTATTTTCAACATTATTTATTTGATCGCAACATGCGCTGCAGTTAGAAAATATGTACTGTTTAACACTAGCACCTACATGTAGAGTGGTGGAACTGGATTTCTCCTGTCCCTTCACTGTTATAGCATTTAGAGCATGAAGGTTATATGTTGGAAGATTAGAGAACAGGTGCCCGATTTTAATTCTGTTTGGCTGAATGGGCTTTGAGTTAAAATCTTGTCCCAAATGTCAACTGTAAATCTTAGTTAGAAGTGCAGATCAGCCAAGAAGCACCTTTAGTGGCATTGTCGCTGAGTATACAGATGAGTCAATGAGAGAGCAGAGGTCAATCATAGTCAGTACATGTGCTGAGCTCTGCATTCCAGCATCTGACTGTTGGAAAATGAGCTACCTACTGATTTGGCTGTCTCTTCCCAACATTAGAAACTTATGGTGGTTCTTGGTCCTTTTAAATTCAAGTCTAAAAAGTTGGCTTTGCAATTTGAAGCTGTGTGCACTGACTGATGGCTTACACCTAATGCTAAATGCAGAACTGGGATTTTGTCTGCTTATATAAATATTTGCAATTTTGTATAAGGTATGCAGCTTTCCCTCCACCTCCTGCCCACAACCCCACCAAATATTCCTCCTTTTGAAGTAGCAATTCTTGTCGCCCACAGGAATTCAGCAAGCTATTTGGCCATGTCAAGGAGTCAAGCCTAATTCTGTTTTCATCACTGAAACCCACACACATTCATTTTCCAACAGAGATCACAGGCTAATGGTCAGGACCTAGAATCCTGGCTCAACTTTCTGGTCTCCAGCAAAGTAGTACCAAGGTCAATTGTAGCATTTGACAACTGAGATCAGCACAGATTAGCAATAAAAACTTGGATCTTGAAAGTCAGCATGGCTCAGCAATGCACAGGGTTGTCTTCATTGAGCCACTGGGGAGTTAAATCTGTTTTATCGCAAATTTAAAATTCTCATCCGTTTGCTCAAACCCTTCCACGGCTTCGCCCTTCCCCATCTCTGTAACCTCCTCCTGCCTGACAACATTCCGAGATCTCTGTGTTGCTCCAGTTCTCGCCTCATACATTTGTGATTTCCTTTGACCCACCATCAATAGCTTTACTTTCAGCTGCCTAGGCCCTAAGGTCTGGAATTTCCTCTCTAAACAACTTGGCCTCTCTTTCCTTCTTTATAATGCTCGTTAAACCTACCTCTTTGATGAAGCTGTATCTAAATGTCTCCTTCTTTAACTTGGTTTCAATTGTTTTTGACTGATTACACTCCTATGAAGTGCCTTGGGTCATTTAACTACTTTAAATGTGCTACATAAATGCAAGTTGTTGTTGTCAATATATTTGAGCTCTGGATGTGAAAGTAAATGAGAATTTTTTTTCCCCTTTTCAATTTGCTTCCCAGGAATTCTTTACGACACTTACCCAATCTCAAAAGCTTCCTGGCACAAGGGTCAGTTTGCTTTTATAAAGGTATGTGCAGGGAATGGTCCAGATTTTGCAATCAGCGATGAATGAACGCCACTTACACATATTCACAGGCTTTCTGTGGGCTTTTGCACAGGAACTTGCAGTGATTAGAAATCCAAATCAGCGCGCCACCCTCTGCAGGGGATCGGGGCCCTGAGTGAACAATCATCTGTGTACCTCAAGAACCAATCAGAGTGAAGAGTTCTTGCTGAGGCAAACAGAATCTGTACCAGGAAGTGTCATTTCTAAGTCAGTGCCAAATCATGTACAGAAAATGAAATAAAGAGAAGGAAAGAAGGATGAGATTAAGAGAAAGAAAATGTAAAATAAAAGCTTTTCCTTCAATCTCCAATAAGAATTAAAGCCTGAGACCAATGAAACTCCAGCCTTCTAAAAGTTAACTTTCAATGTCCAAGAGATTATTTGGCTAATTAAGACCTATTATGGTTAAAAATTCACTTACATTTGAATGGACAACCCAATCTTTTTCTGGAGAGTTTAGTGGGTATCTAACATGTCCTTCCATACATTTGAATGCTGAATCTCTAGGCAAGATGGCATGGCAGCCTTCCATTTGATAGGCAGAATTTTGGTTTCTCAGGGAATCAAGTAAGAAGGGGAGCAAATGGGAAAGAGAAGTTGAATCCCAAGATCAGCCATGTTAATACTGAATGGCGGAGCAGGTTTGACAGGTCATGCAGTTTACTCCTGCTCCCATTTCTTGTGTCCTTGTGTCTCGTGAGATGATTGTTCATGGCTTGTAGTCAACTCTGTGTTAAACATACCTGTTGTGCCTCAGGAGCCCCATTCTGCCTCAGTTGCTGCAGATGAAGGTAGTGAGCTGAAGAAGGTGCAGAATTCGCTCACCACTGTTTATTTCTCTGGGCTCTCTCCTCAGCCAGTTCTCCTTGTCTCTTCCAACAGCCTTCCAAGCAGTCAGCCTCCAGAGGTCCTGACCATCAGTGACTGTGTCCCAGTTGTCTCTGTCGATACCCGCCATCTTCATATCTTCATTCTCACTTGTAGATCCCTTGGAGTGGAGGTCTGGATGTTCAGCAGTATCTTGGCTGAGTTTTCAGGCTTGAAGTGTCTGGGAAAGGGGCAGGAGCTGAGGGAAAGTAGTTTGAAATGTTTTTGTGTATTGAGATTTATAAGTTTTATTTATGGGGTTCTTGCAAGGACTGCTGTGGTTCAAGAAGGCAGCTCACCACCACCTTCTCAAGGGCAATTAGGGATGGGCAATAAATGCTGGCCTAGTCAGCGATGCCCACATCCCATAAAATGAATTTTTAAAAATCCTATGATGGTATTCTTGCTTTGTGGGTATATGCATGGCTTCATTTATTGAATATTTAGCATTGAGCAGTGGAGGAAGGAAACCCTGGCATTTTGTGCATGTAGATTTGCATTTCTGTCTAACGAAGTGTTCAGCCTTTTCAGGAACTGCCCCAACTTTAACTAAATGTAGGCAGTGCAGATATGAGGCAGTGCAGATATGTGGTCTGAATCTCTTCAGAGGGTCAAATATTACACCAAGATTGTGAGCAATCTCGTTCAGCCTCATATAGATGCCAGGGAGTGGCATGGAGTCAGTAGCTAGGGAACAGAATGTGTAGTGTGAACCAAAGACAATGTCTTCAGTCTTCCCAATATAACTCTCTTAAAGACCACAATTCTGATCAATCTTTTGGTAACCTGCCCTAATATCTCTTTGTGTAGCTCAGTGTCATACTTTGTCTGAGATCACTCCTGTGATCTCGGCATATTTTACTCGAGGAGTAATATAAATGCAAAACAATCCTAAAATAATAGACTTCTTTATTTCCAACAAATGGCAGACAAATGACTATTTTTCTTTAGTTGTGATGAAGAGTCATACGGACTTGAAACGTTAACTCTGTCTTCCTCTCCACAGATGCTGTCAGACCTGCTGAGCTTTTCCAGCTATTTTTGTTATTATTTTAAATGACTGAGACAATCTGTGATCCGATTTGCGAAGATGCTGGGACCAAATCACATACATTACATACACCAGGGACATTGGAAGCAACCTTTTCACATGGTTGAGAAGATCACTGTTTCATTATCCTTGCAGGCCAACTCCAACTTTCCGACAGGAAAACCATAATGGTGGAACAAATAGCATTGGAAGCAATTCAAGGAAACAATGGAATTGGTTTTGGATTGCTCTTGCAAAGATCCAGCTAAACCACGATGGGCTGAATGATCTCCCTCCATGTTGCAGGATTCCACTGTTCTGTAATCAAGTGAAATCTGCCATTCAGGTAAATGATGGAAATCTGAAACATGAACAGAAAATGCTGGGAATACATAGCAGATCAGTCAGCCGGTCTGTGCAGTATAAGGCAGGTTATGATGCTTCAGGGAGTGTACCCTTGGAGGGGAATTTGCAGGTGGTGTTGTTCCCATTTATCTACCGCCCTTGTCCTTCTAGATGGTAGTGGTCGTGGGTTTGGAAGGTACTGTCTAAGGAGCCTTGGTGAATTCCTGCAGTGCATCTTGTAGATGGTACACACTGCTGCTACAGCGCATTGGTGGTGGAGGGAGTGAATGTTTGTGGATGTGGTGCCAATCAAGAGGACTGCTTTGTCCTGGATGGTGTCCAGCTTCTTGAATGTTGTAGGAGTGCAGAATACAAAATTGCAGCAATGAGGGGGGATTGGAAAGGCTGGGGTTGTTTTCCTTAGAACAGAGAAGGCTAAGGGGTGACCTGATTGAGGTGTACAAGATTATGAGGGGCCTAGATAGGATAGACAGGCAAGATTTGTTTCCCCTAGCTGAGGGGTCAATTACCAGGGGATATAGATTTAATGTAAAACAAAAATAAGAATATCTGGAAAAACTCAGCAGGTCTGGCAGCATCTGCGGAGAGGAACACAGTTAACGTTTTGAGTCTGTATGACTCTTCAACAGAAGTTAGTTCTGTTGAAGAGTCATACAAACTCGAAATGTTAACTGTGTTCCTCTCCGCAGATGCTGCCAGACCTGCTGAGTTTTTCCAGGTAATTTTATTTTTGTTTTGGATTTCCAGCATCCACAGTTTTTTGCTTTTATCATGGATTTAAGGTGGTTGGTAGAAGGATTAGAGGGGACATGAGGAAAAACCTTTTCATCTAGAGGGTGGTGGGCGTCTGGAATTCAATGTCTAAGTTGGTGGTTGAGGCTGAAACGCTCAACTCATTTAAAAGGTATCTGGATCTGCATCTGAAGTGTTGTAACCTGCAAGGCCATGGACCAGGTGCTGGAGAGTAGGATTAAAATGAGCGGCTAGTTTCTTTTTTCTCTTTTTTGGTCACCCCAGACACAATGGGCTGAATGGCCTCTTTCTGTGCCGTAAACTTTCTATGGTTCTATAAGACTTTTTCTATAGACAGACAGACAGCTGATTGGACTGACACTGCCCACCTAGCCATTGCAAGTAAAGAAAGATTGTTAGTTGTTCTTACTTGGAAAGAGGAAGAATTTTTGGGGGCCTGAGCACCAAATGAACTGCGACGTGATGTATTTATACTGTGATGATGCTGCGGACTCAGCCTCGCCACCCTCCTCCCTTTGACAGTATTTTTTAAAGCTAGAATCTTTTGATCCAGCAGTCACCGAGCAGTCAGCCAGCTTTCCCGCAAAGGCTGGCTGCTTAGCTGAGTTACTGGTGCCTGAAATATAGAAACTAAAAACTAGGAGCAGGAGTAAAAACAAAAAACTGCGGATGCTGGAAATCCAAAACAAAAACAGAATTACCTGGAAAAACTCAGCAGGTCTGGCAGCATTGGCGGAGAAGAAGAGTTGACGTTTCGAGTCCTCATGACCCTTAAACAGAACTGAATGAATCTAAGGAGAGGGGTGAAATATAAGCTTGTTTGAAGTGGGGGTAGGGGGGGTGGTGTGGTTGAAGGGACAAGCAGGCAGTGATAGGAGCAGATAATCAAAAGATGTCACAGACAGTTCTGTTGAAGGGTCATGAGGACTCGAAACGTCAACTCTTTTCTTCTCCGCCGATGCTGCCAGACCTGCTGAGTTTTTCCAGGAGCAGGAGTAGGCCATTCGGCCCTTCAAGCCTGCTCCACCATTCAATATGATCATGGCTGATCCGCTATCTCAAGACCATATTCCCGCTTTCTCCCCGTACCCCTTGATGCCCCTAATATCCAAAAAATTATCAATTTATTTCTGTGACTTTCTCTCAACAAGGGGTTAATGTCTTCAGAAAGGTGGGAGTCCGGCTGTAACTGTGCTTAGGAATGTATACCGGATTGTAAATGTCACAAGTAATTGCAATTTTGAGGCGCCTCAGAGTGCTGTATGAATTGTATTGCACTTTCGGTCATTTGTTATGGACTGTAATTTTACCATTTTTTTTATGAATAAAGGATATTTTAGGGGGAGGGCAATGGCCACTTGGCTTACTTACCGGCGGATGTCTGGGACACTGATCAAGCCAAGGGGTTAACGCCTTCAGAAAGCTGGGATATGGTTTAAGCAGCACATGAGTGTCATTTGTGCCTCTCTCCCTCTGCGGTAAAGTTTAGCAACAACTGCTCGGGCCCAGCTGCTTCGGACTCATGTTGATTTATGATATGTGATCATATGAGCTTTACAAACGAGCTTTACATTAAAGGGGGAGGCACAGATGCAACCTGCAATGTCAGCAGAACTCAGAGCTCTTTTATACCAGCCTCGCCCGCCATCGAACCCCCTCCTCCACCCACCTACCCATCCACCTTTTCCCCACTGTTGACCAACCCTCAACTGGAGCGGAATGAGTTTGGAAAGCAAGAGTCCCATTTTCTCGCAGGGCGAGGACTGCAAGCCGGACTGGAGGGTAGCGAGCGCCGACTACAATGAAAGCGATACCCACTTGCAGATCCTGGGCAAACCAGTCATGGAGCGCTGGGAGACTCCATACATGCACTCGCTGGCCACGGCTGCAGCCTCGAAAGGTACAGTTCGACCTCCCTTTCAATCCATCTGCATTCATTGCGACCCCACCACCCCCAAACACACACATACACACACACCTAAAATTCTGCTCACATGGATTTTCTTTTAAAATCTAGAGCACCCGTGTTGCACAAGTGGACCATTTTTAGTATTATTTCCTTTTTCAAACATTTTTTAACTGCAGCACTCACCCTTTCTCTGACCTCTGCCAAACATGGGGTCCCGAGCGGATTAAAATAAACTAAAATTAGCTCTTGGCGCACCGCCAAGCTTAATTCTAGTTCAGGGGGATGTCACTTCGTGCAGGCGAAGTTTCAGTATTTAAAAAAAAATAGGTACATGTTTGAGAATGTGATTCAAGGTTGAAAGCCAGGCCTGATTGTGGACACGAATTTAAATCCTTTAATTTACCGCTCAGTTGCTCCTATCACCAGGGATAAGGTCATCCTGACTCGTCCTTGGGAACTTACCAAAGTTCTTACTGAAAGTTGACCTGACCCATGTTTAAATTCAGTGATTCCGTGTAAATGGCAAATGCAGGAGAGGGACAATTGATTTTACTGGAGCTTGCTAATCAGGCGACTTCCAGAGCGATTATTTATTATACACGAATGTTTCAGGTAATATTTGCACCATTTGTTTGAGGATTGGCGAGCAAGGTGGACTGATGTTATGGAACACTACTATGGTGCATGTGCTGACGAAATAAAGTTTGTTGAGAATCAGAAAAGTTTGTCTGCAAACAATTGCGCCAAATTGCGAATTATTATTCACTCACGGGTGAGTGTACTGATTGTAACAAAGGGAGTTCCTTTGTATAAATTACCAGCAGAGCGTACACACAAAAAATTAGATTTTTGAGAAAATTATATTGGAAGTGTTCTTTACAGTTAGGATGACAAAGAAAAATTGGTATTAACTTGTGTGCGCGCAAGCCTCTAAAACACACTCACAATCTCATTTGGTCGATGTGTCTTAACTTAGCACTAAGATTGAAGTTGTCCTGCTGCTTCACTAATTAAGTCAGACGAGATCACAGAATTTTTCTGAATACAACAATACTCTGAAACATGCGCTCATGCCTTAGTAAAGGTATGTTGTTGCCTTAGACGTGAGTGCCCTTACAAATGTGGGGGTCCCATTTCAGACATGAAGATGAAAATCAATTTCTGTTCCATGTTTTTTTTACCGATTCAATATGTGTCAAGTTATTTGTCAAAACTACAAAGGCTCCTTGTCTCACCACATACTTAACCGTTGCACACTTGTTGAAATCAGGTTTGTAACAGCTGCAGTTGGAAGGAGGCGCCATAAGCTGGTCATTTACCCCTGTGGTGCACTTGAAGAACATTGAAAAATCTACGTGATACATTTTCTTAAATGCATTTGGCAAATATGTTGTTTTACAGGATTTATGTTTTATGATCTTTTCATTGTACATTGTCCGGCCACATTGCTTTTAAGGATCACAAGAAGCTGCAACGTAAGTATTTCATTAGAGTATTATCCTGATCTCCCTGCTAACTTTCTTCCCTTCCCTTTTGCCCGGTCGCTGTCCACTCTTTGGCTCCTCCAATGTAACAACATGGTTCTATGGCCTTTAATATCCCAGCTTGGAATTAGGATGTAAAGAGATGTAGTGACCTACAGTTAGTCACATGAGAACACTGGGCCAGTGCAGATATCTCATGGAGTTCTACAAAACATGTAGCAACTAGCACAGTAACTCACAGTAAGTCTACAGATTTGCTAACCCAGCAACTGTTAGCCCTCTCCCAATTGTCTGGTTGTGAAACAGATTCTGGTAGCACAGTTCTATATGCAATGGCAGACATAAATGCACTGGATTGAGTAGTAAGTCGTGTTGCAACTGATGGTGGGGACAAAACAGTAATAAGTCTAGTTTCTTTTTCTTGGCTTAGGAGGATGTGTTCTGGAAATTGGGTTTGGAATGGCAATTGCAGCCACAAAGATAGAGTCCTTAAATATTGAAGAGCACTGGATCATTGAATGTAATGATGGTGTGTTTAAAAGATTGCAGGAGTGGGCTAAGGAGCAACCCCACAAGGTGAGTGCCCGATGACTAGACCTTGGATAGTTTCACAGTTGTTCCTATAATGAAATGTCTTTAAATGTATTGATTTTTATGCTTGTCTTGTGCTTGCAAGTAGTATGAGTGAAGTGAAATAGCTCAGCCAAACTCATTTGGAATCAGGGAGCAAACTCCCCACTGGTTGAAGTCATACCTAGCACAAAGGAAGATGGTTGTGGTTGTTGGAGGTCAATCATCTCAACCCCAGGACATCACAACAGGAGTTCCACAGGGTAGTGTCCTGGGCCCAACCATCTTCAACTGCTTCATCAATGACGTTCCTTCCATCATAAGGATCAAAGTGGGGATATTTACTGATGATTGCACAATGTTCAGCACCAAGTGTCAGGTAAGGACCATATCCAACAAGAGAGAGTCTAATTATCTCTCGATGACACTCAGTGGCATTACCATCGCTAAATCCCCCTCTATCAACATCCTGGGGGTGACCACTGACTAGAAACTGAACTGCACTAGCCATATAAATACTGTAGCTTCAAGAGCAGGTCAGCGGTGGGTAACTCATCTCCTGACTCCCCATACCTGTCCACAAGGCACAAGTCATGAGTGTGATGGAATACTCTCCAATTGCCTGGATGAGTGCAGCTCTACCAACACTCAACACCATCCAGGACAAAGCAGCCCACTTAACTGGCACCCCATCCACCATCTTCAACATTCACTCCCTCTACCATGATGCCCAGTGGCAGCAGTGTGTACCATCTACAAGATGCACTGCATTAATTCACCAAGGCTCCTTTGACTCACCACCTAGAAGGACGAGGGCAGCGGATGCATGGGAACACCACCACCTGCAAGTTCTCCTCCAGGCCACCCACCATCCTGACTCGGAACTATATTGCTGTTCCTTCACTGTCGCTGGGTCAAAATCCCAGAACTCCCTCCCTAACAGCACTGTGGGTGTACCTACACCACATGGACTGCAGCAGGTCAAGAAGGCAGCTCACCACCACCTTCTCAAGGGCAATTAAGGATGGGCAATAAATACTGGTCTAGTCAGCGACGCCCACATCTCATGAATGAAGTTTTAAAAAATTGACCCAGGATTGTTATAAAATTTGATAGATTCAAACCAGAATCCCAGAGATGAAGAAGCAATGTTCTAATATAATTGTGCAATCCAATCATCTTGACAAAGAAAAAAATGCATTTATTTTGCATTTGAATATGATGTGAATATCACTGACGAGGCTGGCATTTATTGCGCATCTCTACTGCCTTTGAGAAGGTGGTTTCGAGCCAATTACTGAAACCTGCAGTCATTCTGGTGATGGCAGTCCCACAACACTGTTGGTTGGGAGTTTCAATATTTTGATCTAGTGACTATGAAGGAACAGCGATATATTCCCAAGTCAGCATGGTGTGTGATTGGATGTGGTGATTCTCCCATGTATCTACTGCCCTTGTCCTTCAGGGTTGTAGCCGTCAAAGCACATAGGCGTATATGTAGGCAAACATAGAAAACACCAATTGAGTACCATTGTCTAGTGAGACATTCTATCTCAGGCAAAGGCAAGGCATGCATCATTATTCTCAATATACTTAAACCTCAACTCTTGTTAATTGTCCTGGGCTGTCTCCATCTCTTGGCTGAAGTAAAGCGCAGTGAGGAGGAAATAACTAGAGAAAAAAAATTAAATCTAACCATGTACAACACTTTTTTTCCAATGCAGTCTGCATTGTGGTAGGTTCTCTCCTTTGGAGGAGAGGTAGAACAGGCTGGAGGGACTGAAAGGCATACTTCGGTTCCTATGAAACATTAAACTCAGACTATGTCTGCCTGTTCTGTTGACTCAGGTGAATGTTAAAGATCCCACTTTGCAGAAGAGCATGAAATTCTCCTGGAATCATGGCCAACATTCCTCCCTCAGCAAATGCCATCACAACAGAACTCCTGGTCAATCATCTAATTGTTGGTTGTGGGCCCTTGCTGTATGCATGCAAAGTCACTTGCCTACATGACAACATTCACTGCACTTCAAAGTAATGCAGTATATGGGAAGTGCATTGAGATATTTGGAAGAGGTTGTGGGTCACTATGTGAATGCTAATCTTTCTTTCCTATATATGGGAAAGTTCAATGGAACATTACAGCACAGAAACAGGCCATTTGGCTCACCAAGTTTGTGGTCGTGCTTTTCTCTATAAGAGATGCCTAGCAAATTCCCACTATCCTTCAAATGTCCACATAATTAAGAAAAAACATTTATAATCTACTCATAATTTAAATCAGTCTTGTACATTTTCCAATGCAGATTGTTCCTCTCAAGGGACTCTGGGAGGATGTTGTCTCAACATTGCCAGATTCACATTTCGATGGTAAGTATTGCAACAGTGTTTTATCTCTGAAGGACGATGTAAACTTTTTTTTTAAATTGCTCTTTCTAGTGGCAGAAATTAGTTTAAATGTAGGATTTGGAAGACGGAAATCCATTTAAAATACCAAAGCTAATGTTCAGTACTGTATTAATAACATAAGAACTTGCGCTTATATAATGCCTTGAGTGTAGTTAAATGACCCAAGGAGCTTCACAGGAGCATTATCAACCAAAATTTGACACTGAACCCACATAGAGATATTAGGACTGGAGGCCAAAAGCTTGGTCAAAGAGATAGGCTTTAAGGAGCATCTTAAAGGAGGAGAGAGAGCTGGAGAGGTTTAGGGCAGGAAGTCCAGAGTGTTGGGTCTAGGCAGCTAAAGTCACCACCAGTGGAAGAGAGATATCAAGATATGGAAGAGGCCAGAACTGGAGGAGCACAGGGATCTCAGAGGGCTGAAAGGGAGATTTAAGGAATTAAAATAGTACAAATGTTGGTCTGCATGTTCTGTCCCTATATGCCCCGGGAATATTTTGTGAATATTTAATGATGAGACTGGTGAGATTGAGTGATCAAGAACTTCAATACTGTATCGACCTTTATTTTATATACACAGACTGTCCAATTTAGGCAGTCTGGACTGTTCTATTTATAGGGTCTAATTGGAATATCAGCTAGCCACCAGATGGTTAGACATATATCATTCACTAAGTTATGTAGAATTGCAGTGAAGAGGATATGTTCAAAATTCCCAAAGGGCATCTTTTCAATGTTGTTGCTTGATGGGAAAATGTGTCACTTCCACCAATGGCTCAGTGAATCTGAACAATGAACCCTGCTGACTGGGCAGGTACCCAGAATCAATCCCCTGCCTGTGCCGAGTTAGGCAATTGCCAGTATGTTCCGGGGCGCCCACTTTAGGTGGGAGTGGTGGGAGAGAATGGCTTCTGATAACTATCTTGAGACCAGGAAGTGTACTTGTTTGTGATATTGCATGAGATCAGCATTGAGCTTGGCTATGATGCTAACAAGAGCTGAGTAACTTAGAAATCACCATCAATGATAATGGTCAGTAAAGATATTAAAAAAAAAAATCCTTGTAGTTTGATAGTAACATAGGAACGTGCGGTAAGAAGAAACACAGGTTTAAAATACTAAACAAATTGAACAGTTTAGTCATGGATTAAAGTGGAACATTTTCAAGCCATACCCTCCATCTGCACACTTTTTGTGTTTGTTTGCAGTCAAAGTCTATCATTGGTAATTTCTGTCACTGTATTGCTGAACCCGTTAGCAGATTTTTGATAAGGTGCTTGTTCTGCAACACTAGCAGAGCTGTTTGCTTATGGTGCCCGTTTGCTCTCCAGTCTTTCTGTATACAGTACATACCCTTGTGTTACAAATAAAACCATAACATCAAGGTACAGGTACTGAACATGCCCATACGTTCAGATCAAGGGAGTCAATCTTAATTACACATGACAAACAATAATAACAAAGGGCCCCCACTGCGACAGGGCCATAAAATACCCAAAATGACAATTAAGCAAATTTCAGAACTTCGTGCCATGTTTTGAAGTGTTGACAGGTTGAATTTTTTAAAATGCTATTTATGCTGCAAATTTGACAGTATATGCTGTTTAACACGTGTAAAATTGTAGAACTGAATTTTTAAAAAATTCTTTCACTGGCTGGCCAGCGTTTATTGCCCGTCCCTAATTGCCCTCAAGATTGCTCCTCTTTCATTGTTGCAGCAATTAGAAGACAAAGGTAATGTGCTGGCAGATTAGATAGCAAGTGCCAACTGCAAACCTAAGTTAGAACTGCAGTACAGCCACCTTAGACAATCGGCCAAAAATGCCTTTAGTGGCACTGTCATAGAGTATCCAGACCAGTCATAGAGAGTAGAGGTCACCCATAGTTAATACACATGCAGAGCTATGCTTTCCAGCATTTAATTGCCAGTGGAATTCCTGTTGGAAAAAGCTGTCAAGAGAATTGGCTGTCTCTCCAATATTAGAAATTTAAGGCAGTTTTATTGTTTCTTTAATGCCTAAAAGTTTAAAAAGTTGGCTTTGCAACTGGAAGCTGCATGTACCAACAGGTGGCTTTATCAGCCATTGCTAAATGTAGAACTGGGATTTTGTCTGGCTATGTTTTGCAATTCTATATGAGGTAGACAGTTTTTCCTTTCCCTCCTTCCCAGAGAACCCCAACAATTTATTCTGCTTTTAAAGCATTATCTCTTGTCCATCTACAGGACCTCAGTAAGTTATTTGTCAATGGAGTAAAGCTGAATTCAGTTTTTTGCCACTGAAATCCACACACATTAATTTTCCAACCCAGATCACTGATTCCAGACTCATTTTTCTAGTCTCTAGCGAAGTGGCCCTGGGGTCAACTCCTGAGATCAGCAAACCTGGCACGGAATAGCAATCGAAACTATGACCGTGCAACTCACTGTGGCACAGCAGTACACAGGGTTGTCTCCATTAAGCAACTGGGGAGTTATATCTGTTTCATTGCTAATTGAAATTTCTCATCCGTTTGCTCAGATTGCTCCTTTGCCCTCATACCTCCCTATCCTCCTCCAGTCTGACAGCCCTGCAAAAAGATCTCTGCCTTCCTTCAGTTCTGGCTTCATACATCTCCGACTCCCTTTTCCCCATCATCAGTAGCTGTGCCTTCAGCTGTCTGGGCCCGATAGAATGGAGTCATTTACGGCACAGAAGGAGGCCAATCGGCCCATTGAGTCCGTACTGGCTCTCTACACAGCCGTCCAGTCAGTCCCACTCTCCTGCTTGGTTCCTGTAACCCAGCAGGTTAATTTCCTTCAAGTGCCCATCCAATTTTCTTTCGAAATCATTGCTTGTTTCTGCTCCCACCCTCATGGACAGTGAGTTCCCAGTTACTACTACTTACTACGCAAAAGAAATTCCTCACATTCCCCCTGCATCTCTTTCCCAAAATGTTAAACCTGTGTCTCCTAGTCCTTGTACCATACTCTGACATAGCTTCCCTTCTCCTCCTTCAGGATGCTCCTTAAAACCTACTTCTTTGACCAACCTTTGTCCTAATATCTCCTTCTTTGGCTTGGTTTCAATTTCTTCTCTGTTTACACCTTGTGACATTTTATGATGTTAAAAGGCATTATAAATGTAAGTTGTTGTTTCATATTTAATCCCTGGATGTGGAAACAAACAAGAATTCCTTTTTCATTTGTTTTCCAGGCATTCTTTATGACACTTACCCATTGTCAGAAGAAACTTGGCACACACATCAGTTTACTTTTATAAAGGTAAGTGCAGAGAGGGGCCCAGACCTTGCAGTCAGCAATGAGCGATTAGTTCTAGTTGTTCATTACACTTACCCATGTTCACAGTCTTTCTATGGGCTTTTGCATTACAAACTGCAGTGATCAGAAATCTGAAACAATGTGCCACACTCTACAGGGGATCTGGGACCTGTGTGGACAGGACAATCAACTGTGTATCACATTAACCAGCCAGGTTGAACAATTTTTACTAAGGCATGTACCAGCAAGTGTAAGATAGAACATTTAATTCAATGCCAAGTCATGTACAGGAAGTGAAATAAAGAGGAGAGAATAATGGGTTTGAGAGATAAAAGAGACAGAAAAACAAAGTAAAAATGTAATTAAAAAAAAAAATCTGAAATGATAATTAAAGTCTGATGGAACGAGACACAACACTTACAAAAGTTGATTTTCCATGTTAAAGAGTTTGTTTGGCAGTCATGAAGACTTAGCACATTGTTAAAAGTTTGCTTAAATTCGGATGAACGAGCCTTAACTTTTTCTGGAGTGATTACTTGCAAGGCAAATGTTCTCCCATTTGGGGACCAGGCCTGTAGACTGTCCCACTTGTCCACTGGAGTCAGTTGTCTCAGTACATGCACTGAGCTGCCAAGAGCTGTGGCTTAGCATTTGGGCAGAAAACCTGGGACGTTGGGGTGGGGGCTGGGAGATGGAGGAATGTGAGGAACTCAAGGGCGGTGGTGGGAAGTAGAACAAATGGGGACTGCCAATATAAACTACTTGCAAATCTGAAAATCTGCAAACCAGTGCAGCTAACTTTGTTTATAGCCAAGAGCGCAAAAGGTTCAGAAACAATCATCAATCAAATACATTTCTCCATTTAACATAAGACAATACACGAATGGGTTAAAAGTGGAATGAACACTTAAAAGTGATTGCTAGCGTATCTGTCTTTGTATATGAGTTCTGTCTAGGGGAACCTGAAGTCTGTATCAGTTATGGACGTGCTAGGCACAATAAAAGCCTCCTCCCAGTGGGAGCTACCTGCTGCCTTCCCCTAGTGGGTGACTACTGTTGGTGAGTCGAACTAGAGAGGAGAGATGCAATGGGTGGTACCAAGCCGGTGGACTTGCAGAGTTGCTCAGCAGATTTCCAGCAGCATGGTGTGAGGGAGAGACTTTTCCTGTAGCTGAATGTGTTTGCTCCTCCATAAGGAAGGTCTTCACGCCCCCATGTGGACATGCTGGTGACCAAACAGGCTGTAGCATCGGGTGGTTGAAAGTCTTGCTATGTGTGCCACACTGGAAGGGCCTCTTACTACTTTGACTGGGCCTGTATTGCACTAGGTTGTTTAATTTTAACATTTTTGCCTTAAAGTTGTAATCTTGATCCCTTCATTTTTAATTAATTATTTTCTAAACTCTTTCAGAAGGGAAGGCAGTAGCGTAGTGGTATTGTCACTAGACTAATCCAGAGACCCAGGGTAATGCTCTGGGGACCTGGGTTTGAATCCCACCACGGCAGATGGTGGAATTTGAATTCCATAAGCAAGTTGATTGACTCTTAAAAATGCTCTCTGAACAAGGGCAATTAGGGATGGGCAATCAATGGCCTAGCCAGTGATGCCCATATCACATGAACGAATAAAAAAAGCATAAACCTCTGAAGATGTAACTATTTTACCAGCCAATGACAACTATAATTACAATTGTTAAACACCAGAAAAGGTGACCGCTACAAAGTTAACCACAGCTACCTGCATTCTGTCGTATCACTGTTCTCATATTTGCACCTTCCTCAGCCGGACTGTGGAATCACAGCAGCTCTGAACCCTGTAGCCTACCTGACATTGGATGAAATTAAGCATTGCAGAGACCTTGGTTTGCTTTACAGCAGACTGGATTACATTACAATCACAGATCAACTGTTGGGTGTGTCTTATCAGAAACCTTTTCCAAAGGACTTGAGTTGCAAATAAACGCGACCAACATTTTCTAGCGAGTTTAGTATGTATCTATCACTTAAATACCGCAACTTCTCACTCTTTCACAAAAGCAAAATACTGCGGATGCTGGAAATCTGAAATAAAAACAGAAAATACTGGAAATACTCAGGGGGTTCTGGCAGCATCTTTGGAGAAAACAGTTAACGTTTCAGGCCTGTGACCTTCCATCAGAACTGGGAAAAGTTGGAAATGTAATAGGCTTTGAACAGGGGTGAGAAGTAGAACAAAAGAGGTCTGTCACAAGATGGAGGGTAGGAGACATGTTTGTTCCTTTTCCCACTATTACCCCTTCACTTGTTCAAAACCGATTTTAACTTTTCTCTGTTCTGATGAAAGGTCACCAAACTGAAGTGTTAACTCTGTTCCTCTCTCCACAGATGTTGCTAGACCTACTAAGTATTTTCAGCATTTTCTGTTTTCCTTTCACACCCTTCCATGTACTTTTATGATTTCCTTTTGGTATTTGGGGTTTGGATTTTTTGTTCTGTGATTCTTGCATTTTTCTGTGGATGGTGCTTTTCTTTTTTGGGAGTATTGGTGCCCTTATTTATTAAATATATAGGATAGGGCAGTGGGGGATGGGAAGCTTGGCATTTTGTGTATATAGATTTGCATTTCTGTTTAATCAAATGTTCAGCCTGTTCAGCAGCCACCTAGCTTTAATTAAGGTTAACCGACTATTTGTTCAAAACCTGATGATCTCATTCTCCTGCATAGAAAGTAGCGCCCCATCCCCAGGACAGATATACCTTGCTGACTCATGGCCCCACCACCACCCTCCGGAAGCCATATTTTGGTCTGTACCCTCTCTACACCTTAGCAGCCTTTCTGACTACGTCCCCACCAACAGTACAGCATTCCGCCTAACATCCCCCAATGACAAATGTTCTCAAACATCCTCCTCTTTACAGAGCAAGTAACTCATGCTCCACCCATTGCAACAACCTCACTGCTACGAACATTTGAACAAGGAGTAGGACCATTCTGCCCCTCGAGCCTGTTCCACCATTTAATAAGATCATGGCTATTCTGATAGTAACCTGAAATCTGCATCCCACCTACCCAGCTTGCTGTCACCCTCCTGCTTACCAAGAATCTATCCATATCTGCCTTTAAACTATTCAAAGACTCTGCTTTCTCCACCTTTTCAGGAAGATCCTAAAGACTCACGAACCTTTGAGTGAAGAAATTTCGTCTCATCTCTTTTAAATGGGCGACCCCTTATTTTTAAACAGCGACCCCTAGTTCTAGATCTTCCGACAAGAGGAAACATCTTCTCCACATCCCCTCAGAATCTTAAAGGTTTCAATCAAGTTGCCTCTTACTCTTCTAAACTCCAGTGGATACAAGCCTAGTCTGTCTAACCTTTCCTCATAAGCCAATTATTGGCCTCTTGCTGCCCCCTCTGCAGAGCATCTAAATATTCTCCCACAGAATGTTCCTATCTGTCTCTAGTCATCCTCCAAACCCTCACCCAACCATTGTCACACATACCTATCCTCTCCCCCCCACCCCCATCCCCTATTACTTGCTCTCCTCCATGCTCCCTCCACCTAGATCCAGTTAACTCCCCACAATCTTAATATTGCAATTGGTGTTGACTTTCCTTGTGCAAAGCCATGGGAGATTAGCTAGTTTAATGTATCATATAAATGTGGGAAGAACACAAGGACAAAATGCAGACAAATCAAATTGCAATCATCAAATGCCTTTTTTTCAGAGTCATGCCTTGCGTTTGCTGAAGCCTGGTGGTGTTCTTACATATTGCAACCTCACCTCCTGGGGAGAGCTACTGAAGGAAAAGTATAATGACATTGAAAAAATGTTCCAGGTAAAAATAAACATGTGCCCATTATCTGAAGCAACCATGCAGTGTGGGGGAGATCTATTTGAACCATTTGGAAGCTGCCAGCAGTGGCTATGTGTTCCAAAGAGCTTGCATTCTTCATTTAGTTATTGTAAAAGTAATCTTATTGTTCTGTGGCTGATGAGGAATGCTCTGTAACCCAAAGTTCTTGCACCCTGGGATGTGCTACGACCATCCCCTATTCTGCAGTTGTCTTGTAACGACTTCCAGAATCCGATCTTGTTATTTAATGTGTTAATATGTTTCAGTTCATGGTTGAAGGGTAACAGTTGGCCAGGGCTGGGGAAGATCACCACCTGGGTAGGTAAATGGGGCATCGTTTTGATTTCTCAACTAAAAGACAGCATCTCTAACACGGCAGCACTCCCTAATGTAAACCTGGATTACGTGCCCAAATCCTTTAGTGAGGCTGTGGCCCATAATTTTCTGATTTAGAGGCGAGATTGGCACACCACACAAATCAATAATTCGAAGATCCTAAGATTTATGCTTAAGATCAATGACAATTTCCAGGCCTTGTAAAATCATGCAAAGATGGAGAAGGAAGCTATTCATGCCTTTTATTCTAGATGAATTGGGCAGCCTGAATCCAGTTCCCAGTGACCATGTACCAACAAGACTTGCCCTAATTTCATGTCAATCAACATCAAATTGGCAAACTCACTTAGAGGTCAGAGGATCTTTAGATGAGGTGGAAAAATGATAAAGCGTGGTCCTGAAAGGTTGAAATATAATGCATTTTTTGTGAAATAGAGGGAGATTTACTTTGCAGTTTAGCTGCTGTACCTCACCTGATGGTAACAGCCAGTGTTCAAGTTGGAAAGTGTTTCCCTGCTCCGTTAGACCCCTCCTAGATGAGCATCTAAAAATAATTTTCAAAAATATAAAGGTTTTGCATGTTGAAACTATTATGTTGTTGTGTAAATAAGGATAACATCTTGAATCTCTGGCATATTTGGTGCTGTGTGATCAGTTCCACATTTCTTATACAACTTACACCTTTAATCTGTCCAGGAAACCCAAGTGTCTCATTTGGTGAAGGCTGGCTTCAAGAAGGAGAACATTCATACCAGCGTGATGGACCTCATTCCTCCCAAAGACTGCAGATATTACTCTTTTCATAAGATGATCACACCTACGATAACTAAACACTAACCAGCCACTCTTTACCAGCATTGTTATGAAAAGCCACTATGGTCTTAGTATTAATAATTAAGGGATCTTTTATCAGAGTCAATGTATCAAATGCATCCCAGATTCTTTGCAATATTATGAAAAATGTTGAACAATTAATATGATGACATGTATACATTACTTTTTGAATGCGATGAGGCTGGATTATCAGTATCAAATTTTTGGAAAGCCAACCAGTATTTATACAATAGCTGTCACAATTTCAAAATGTGCATTCCCACATTTGCCTCTCAATCCCTCAGCAAATGTCTTATTTTCTAGCAGTTTTTAATAGAAGTTGGTGCAGAGAAGCCACGAACACACAGACACCAAGGATGGAGCTATACTGCACTTGGTGTCAACTCAAAATTGTGTGATGCAGCCACCTGACATGAGTCTCCTACCTAAAGGGCACTTGGTAATCTTCTGAATTATACTGCCACTTTGCACTGATGTATACCCAAAACTACTGTATTATAGATTTAAAATGGCAATATAACTATGGCAAAATTGAGCTCAAGGTTTTGTTCTTCTCATAATTAAGGAGATACTTGGTTTGCTGGCATCCATGGGAAAACTAAGAAAAAATATCAATAGCCGTATTGAACAAGATGTTGAGAACACTATATTTGAGGGAAGCTTGTATACATTAGTATTAAAGATTTAGTCCTAAGTTATATATTTGTCGCATCATTTCTTATGTTTCCCCATACTTAAATTGATCCTAACACTTCCTTAAGTCCCTTCTCTCCACTATTCTTAGAGTCAACTGACAAGAAAGCTTTTGTTTTTTTGCTTTTCTCAGTTACTCTCCAGTCAGCCTAAAAGGAGATATGGAGCAGCACTTACTGACTTCCTCTGCTATTTTTCCCTCATGCTAAAGAACGGCTGATTGCAGATTCTCAAAAGGCGATGATAGAGGAGAGGAGAGATTGTATTTTTTAAAAATTCTATGTAAAGGAAGTTTTATTATGCCAAATGTGATTTAAGTAAGTTATCGAGGAGCTATTTTCCAATTTTTGCCATTACTTAACTGCTGGAATCCATGGAGGGATCTGAAAAGTTAGAAAAACAGCGACAGGACCAAGGAAAATGGCATGTAAAAACAGATGAGGTACTGTCTTACAAAATCCTGCATTGCTCAAAAATTGAAAACAAATGAGAGGCCAGAAGAAATGCTTCAACTTTTTGAAATGAAAGTTTATAGGACATAGTTACATATGATATCACAACATAGAGTTTATTCTTCCACCAAAGAATCACATCATTGCCCACAAGCTCCATAAATACTAGTTCAATTATACCATCAACTTATTTCCGATACCAAATGCTTAACCTTCTTTCTCTCTTTATTTTCTTCTGCAGTTGTAGCATTCCATAGAGAAGTGCTTCAGCTGTGGGTGGGCAGCCTAACATAAAAGGAACAATGTCGTTTAACCAAGATAACATTTTAGGTGATCACAATCAAAGGGAATGGCAACTCTTGTGAATAAATTTAACATGAACTGAGATGGAACCGTGCAACACAAAAGTGGCTCTTCGGTTTCTGATAAGACTTTCTTCCCCCTTGACTCCTCCTATCTCCACAGGAACCAGAAGCCCTCTTGTACAGTGGTTCTCAAAGCATGGTCCATGGACCACTCGTCCACGAGCAGGTCCAAATTACATCACTGGCGCACAATGCCATGGCCAAGGTCATACGAGAGAACAGGCCAGAACTCCCATTCCCACCATTCCCATGATGTCAAACAAGCAGGCCAGTTCCCATGTGCATGGCATGAGTTGTCATAGGCACAATCAACAACAATATAGCTTTAGAAACATTACATTACTGTTACAACATACACCTGAGATCTGATTTTCAACCATTATGAGACTGAAAACAA